>NC_090440.1:439528984-439828984 GCF_031143425.1 Pleurodeles waltl | reverse complement strand
ATGCTAGTTACCACACACCTCTCCCTTATACAATAATGTGAACATAGAAATAACTTGGTATTGAGGGTTTTCCTATGCAATCCCATGGCCAAAAATTCATAAACCACAGGAAGCATACTTAATAAAACTCTACCTATGTACAGAAAATAACACCTATTTTACTGCGAAATATAGTATGATAACATTCCCATTAATAAAACATAGTCATCTGCAGGACTCCCTACTTTCCTGCCAGATCTTCTTGAGAAACAGAATTTACTACTAGCCTTACTCTTGGTGTCCTTGTCAACTCCTCTGTTATGACATGTTTTTTCAGCTATATCTCTATTTTTTCCTTTGAACAACACCACATGATTGAGATTCCACACACGGTGATCCTCAGTTTTGATGGCATTGGTAAATACTTTTATAACCCTCATTGGTTTCTACCATTTATTTCCAGCTTCTTTTTTTTCCTTTTTTTTTAATCATGACCATAGGGTTACAGCTGTTGGTTTGACTGAGTGTTTTGCATCAAAGTAGATTTTACTGTTTTTCATCTTCTTGCCCTCCTTCAATTTCCAATCTTCAGACATCTAATTACCCCTCTCATCACTCAGAAACCTGTTAACCCAACAAGACTCCAATACAGTAATAGGATGCCTTCCCCAAAACAATATAAATGGTGATTCCCACGTAGTAGTGTGAGGTGTGAATCTGTATACACCCACCCTCTTGAATACCTCTTGTCTCCAATTAGGTTGATTGTTTTTAGCTAAAGAGAAGGTTTCTTTTGACACACAATTAAACCTTTGTATCATCCCAACGGATGATGCAGAGCCCATTTTTTGTGTCTAATAACACATCCTTGGAGAAAGTTCTCCATTTCTTTTGACATTAACTGTATTCCACTACCGGCCATTGTAGTTTTAGGAAGACCCTCCCTTGCAGTGAGGTCTTGTAAATGTTTAATCACATGGCACATCTCAATACACTTAGAAAAACACACCTCTGGTCACCTGGAAAATAAATTCATCACAACAATGACATAACTTTCATAACCATCCACTTGAATAGGCCCTAATATATCTAAAGCAATGAATTTTTATGGCCCATCAGGACGCTTCCTGATAACCATCCGTTGCACCCTAGGTTTCATGGCCTTTTCACTCACAGCACACTGCATGCAATCTCTTAGTAGTCGTTCTACTTGTATGTCCATTCCTGGCCACCAGCATGTCAATCGTTACCTTTCTTTGGTCTTGGAGATTCTTAATGATATTTGTGTGATTGATTCAACAGTTTTTCTGATAGTATGGTAGGGAGAACTATCCAGGTACCTCTCAACAACACATCCTTGTTAGCACTTAACTGATCCTTAATTAATCAAAACCCTTTTGCACTTTACCCCACCTTGATCTTTATGGTTCCAGCCTGTACAAATAAAAACATCACCTTTTGTGGCGCCTTGTTGTTATTTACCACTTCTTTCCATCTTTCTTCTGAAATTACATTGTAATCAACTTCACATTCAAACTCTGTGAGATCCCCTGTGTTAGGATCATCATCCTGTTCAGTACCTCCTTCAGGTACTAGTCGAGACAAAGTATCTGCAATAACATAGACTGTCCCTGTAATGTAATTTACATTAAAATTATATTCCTAAAAACTTTCAATCCATTTTAATGTTCTAGCTGAAATTATGTCAATTCCTTTAGAATGGAAGACCTCACACAAGGGTTTATGATCAGTCCTCACAATAATTGTATTTCCCCACAAACATTTCTTCAATTTTGAAGTTGCCAGAATGGACCGCAAGAGGCTCTCTCTCTATTACTAGTCTCAGTTCCCTTTAGACTCCTGGAAATAAACATGATGGCATTATCTGGTCCAAACCCACCTTGTTCCAAAACAGCCCCCAGTCCTTTAAGACTTTCATAAGTAGTGATTATAAAGCTTTTATTAGAATCAACATTTTTAAGTTTGTGAGCCTAAGCTAATCTACTTTTCACTTAAATTAATTCTTCCTCACAATCAGAGCTCCACTCAGAATTAGCACCTTTCCTTATTAAATGTTATATGTTGGAGCTGAGATCATCAAAGTTTTGAGTATACTTATTATAATATTCCATCATTCCTAGGAAATGCATTAGTTGTTTCCTGGTGGATAGCGAGACCATATCCTGAATGGTATTGATGAGCTCAAGTTTAGGAACCACCCCTTCACCTGTAACTGTGTAGCCTAGTAAATCAATATTCCTAGAACCAAATCTGCATTTTTCCAACTTGATGGTAAGTTTATAATCTGACCTTGGCATTATGTTCTACGTCATAATTTCCATAAACTAGTAAATCATCTTGGTATACACATACTCCATCTATTCCACACAATATTTTTTCCATTGCCCATTGAAACACTGATGCTGCTGCAACTAGTCCAAACAATAGCCTGGTGTGCCTGAATGTTCCAAACACTGTGACAAATGCACTGAGATCCTTGGGAGCTTTATCTAATTGTATTTGATGATAAGCAAAAGTTAGATCTATAGTGCTAAAGACCTTCACCCCTCCAAACATCAGCAACTCAGAAATGTTGGGTAGTGGCTATTTGTCAACTAACACACATTTATTAAATTGTTTAAGATCTACACACAATCTCAGGCAGCCATTTGGTTTCTTGGCTGCAACCACCAGAGCAAGCCATGCTGTCCCCTTTACTTCTTCAATTATACCTTGAGTTTTTAGTTTTTCCAATTCTACCTTCATCTCTCTCTAACTGATAAGGGAACACATTGAGCTTTGCTACAACTTGGCAGTGAACCTGGGATCAGCTTAATTTTGTGACAATAACCCTTCAGGCACCCCCAACCTTCCCTGAACACACGGGGATATTATTTCTCTAACATTCTTTGCAACCCTGAGTCTGAAGATTTAAAATCACTAATCTCATTCATTTTGTGATATGACAGGAGGTGTACTATTACAGGGAGTGCAGAATTATTAGGCAAGTTGTATTTTTGAGGATTAATTTTATTATTGAACAACAACCATGTTCTCAATGAACCCAAAAAACTCATTAATATCAAAGCTGAATATTTTTGGAAGTAGTTTTTAGTTTGTTTTTAGTTTTAGCTATGTTAGGGGGATATCTGTGTGTGCAGGTGACTATTACTGTGCATAATTATTAGGCAACTTAACAAAAAAAATATATATACCCATTTCAATTATTTATTATTACCAGTGAAACCAATATAACATCTCAACATTCACAAATATACATTTCTGACATTCAAAAACAAAACAAAAACAAATCAGTGACCAATATAGCCACCTTTCTTTGCAAGGACACTCAAAAGCCTGCCATCCATGGATTCTGTCAGTGTTTTGATCTGTTCACCATCAACATTGCATGCAGCAGCAACCACAGCCTCCCAGACACTGTTCAGAGAGGTGTACTGTTTTCCCTCCTTGTAAATCTCACATTTGATGATGGACCACAGGTTCTCAATGGGGTTCAGATCAGGTGAACAAGGAGGCCATGTCATTAGATTTCCTTCTTTTATACCCTTTCTTGCCAGCCACGCTGTGGAGTACTTGGACGCGTGTGATGGAGCATTGTCCTGCATGAAAATCATGTTTTTCTTGAAGGATGCAGACTTCTTCCTGTACCACTGCTTGAAGAAGGTGTCTTCCAGGAACTGGCAGTAGGACTGGGAGTTGAGCTTGACTCCATCCTCAACCCGAAAAGGCCCCACAAGCTCATCTTTGATGATACCAGCCCAAACCAGTACTCCACCTCCACCTTGCTGGCGTCTGAGTCGGACTGGAGCTCTCTGCCCTTTACCAATCCAGCCACGGGCCCATCCATCTGGCCCATCAAGACTCACTCTCATTTCATCAGTCCATAAAACCTTAGAAAAATCAGTCTTGAGATATTTCTTGGCCCAGTCTTGACGTTTCAGCTTGTGTGTCTTGTTCAGTGGTGGTCGTCTTTCAGCCTTTCTTACCTTGGCCATGTCTCTGAGTATTGCACACCTTGTGCTTTTGGGCACTCCAGTGATGTTGCAGCTCTGAAATATGGCCAAACTGGTGGCAAGTGGCATCGTGGCAGCTGCACGCTTGACTTTTCTCAGTTCATGGGCAGTTATTTTGCGCCTTGGTTTTTCCACACGCTTCTTGCGACCCTGTTGACTATTTTGAATGAAACGCTTGATTGTTCGATGATCACGCTTCAGAAGCTTTGCAATTTTAAGAGTGCTGCATCCCTCTGCAAGATATCTCACTATTTTTGACTTTTCGGAGCCTGTCAAGTCCTTCTTTTGACCCATTTTGCCAAAGGAAAGGAAGTTGCCTAATAATTATGCACACCTGATATAGGGTGTTGATGTCATTAGACCACACCCCTTCTCATTACAGAGATGCACATCACCTAATATGCTTAATTGGTAGTAGGCTTTCGAGCCTATACAGCTTGGAGTAAGACAACATGCATAAAGAGGATGATGTGGTCAAAATACTCATTTGCCTAATAATTCTGCACTCCCTGTACTAATACAGCAAGACCACAACAACCTTCCTTTACATGTAAGTCAATACTATGAGATGTTTCAAAATCCTCTTGTCAATTAATATGGTTGTTAGAATATATACTCTTGTAGTGGAATATGTGCTGTTCACATAAGTCAAGAAGAAAAATGTACCTTTAATGTTTAGATGTCTGCCTTTTGCTGTGTGAGGCACTCATAATGACCTCAAGTAATATGGTTATTAACTAGATGTGCATGTGGCCAACCAAGTGCACTTTGGGGAGGCGTGCCTATCTCTGTGCGAGGTACTACAATGAGCAATATGGTTGTTGATTGGAGAGGCATGTTCATCACTGAGCAAGTGCAGTAACATCCATATAATTAGATGCCGAGGGTGTGCCTGTCATCATATGAGGCACTGGTGAAAGTGTGCCCTTCGCCATGAAATGCCCACACTTTGAATCAGGCAGAAGACTTATGCCTCTCATTGTATCTCAGTAATTTGGCTGATAACAAATGCAGTCGTCACACAGCGTAGGCTGACGTACGGCTTTCGGCAGGCACTAGAGTGTTTTTGGAAGGTAAACAAACATGTGCAGCATGAACCTGTGTCACTTTCTGCAGGCAATAGAGCTTGTCTGGAGGGCATATACAAACGCGGAACAAGCCAGTGGTATCTCGCACCAACGCAAGCAAGAGCAGATGCACCATACACTTGTCTCAGGGCACAGGCTTCCTCATGTACAATGGCCACAGGCAACACCTGCAAATAACAAGTAGAAATCACAGTACCTTAAGTTAACAGCAGTGTTTCACTGTTCATGAGAAGGACCCAATTAATGTGAAGAAATCGATTGTCACTGAGTGATGAGATTGAAGTGTGAATGTTGAGATGTCTTAATTTCTTCCAACTCGTCATCAGTGTTAAAAAGTATATCACATGCTCTGATTATAAATCCAAAATAGGTAGAGATTGAGAACATATGTTTATTAGTTACATGTAGTAGAATAAGACTTACCAGCCATCCTCTTCATAGCAAACCCCTGATCCACCCATTCAAAACCCACAGTCCATTTAGAATCATAGCACAACCATTCCAAGGAATGAGAGCCCATATTCTAAATGAGCTAATGCTAGTTATTACAAACGTTTCTCTCATTGGATGAAAATAACATGTTGGATCTCACTGTCTTTGATCTTTTGTCTGCCTATAACACCTTCAGCAGCAACATTCTTCTGCATAATCTCAAAGAGTGGGCTAGACTGTTGGAAGCCACACTGGAATGAATCAGATCCTTTTTTTTCTAACCACAGCCATGAAGTCATAACACGAGATGTTGAATCAGACTTCTACATGGTATGTTGTAGAGTACTTCACAGCCATCTTGCTCCATGGGCAAAATAATTCAATCTTCAAATGTATGCTGACTACCAACCCAAATTAATATCAACAGAGCAGTAGACCAGCAAAGCATCATAAAATGCTTCCCAATGAAGAATAGCTCCCTATGAATTAAAAAAGGCAAGAGAAGGATTGGCAGGTCACATGTGGGTAACACTTAACTGACAGTCAAACACACAAGCTTAGATCAGATCCCACAGGTAGGCAGCAACACCTCAATGGTGCGTGGAGACTGGTCCCAATAAAACACAAATTGCCAGAAGAACCATGCACTCCCAAAACAACATAAAGTTAGATGCTACATGTAGTTAGGTACACTTAGCCAATCAGAACACAGCACACATAGTGACCATGTGCCCCTCAGGCCAGACATCTGGACACATACTCGCTGGGCCACATAGGTC
The DNA here is from genome assembly GCF_031143425.1 of Pleurodeles waltl. Lineage (NCBI taxonomy): Eukaryota > Metazoa > Chordata > Amphibia > Caudata > Salamandridae > Pleurodeles > Pleurodeles waltl. The sequence continues at coordinate 439,822,672 of NC_090440.1, read as the reverse complement.
CTCATTATGAGTGTGGCGGGCAGCAGAGGCCAAAAAGCAAACTCATTCACACGGAAGAACACCATGCCGGTCTTCCGCCCGCTGGCCTTATTAAGAGTTGTGCGCTGAGCCATGGGGCGGAAACGCTGTTTTCTCCCACTGGCCTAGCGGGGGACAGGGCCTTAATATTGACGCAGGCTCATAATTGAGCCAGCGGCAATGTGGCAGTGAAATTCAGGCAGTAAAAAGCGCAACGGAGCTGACCATGGGGGCCCATGCCAAGCGCATGGGAAGTGCAGGGGTCCCCGGGGGCCTCTAGCATCCCTTTCTGCCAGCCTTTACTTGGCTGGGCTACTGCCATGTAAAGGCTGGCAGAAAGGGGACTCGTAATCCTCAGACTTGTGGCAACCTGGTGGTGCTGGCGGTCGGACCATGACGGCTCCGCCAGGGTCATAATAGGGCAGTCGGACCATCTCTTTCTGGTGGTGAATGGTCCGCCAGACTTATAATGAGGGCCACAGTGTCCATGCCAGGTTTCACAAAAGACAGTAATCAGACCCCGGTGCTGTAACTGCTCTCCCGGCCATAATTTTTAATTAAACAAACTGCTTCCTGTTTTGCCAAATGCCCCTAGTCTGTTGTGTTTTTTAAGGTAAAAAATCTAATTCAAGCAAAATACATGGGGTAAACCTAATACTTAATAGAATGGCCTACAGATACCATTACTTAACTGATGCTTGGGCTTATTTCCTGGTCTCCTTCCCCTTTCTCAGTATTCCTCAATTGTGTAATTTTATCCATTTGTGAACAGTCACAATGGGCAGTGATATGTGAAGAGAGAAAATGTTGACCTCATCTACAGGAGTCCCTTACACCTTAACAACAGGGATTGTAATCCCACCCTTCCCCATCATATACCAAATGCAAGTGCTCAGGAACATTAACCAACAACTCCTGTAGCAAAAGGACCTCACCAAATTTCTAAAGGAGCCCTGTCTCATTTTTCCCCACATCAATGTTAAGGTCCTCTCCCTCTGATTCCAAGAATGTCGTCAATAAACATCCACATCCTGTACACAGGTACTGGCCAGAGGCTTCTAAAATGGTACCTGCAAGTTTAAATTACCCTGATTCACTCAATGCATGTATAACACAGGCCAAATACACATGCACACACAAGTATTAGATACACTTGGGATGATGGTTCTAGGATATGATGCATAGAAACAGAACTTTGCACCAGTGGGCCAGTAGGGCTCCTCTCCAGTGACACAGATAAAAAGGTCTGGTCATAACTACAAACACACAAAGCATGGTACACTGTCAGAACAGTTCTAAATGCTAAACCCATCCATGACAGGGAGGGTTGTCCACTATCAAACAGTTAAGGGCATCCTTGGTGCACCTCTTCCGGTTGCAGGACTGATCCAGGACCTCACTCATGTTAAAAGACAGGCAGATCCTTCCGTGCACAAACTAAATTAGTGTGATACTATGGTCAAAATTATAAAACAAAATACCAGCTATTCATGCTTGGGTGCTCAGTTGAAGGGATACCAACTGTATACCATGCAGGGGATTTTCTCATCCCAACACTTAGGAAGTAAATTTCTTTGGGTAATTCATGTTATTACGGTAGATGATAGATAACATACACTGTTTATAATGATTTGCTTCTTAGAACTTGTCTGTTGATGGTTAAAGTGAATTGGTTGAAAATTCAGAAGGCTGCTGTTGTCCATTTTGTGATTAGGTGCAGTGATCCTTAACACATATTATTTTGCTGTGCCAGTTTTATCCCGTCTATAATATTTGTGCTTTGAGAAATGGTTTATTCAAAATGATGGTACTTTTTCCATTCATGGACGTGCTTTTTGGTTGCAGACAGTATCAACTGGTCCTTAAGCTATTTACAAACTGTAAGATTTCTTAAGAATTTAGTTTTCTGTTCCCTTTCAGTCTAGTTCTGATACTTCTTCATATATCTCAATTATTTTCAATGGTTTCTTCTACTTCACAATTACTGGCATGCTCTTAAACTTGTTCAGTTTCCTTCTGTAACTCATCAGGTAAAAAGCAAAAAGAGACAGAACCTGGCTATTAAGTGCTGATAAAATTCTTAAGAGATGAAAGAGGGAATAGTACATCTACATCAAACATATGGTGATTCAGTGAAAGGTAATATTAAAAATAGGGGCCCACCTAAAACAGCAGGCACAACTATTTAACTTTTTCAGGCACCTTTTGGCAGTGCCTCAGATGATGAAACAGCAAACAGACATTAAAAATCTTCCTCATCTTTTTTAGAAAAACTGACAAGGATCAGATTAGTGGGGGACAAACACAACCTCTTGCATTGGAAAGGAACTAAGGGAGAACGATACATAAAATATAAATATAAACAATTGATTTTCCTTAACTTTTAGCATATTTTTTTCTTAAATATATTTTCAAATATTGTCTTTGGGTACAATTGAAAAAGAGAGAAGCTGCCAAATATATGAACTCATTCAAATATCAAATTGTACAAATGTTTTTTGTTAATCAAGAGATATTTGGTGCTAAGTGTTTGTGATTTTTATTGTAGTTTTATTTTAGGCATTTTATTTATATTTTTTTGTTTGATTGTTTATTACTGGTTCATGTAAATGGTCATCTAGCCCTAAAGAAAAAGAACAACCAATCATTTGCAAAATATGTGTTGACTTTTTTAAACGATCAAGACCTTAAGGATTCAATAGTTTGGTATTGTCTACTGAGGCAGCATTTGATGTCAACTGATATAAATTCCATAGGCTTATCTGTTGTACAATAGGCTGCTTGTCTTCAGGTAAAGATCCTATTAATGAGTCTTGAATACTATGAATATTGTCTAATCATGCATCATTTGAAGGTAATGGTAATAAACTCAAAGTGCTCACTTTTTTGTGAAGGCATGTCTTGATAATTTGTGTATGTGTGATTGAAATTATTGCTTAATAATTTGGAATACTGATGTTATTCATATTTTGACGTATTCAATTCATTTTTTTATTTGCTCTCCATAAACACCACAATTGTGTATAATGTAAATAGATACAGGTGATCATTATGCTTTTTGCGGTCAACTAACCGTCGGTCTGCCACCAGGCCGGCTGTGAAGACCGCCACAAGTTTTGCCAAAGCCAAACCACGGGGCCAGGGCGGTCGGACTGCTGGGCTGGAGGTAACCACAATACCACCATCGGTATTACGACTCTGAAGACCGCCATCATTTTCGTGGCAGTTGCACCACCACGAAAATTCTGGTGGTCATGCATCCGGCGACAGGAATCTCCATTCCTGTCACCGGCAGACACCCCCCACATGACCACAAACCTACATATAGGCATCCACATTCACCCATGCATTCACTTACATACACCCCCACACACTCACTCAGATACACCAATTCACTTGCATGCATGCAGTCAGACATACACATTCACTCGCATGCATGCACTCAGACATACACCCCTTTCCACCCACATTCACACAAACATACACGCACTCACACACAGACACCCCGTTCCCCCCACATTCACACAAACATACATACACTCACACATAGACACCCCCTCCCCCCACATTCACACAAACATACACGCACTCACACACAGACACCCTTTCCCTCCCCTGCATTCATACATACACACAGACACCACTCACATTCACACAATACCCTCTAACACCCCCCCCTTTTTCAGATGATCAACTTACCTTTTCCAGCGAGGTGGTTGTCTGGGAGGGGATGTGTCCTGGCATTTTCCACCGCTAGCACCGAATCGCCGACAGGACTCTGCCACGCTGTATCACATATCATAATACGGCGGGTGGAGTCTTGTTGGCGTGGCGATGCTGCTGGTGAAACTGCCTCTCTTCTTTCGTTGGCTAGGCCAATGAGTCGGATTTCCGCCCGTATGTGGGCGGAAAGCCTACTTAAGTCAAAATATGACGGTCTGTTGGCGGCAGTGGCTTTGAAGTGGTAATGACCACTATAGTAGGTGAACTGTTAAATGTGTCTTCATAATATGCTTTTAAAATGAATGCAGCAATAACTTTGCATTAAAATGTTATATAATCCAGATTATGCTGGCCTTTAAAAAAGAAACAAAACTGAACTTTATCCATGGAATATAATAGACTACATCTCTTTAATGGAGAAAGAGCATACTCTGACTTGCCAAGCCGTCTGAACAAGTAGAACTTGGGGTAACTGCTGTGTCTTTAGTATATGACAAATATAGCACTGGGGAGCACAATGGAAGGAATATACAAATGAAGATAAATGTGCAGGTATTATAATGACAGTGCTACTAATATCTAGTGACATATTTTGCTGTTACTGACACCTCACAACAAATGTACTAAGGCACTAATCTATCATTTTTTAAACAATGTGAAATGTCCTTAGCTGTGAATGGGTCAATTCCAGAAATAATTCAAAATCTTAGAAACTGTGCGCAACACTACTAAAATCAAAGTTGATTGCATAAACACAGTAATGGTTGTAATTGAATCATCTGTCTAATTCAAGACTTGTGCATATGTTCCTGAAATAAAATAAAAAAAACACTGTTGATTTGAGAAGATGGCTCTACACTTGTTTAGTTGAAGGTTTCTCAAAATATGAGAATAAACCTTTACTTTTCACTCTAAATTTGACGGTTGTGGGGGTGCTTGAAAAGTGGTACTTGCATTTGGGAGGTATCAATAAACTTTGTATAGCCTTCATTTATAGTCTCAAACAGTGGTAGCAATTTTCATATATGCATTTATATGGCTGTATCGGATGCTTAAACCAAGGGTTCAGTCACTAATAATCGCTACATTTTTTTAAGGAGTTTACCATTTAAAGAATATGTGCTTGTTTGTGAGATAATTAGGTGACCTGTTAAAATGCCCTTGTAAGAGACTCAGCAGAGCAGAGCCAGCTACAATCAGTTTAACTGTATTAGTTATATGAGGAATGGTGAAACCCAAAAAATAAAGAACTACAATAGCACATGTATAACTTGGATGCTACAATTTAGTTTAGAAAACATAGGCCCTCATTACAGCCCTGCCGGTCGGTGTTAAACAGGCGGTAATACCGCCAACAGGCCGGCGGCAAACAAAAATGGGATTACGACCATGGCGGAAACTGACAACATTTGACAGCCACTTTAACACTCCGACCGCCACGGCGGTACAAACAAACAGCGCGTCAGACACCGCCAATAGACTGCCCACCCTATCACAACATGGCCATCCGCCACCTTTTCCGGGGCGGAACCAACGCGAATGAAAACACAGCGGAAACAGTACACAGAAGGGAAAACACTCACCTTTCCATACCCTACGAGGAACCAGGACGCCAAGGAGCCCGAATTGCAGATCCTGCCAGCGATGGTCTTCCTGCTCCTCTATCAGGAGCTCCAACGACAGCAGCGACGACCACGGTGAGTACTGCACCTACAACACAGGGGAGGGGGGAGGGAAAAGAGAGTGACACACACACACGCAACACGCAACACCCCCACCCCCACCCTCACCCACAATACCATACACACAAATACATGCTGCAACATTACAAATACACCCCTCCACCCCCCTTGAATAACGCAAGGACAAAGGGAAATGATTGTAATCAATAAAAATCCATTAGTCAAAAGTCAAAATCCCGTATATACAAATATGTATACCAACTACCCAAGTCCGGATAGTGCACCAATCATTGTCCGTGGACCACTGGGCCCAAAATGCATGGGCGAGGCCCACACATGATACCTGACTCCAAACGGAGAGAACACTGGAGTGCAAAGCCACATTCTCTAAAGTGGATAACAGTCTCCACTGGTTCTGTAGGGAGCTTTGTGCCCAGAGTGCTTTATCCTGCCAAGGCCTGAGGTAGTGGATGAGATACTCCACTGGTTCTGGAGGGGGCTTTGTGCCCAGAGTGCTTCATCCTGCCAAGGACTGAGGTAATGGATGCCTTTCTCCACTGGTTCTGGAGGGGGCCTGGTGCCCAGAGTGCCCCACGTGCATTGTGGCCGGTACAATTCCCTCACCTGGGTGTGTGTGCCACGAGATTGCAGAGGTACAGGTAGCATGATACGCCAAGGAGGCAGCGACATACCCCTCTCTGCTGCGGCTTCGCATTCCATATGCAGGGGACAACTTTGATGACAGTGATGCTTCATGGAAGCTGGCCAGGGTCCTGGAACTCACCACCACTGGGGATGACCACTGGGGATGGTAGCCATGTCTGCGGTGGTGCCACTAGCTGAGGATGACGCGGGGCCACTGGCGGTGCTTGCGGCGGTGGCAGTCGCGGCGGTGCTTGTGGTGGTGGCAGTCACGGCGGTGCTAGCTGCGGGGTCTGTGGTTGCAGTGCTGGCTGCGGGGTCTGTGGTGGCGGTGCTGGCTGCGGGGTCTGTGGCGGTGCAGGTGGCGGTGCAAGTGGCGGTGCAGGTGGCGGTGTTCTCCGCCGTACAGGTTGGCGTCGACGTGGACAGAAGGTGTGACACTGGTCCCTCAGTCGGTGTCACCATGCCCTCTCCTGACATGCCCTTCAGTTTTTGGCCCTTCCCCACCTTTGTTGGTGGCGCAGCTGTCTTGCCACTTCCCCCTTTCATTTTCCCTGACACCTTGGTGGCAGGTGTTTTCGGCTTCTCTCTCTGGGATGTGGGCACCTTTTTCACCTTGGCAGGTGGTGGAATGTCCTTGCCCTCGCTCCGTGGCACATTGGCAGCCCTGATGGTTGGCGCACTCCATGACCCCGCAGTTGCTGGCACCACTGTGCCTGGGGTTGTGGTGGCTGAGGTGCTGGGCTGGGACCTGGAAAGCCTGGCCGTAGGGGAAGGACGTGGGTGGGGAGGTGTAGGGAAGAGGTCAATATTAGCCAGGAAATGTTTTTTAGACACACTGGGATGGGTAGATGGAGGGAGTTTGGGAGTGGAGGTAGAGGTAGTGGTTGTAGGAGGTGTACGTCTGCTGCATTTGGGTGAAGGTGCATGGGCTGGAGGCTGTTGTGAGGTGGATGGGTATTGGGTGGGTGTGTGCCTGCGTTTGTGTACTTTGGGAGGAGGGCTCACAGACACAATGGGAGAGGACACAGGGGATGTGTGAATGGTAGCGGGGTGGTGAGTGCACATGAGCGGTGTGTGGTGATGGGCGTGCTGGTGATGGAGGTAGTGGCTGAGGATGTAGTGCATGCAGGTGTAAGTGGAGACGAGACTGGGAGGGAGGAGGAGGACGTAAAGGAGGGGGACACAGTGGAGGCAGTGGATGTTGGTATGTGTGCATGGGTATGATGCTTGTGTGTGTGCCTGTGGGATGTGTGCTGCTTATGTTTGCCTGAGCCACCCTTGTGTGTTGAGGTGTGTGCATGCTGGTCTGATGGTGTGCTTAGGATAGGCTGAGGTACAGGGGATTGGGTCTGGGTGGAGGAAGTTGGAGGGGGGAGGCTGGACACAGGGACAGTGGCTGCCATCAGTGCTGAGGCCAGAGCCTGAAATGCTCTCTGTTGGGCTGCCTGGCCAGAATGAATGCCCTCCAGGTATGCATTTGTTTGTTGCAAATGCCTCTCAACACCCTGGATGGCATTCAGAATGGTAGACTGCCCCACAGTGAGGGATCTCAGGAGGTCAATAGCCTCCTCACTGAGGGCAGCAAGGCTGACTGGGGCAGTGCCTGAGGTGCCTGGGGCGAAAGAGATGCCCACCATCCTGGGTGAACGGGCATGGGACACATGCTGTGGACCTGCTGGGAGGGCGATGCTGGTAGGGGGGGTGGCGGCTGTACCTGTTGATGCGGGGGGCACAGAGGGACCCGCCACCACAAGGGAGCTCCCATCAGAGGAGGAGTCGCTGTCACTGCTGTCTGCTCCTGTCCCCGTTGTGGAGCTCCCCTCGCCCTCCGTCCCACTGGTGGCTTCAGACTCTGTTGTTTTGCCCTCCAGGGCCAAGTGGGATGCAGCTCGCTCTTGCTCCGGTGCCAATGCTCCTCCGCCTGATGATGCTATTGCACAGAAGAACAGGGAGACCACAAAAAGGGGGGGGGAGACAGAAGAAAGACATGTTCAGTGCATACAACACCACTACCGTTGGCGGACACAACAGACACAGCAGCCCTCTGCACTACGCCATGCACTTATAGTTCCTAGATTAATCACATGCCCATGGGGTACAAGGCCTAAGCCTGATTGCTGCACACATGGAAGTCACAGGAGCCTGACTAGGTGTAGAAGGCACTAACTACTAGTGGGGTTGGGGTGCCACTGAGCCTGCCTCACAAGGGACCTTGCCTACCAAGATCTCCCTGGCCTAGGGGCACCCACTGCCCACCTCCCCCACCCAGACACCTTGTAACGCGCAGAGTCAGCTGAATGAGAGTGTACTCACCCCCTTGTGGCTGCTGTGATGCCCTCAAGCGCCCATCCAACTCCGGATATGCCACCGCCAGGATCCGGAACATCAGGGGGGTCATGGTGCGACGGGCACCCCTCCCACATTGGGAGGCCATCCCCAGCTGGGCCTCCGCCATCTTCTTGCTCCAGCGGCGAAGGTCCTCCCATCTTTTCCGGCAGTGGGTGCTCCATCTGTGGTGGACCCCCAGGGTCCGGACATCGTTGGGGATGGCACGCCAAATAGCCTTCTTCTGGTGGGTGCTGAACTACAGGAATAGTACAGGGGAAAAGGAAAATCTTTACCCGTCCAGACCGTCATACGTTCCCACCCTCGCCCTGATGCACATACACTCACTGTCCGCACATGCAGGCCTCAGTCCCCCCCCCATTTGTCTTCCATCCACACCACTCCAAACAGGCATTGCCCATGCAGCATGCTCACAGTGTACTCACCTGTTTGTCCGGAGGACCGTACAGTTGTGTGTACTGGGGGAGGACCCCATCCACTAGTTTCTCCGAAGTGAAGGCAGGGGCCCTTTCCCAAGACACATGAGCCATCGTCGCTTCCAGACTGAGGTCACAGCAGCACTTGCAGTGTAGGTCCTCTCCTGTTGAAGGTCAGGTATCAAGTGGGTGAACAGATAGAAAATGGCAGTCACATCTGCGGCAGTGCGTACCGTCGCCACTTAGGGTCCAATGTTAACCAATGCAGGATTGTGCTGCGTTCTTCAACCGCCTACCGCGACGGTGTACAACGCCAGCGCAGTTACCTCAGATCCCCTTGTCCCACCTTATAGGTCGGGCAGCCGCCATTTCACATGGCATTAATATTAACTGTGTCACGCCAATGTAGGCCTTGAATACACACAGTAACAGTCACATTGCGGATTAATAAATGTGTGCAAATGACATGTTGTGATACCTCAGTGTTGGCTGACTCTCTGCTCGCTGTTCTCGTCCATAGGGCATGTCTGCTGGGGCAGGTGATGAGATGGCGGCATCCTCCGGTGTACAGACCGCTGGTGGACCTGTCGACAATGAAAGAGAGACATGTAATACTCACCTACAGACTTGATCGTGCAACAATCCATGAACTGTGTGCCCAGTTGGAGCCAGACCTGATGTCAGCTATCCGCCATCCCACAGGAATCCCCCCTCTAGTGCAGGTCCTGCAGTACTCAATTTCCTGGCAAGTGGTTCCTTTCAAACAACAGTGGCCATTGCATCAGGATGTCCCAGCCAATGTTCTCTAACGTGTTGTCCAGAGTGTTGTCTGCCCTGCTGAAACACATGCGCAACTACATCGTGTTCCCTCAGGTGGAGTATTTGCCCACAGTGAAAGGTGATTTGTATGCCCTGGGACATATCCCCAACATCATAGGTGCCATTGATGGGACCCATGTGGCCTTTGGTATCCCCCCCCCGCAGGAGTGAACAGGTGTACAGAAACCGGAAGAGTTACCATTCTATGAATGTGCAGATGGTGTGTTTGGCCGACCAGTACATCTCCCATGTGAATGCCAAATTTCCTGGCTCAGTGCATGACGCTTACATTCTGAGGAATAGCAGCATCCCTTATGTGATGGGGCAACTCCAGAGGCACCATTTGTGGCTAATAAGTGAGGACAAGGACCCTATACCCTGTGAATAGTTGTCTGGGTATGGGGTTGTCCCTAGGGGTTGTGTGTGTCTAACAGTTGTCCCTCGATATTTGCAGGTGACTCTGGTTACCCCAACCTGTCATGGCTACTGACCCCAGGACAAGGGCAGAGGAACACTACAATGAGGCACATGGGCGAACTAGGAGAGTGATTGAACTCACCTTCGGCCTCCTGAAGGCCAGCTTCCGGTGCCTCCATATGACAGGTGGTTCTCTCTACTACTCACCAAAGAAGGTGTGCCAGATCATTGTGGCCTGCTGTATGCTGCACAGCCTGGCATTGCGACGGCAGGTGCCTTTTCTGCAGGAGGATGGTCCAGCTGGTGGTCTTGTGGCAGCTGTGGAGCCTGTGGACAGTGAAGAACAGGAGGCAGAAGAAGAGGATATCGACAACAGAAACAACATAATCATGCAATACTTCCAGTGATACACAGGTAAGAAGATGTCCCACATCTCATACTATTGTTGGAGCAGCATAAGTCTGTCATTTTCACTCAGTTTATGGACCCTGACTTGTCACTTTGCCTTTCCATTTCACAGATGTGGGTCCCATTGTGTGCCCTCTGCTATATTTCCTCGAGCCCTACAGCTGTGTTACATTGGTATGTGAACAATTAAATTGACATTGCTATATTCCATGGTTATTGCAATTGCACGTTTGTGAAAACACAGACTGACTCCAGATTGTTTTGTGATTGAAGTGTGTTTATTGCTGTGCAAATAAGTGGAGGGGGTTGTAAAATGGGCAGGGGTGATGGTGGAGGAATGTCCATGGCAGAATCCATTCTATTTGTTTCACAGGTGCGTTATCCAAAGGGGCATAGGAAGTGGAGCAACAGCAGTTTAAGGATGGACAGGGTGACAAAGTGGGACAGAAGGGTGACATTCAGGGGGGTCTAATTTCCTGGCGGGGGTCTTGGCAATGTTCTCTGTCTTGTTCCTGGATCTCAGGGACCATTTGTGGGGTGATTCTCCATCTGCAGGGGGTGGGGTGCTGGTGTCGTGTTCCTGTGGCGGTGCCTCCTGTCCACTAGCGCCGGTGGAGGTGGAGGGCTGTTCATCGTCCAGGCTAGTGTCAGGGGCCCCTTGTTGTGACACAGTGTCCCTCCTGGTGTTGACAAAGTCTTGCAGCACCCCTACAATGGTGACCAGGGTGTTGTTAATGGACTTCAGGTCCTCCCTGATCCCCAGATAGTGTTCCTCCTGCAGCCGCTGGGTCTCCTGAAACTTGGCCAGTACTGTTGCCATCGTCTCATGGGGATGATGGTAAGCTCCCATGATGTTGGAGAGTGCCTCATGGAGAGTGGGTTCCCTGGGCCTGTCCTCCCCCTGTCGCACAGCAGTCCTCCCAGTTTCCTTGTTTTCCTGTGCCTCTGTGCCTCTGTCCCCTGAACCATGTGCCCACTGCCACTGCCCCCAGGTCCCTGATTTTCTTGGGTTGGTGGGTTTGCCTGGGTTCCCTGTAGTGGTGGACACACTGCTGATTGACGTGTCCTGGGGACAGAGGGATGGGCCCGCTGGGTGGATGCTGTGCTGGTGTTTCCTGAGGGGGGAGGCTCTGTGGTGGCTTGTGCCAGTGTCAGGGGAACTGACTGTCCTGAGGTCCCTGATGGGCCGGGCTGGTCATCTTGATCCAGTTGTGCAGAGCTGCTGTCATCACTGTGGGTATCTTCTGTGGGGTGACTGGACATGCCTGGTACCTCCTGTCCGGTGACATTGGGATGGGGTCCTGCAGGGGTGTAAAGGCATGATTATTGCATCTGTGTGTGCCATTGTGTGCAATGGGTGAGTGACCCTGTACTCCAGTGCTTGCATTATTGTCTTGGTCCTTGTGTGATATTTGGGTTGGGGTCTGTGTGGGTATCTGTAGTGGACATGCTTTGGTGATGGGTATCCATGCTTTGGTGATGGGTATCCATGTTTTGGTGTTGCATGCAGGGCTTGGTGTTGGGATGGGTGGGTTGTGATAGTGGGACATATGTGAGCTGTTGGAGTGATGGAGATGAGGGTGAGGGTGGGAGTATGTGATGGCATGCAGGTAGGGTGCGGGATATAATAGTAAAGCTTTGACTTACCAGAGTCGAGTCCTCCTGCTACTCCTGCGAGGCCCTCAGGATGCAGTATTGCCAAGACCTGCTCCTCCCATGTTGTTAGCTGTGGGGGAGGAGGTGAGGGTCCACCCCCAGTCCTCTGTACAGCAATCTGGTGTCTGGAGACCACGGAACACACCTTCCCCCGTAGGTCGTTCCACCTCCTAATGATGTCATCCCGTGTTCTGGGTTGCTGTCCCATTGCGTTGACCCTGTAGACGATTCTGCGCCATAGCTCCATCTTCCTTGCAATGGAGGTGTGCCACACTTGTGATTCGAATAGCTGTGGCTCTACCCGGACGATTTTCTCCACCATGACCCTGAGCTCCTCAGAGAACCTGGGGTGTCGTTGAAGTGCCATGATGTGGTGTGGGTGATGTGTGAGGTGGTGTGTGTTGTGATGTTTGAGGGGATGTTGGTTGTGTGTTGTTTGAGGTGCGTGCATGTTGTGTAAGTGATGGTGTTGTGTGTCTGTGGATGCTGGTGTTGTTTATGGTGGTGTCTCTCTCTGGCGAGGTATCACAATTCTGGTAGTAAGGGTTTGTGGGTGATGTGGGTGTGTGTTTTATATTGGATTGGGTGTGTGGGTGTGGTGTGTGTATGTGTATCAGGTGTGTGTATTTCGAATTGTCCAATGTGGTTGTGTTTTGTAAATGTGTGTGTATTTTGAGCGCAACGGTGTGTACTGCCAATGGAATACCGCGGTTGAAAGACCGCCGTGTGGATTCGTGGGTCGTGATAGTGTGGGCGTATTCCTGTTGGCGTGACGGTGTCGGTTTTGTTATCGCCAGTTTATCACTGACCTTTGGTGTGGCAGATTTGTGTGGGTGTCTGAATTATGGCAGATTCCGAGCTGTCGGTCATAATGGCTGTAGCGGAATTCCGCGAGCGCAGCGGTATGTTGGCGGTCTTCTGCATGGTGGTAAGCAGCATTTACCACCAGGGTTGTAATGAGGGCCATAGTTGTCTAGTGCAAATGATCCAGTAAAATCAATAACAGGTGATAAAGAGGTACTGTAATTTGCTGTAATATCATTAAATCCCATACAGTCCTGTAATGTGTCTAAATTGTGTATCTTTATTCCAAGAAAAATAATACTGTACCTATGAATGATGTGGAAGGTTGGCTAATACCTTTCAATAAAGTATCTTGATGATATTGTCAATTTACCAATCTTGCGGAAGTGAACAACATCTTAATAAAAAAATAGATCTCAAAAGCATATTGCCTATGAGGTGATAGATGCTCTGTCCCCCTGGTAATAAAATGCATCAGCAATTATCAATTATTGTGTCTCTCTTTAGCTCCCACATGTGACCTCAGCATACTGGAGAGAATAAAACCCTCAGAATACTTAAACTCTATAGAATTCCAACCAGGGTGTATGTTTTATCCGATAAATTGTGCAGTCAAATATGTGATGGCCCGAATAACTCCAATTGTCAAAAGAGCATGTGGTTCAAGCTGCGGGACTAATTTAGAGAATGCCGGATGGGTTACTCGATCACAAATGTGGTGTCCATCTTGTCTTCTTTAATATAAGAGCATTATATCCTCTGACATGTGCTTTCTCTGTAGTACAGTCTTACAAATTACACATACTGGACTCAGTTCATAAACTATATTTTGTAGTAATAAGAACTTTGTTTGTACTACCTATATACTAGAAAATGCAATTCACAAATGCATAGGTTAAATCTCCATATCTCCTATATTTTCTATGGGAAGATCTCCACATATATAAATATACTAATTAGTAGTAATTTCAAAGGAAATAGGGGAAGGGCTGGAAAAAGGGGACCACTTATTACAATGTGGAAAAGGTATAGGGAGTGGTATACAGAGGTTTAGTGAGGTACTTACTAATACAAATAGGGTAGGACCATTGCTATTCACAAATAACCCTCCTAAAGTTCCTGTAGTCTCAAAGACTACAAAACATTCATAAACATACTCCAGCTCATCGTTGAAATATGTCTAACATTAGAAATAGCCAGTCACAGTTATTGCTGCAAACTCCCATAGAAAATTACAGAAGCAGTGACATAAAATATTACCCCACAGGAAATAATGAGGTTATTTTGACTTTTCAAAATAAATATATATGCAATTTTATTTTTGTTTTTTAAACAAAACAACAAAGCATTGGGCATGCAGTACAAAAACAGTACTCTCCATGTACATTGCACAGTTTCAAGGATAAGGACTCCATGTGTTGTTATCTACTTTCTTTAGGCGGCATTGGAGTGGTTGCGTCGTTGAGTGCAATTCTGTATGCCTGTGCAGCATGGTGAGTGGATTGTACTGTTAGCTGTGCATGAGAATGTATGCTTCTGGGAGTTAAAACTAGTTGAAACTGAGGGAAACGGGTTTCACTGCTAAATAACATATTTCTAATAACCTGCGAGGATATGAATATTGTGTGGCTTCAATGTGTGAATTATAGGGATGGCAGAGAGGTGTACACATGCTAGGGGTATCTGGGCAGGCTGTGGGGGGAAGGGGTCTCCCAAAAGGCTGAGAGTTCTGCTCTTTTATTTTGTGAAAAGGGGTGACATCGGGGGGGGCCAGTGGGACTCTAGAGGCAACAAACCGTTATGGATGTTCTGCCTTGTGGTGGCCTAGTGTCGTCTCGGGGGTTGTGGCTAAAGTTAATCATTGTCCAAAAGTTAGAGATGGAACAGCAAAAGATGCCCCATATCTCCTCTCTGTGGGGTCTCTTTCTCTGCCACCTCCCATTTATTCATGCCCTCCCCTCCAGGCTTCCACTGGAGGTGGGGTGGGTGATCGGCAATTGAAGGTGATTGTGTGGATTGCCAGTAGGAGTGCTAATGCCGTGAAGCAGGATTGTACTTTGTGTGTTTTCCTACACCTAAAGATGCCAAGGGCACAGGCCTCCCATGTGAAGAGATTAGGTAGTTTTCGCAGTTCCCTCAGGGTATCATGGACCATGGACCAGTAAGAGTGAGGCATTGTGCAGGCCCATATCATATGGCAGTGATCTTCCTCTTCTTGGGGACAGAGTGGGCATGTGAGTTGCGCTGTGGGATAGTATTTGTTCAATCAGGCAGGTGTGAGATACTGCCTGTGTAAGAGATGAAATTGAATATTCTTAAAACGAGAATTATGAGAGACTCCCATGGAATAGGCCAACATAATTTCTCATTCCTTGTCACTTAGTTCCCTGCCTAGATCTACTTTCTATTGACATCTGAGTGGGGTTAGGATAATGCCTGGGGTTTCTATTATGGCTTTGTATAGCCATCTTATAAGGTGGTGGCCAGGGCCCATGGTGTATATCGTCTGTACGACAGGGTGGGGTGGCAGCTCAATGTCTACAGGCCCCCATAGTGTCTGCATGGAGGTGTGCAGTTGTCAGCAGGTAGGAAATTGCCTTGATGGTATATTACTATCTGAAATGAGTTGATCAAATGTGAATAATTGACCATCTAGGGGTAGGTCCCACGTTGTGGTGATGTCATTTGCTCACCACGTCACTAGGTGGCATGCTGTGTAGTGGCCTGGGGAGGCCCACCAGTGGGCGTTTGGGTACATAGCATGGTGTGTCTCAGAAGAGCCGGTGAACTTACAGCCTACAGCTTCAAGCAGTTGACACCTGCATGGGTCAGGGAGAGGTGGGTGCCAACCTTAAGAATAGGAGGCTGCATATTGTGAGTATGTCCAAGGGGCCTTGGGTGCCTGTGGCCTCACCTGTATATTGGTCAGCTGTCCAGCATGATAGCCACTGGCGTTGTGCTGCCAGGAGCTAGGCATCAAAAACAGGGGCTCCCAGTCCACCTCGGTCTTGCAGCAGTTGCAACTTCAAAATGGCGACAGATCAGCGTTCCCGTTAGTCGTCAAACTCCCTAAAGAAGGCACAGGGGGAGACAATGAGAAGGTTGGTGAAGAAATATAATAGCCTGGGGAGGATAAGCATTTTGATACATGCTATCCTGCCTATGGGGGTAAGAGGGTGGGAGTACCAGAATGCCTTCCATGCTCTGATGCCTGCTAGCGCTCTGCAGAGGTTGCCCATGTAGAGGTCCAAAGAGTATGGTAAAGGCAGACTCCGAGGTATCGAACTGCCACCGGGCTCCATCGGAGGTGTGCATGGCCTTGATGAACAACAGGGCATGAGACTCCTGGGTGTAAGGGGTAGACAACAGAGTAGGCCCAATTAATTCAGAGGTGTGAGGTTGCTGTAAATTCCTCCAGCATGTAGAATAGTGGAGTGAGGGGCATTTGTATGTTTTGGTGATACACTAGCATATCGTTCAAGTATAATGAGGTCACGTGTACCCGGTCAGCTAATAGACTACCCCAGTGGTTGCCCTCCTGCTGCAGCCACTGGCTCTAATGCCAGAGAAAACAATAGGGGAGATAGTGGGCAGCCTTGGTGTGTACCCCATTGGATATTAAATTAGTTAGCGATCAAGTGGCCCAGTCGGACTCAGGAGGAGGGATTGCCATAGAGAAAGTGAGCATATGCCAGAAGATGCTCCCTGATTCCTCTACGGGTCAGCACTTGGAACAAGTAGTCCCACAATAGCAAGTCGAATGCTTTCTCCAGGTCTAAAACAAGGGCTGCAGCATGTGGGAAGGAGTTGAGTACCTGGTCCTGGATATGAAACAGGTAGCAAAGGCTTTGAGAGGTATTCCTCCCTGGGACAAAAGCATTTTGGTCCTCATTTACTAAGGTGGGAACTTTTGAGAAAAACGGCTTGCTAGTATTTTATATAATATTTTATAGACTGCTCAAAGTATGGCTATTGGTTGGTAGGAGCTCAGGAAGGCTGAGTCTCAGCTGGTTTTAAACCTTACAGTGCAGGTCACGACAAGTGGCCGACACCAGGGAGGGGGTTAAAAAATCGTCCGATGCATTGCATCTGAGGATTTTTTTTTCTGAAACCTCCCGCCCCGGGAGACAAAGAAGATCTTTTGTGTCTTCACCCAGCCCCCTACCCACCCCTTTGTGATGTCAGCACACCTCGAGGCGCGCTGATGTCACTGTTTGTTTTCTCCACCGGAGCAGGAAGCAGTCTTGTGGCCTCTTCCTGCTCCAGTGAGGAAAACAGCCCCAAACGGCCTTCCTGACGTTCGGAAAGGGCTCATTTGAAAGGGGAGACTCTCCCCTTTAAAAAAAAAGGCCTTCCAGAACCAGTTTCCTGGCCCTGCGATTGAGGGCCAGGAAACCCCACTAGACACCAGGGATTTCACTTGGGGGGCTATGCCCCCTCGGAAAATGGCTGGCTCCCCGGGGGAATACTGTTTTTTAAAGGTAGGTTTACCCCTGGGGGGTGCGAATGCGCCTGATTGTGTCCCCTGCAGGGGTGTAAAAATGTGGGTTTTTTTAATTTGCAAAAAAAAAATGAAATGGACAGGGAGTTGCCCGGGGGCAGGGCGACCCCCCTGTGAGGACAATATTTTTTTTAATAGCTGTATGGTTTCCCTGGGGGCCACTATGGAAACCATACAGTTCTTATATTTATATATATATATATATATATATATATATATTTATATATATATATATATATATTTAGGGCTGCGACCGGCCCCCAGGAAAACCACACCCTAATATAAAAGTGATCTCTTTACATATATATATATATATATTCGCCACCAGTTGTCTTGCAGTTGCAGCTTGCGCCTTCAACAAAGCAATGCACATACTTCAACTGATGGGTTTCAACTGTAGTTTTTAGGCAGCAATAAAAAGTCAGGTATCTCTTGTGATTATGGATCTGCTGGAAAAGAATCTGATTTTTGTCTAGTGGCAGCTTTGATGCCATAAAGTAGCACAGAAGGTTTATATGCTTACTGGAAGGATCAAAACTGTATTATATGTGAATAGCTGAGTAGATTGGAAAAGCCAGCCATTACCTTCGCTGTAATACAAATGAAGTGTATGTTCTAGGGGGCTATGGAGAGATGAAATGCACTTTTGCTAGATGGTAGTGAGGGAATCGGAGGAGGATGTAATGGGAGTGGGAGAACCAATTATGATTGTTGGACTGGGCGCTAGAGGTGCTAAAGACTGTGGTGATTAGTATTTGACAAGGCCATGTAATAGTGTTTTTTGTTTGTTTTTTGGAGTGTCTTGAGAGAACATGCTGATTGACAGAAGAAGTGAAGGTAAGGTGACCTCTACTGTTGCATGTATCACACACACACACACACCAGCAATGTTGTGACTGTCTACATAGGCTATTGTTTTAAAGCAGCAGTTTAGCCAGTAGCAGAGATGGCATCTTGTTGGATGATTGCTGATCAAGCCCTAACTCGGGTTATAGAGGACAGCTCTGATCTAGGATCAGAGACTAAGACAGCAGATACTGAGACAGCATCTGAGGGATTGGGCAGTGGCGCAGACTCTGGGAGTTAATTTTCAGTCGGAGAAGTCCCATTCGATAACTCCTCTTCCAGTGATTATGAGGGAGGTGATGAGGACAGTCCTGCTGTCCCTTCACAAGCACAGTCTGTGAGGCGGGACAATAGCGGTTTAGCCCAACCCAGAGAGCACGTGCACGTGGCGGCAAGCACAGAGAGAGTGCTCTCTTGGGACCTCCCCAATTTAGTTTAGCCCTAAATTCCACCGCCCAAATCGCATTGTGGAGAAATCAAAATTATCTATCACAAAATAACCTGGTTTTATAAGGCAGGCACCTAAATTTTTGGTCTTGGGCTCGGTGGCCATATAAGAAAACCTACCAAACTCAGACATTTCTGGAAACTAGACATCTGGGGAAGTCCACAGAGGTGTGACTTGTCTGGATTCTCCAAACTTTTCTTACCCAGAATACCTTGCAGAGCTGAAATGTTGAATAAAAACTCTATTTTTTCTTGCATTTCTGTCACACAAACTACAGGAATATGCTGGGATAAATAAAATACCTACCATCCAGTGTTTCCAACCTGTCCCAATAAAAACGCAACCCCACTTGAGTGACTGTCAGGAATGGATCACCCCAGGGTCAACAGTTGCCCTCATGTAAGGATCAACATTGACTGTTGTGTGATCTATTCCTGACACGGGCACTAGGCCTACCCACACAAGTGAGGTACCATTTTTATTGGGAGACTTGGGGAAATGTTGGGTTGAAGGAAATATGGGGCTCCTCTCAGATTCCAGAACTTTCTATCACCAAAATGTGAGGAAAAAGTGTTTTTTTGTCAAATATTGAGGTTTGCAAAGGATTTTGGGTAACAGAATCTGGTGAGTGCCCCACAAGTCACCCCATTCTGAATTCCCCTAGATGTCTAGTTTTCAAAAATATATATGAGTTAAAGGCCAAAGACCACAGCTTGGCACTTTGCAAAAAACAGGTTAGTTTTCTTTGGGAAAATGTGATGTGTCCACGTTGTGTTTTGGGGCATTTCCTGCTGCGGGCACCAGGCCTGCCCACACAAGTGAGGTACCATTTTTTATCGGGAGACTCAGGGGAATGCTGGGTGGAAGGAAATTTGTGGCTCGTCTTAGAAATGTGAAGAAAAAATGTTTTTGGGCCAAATTTTGAGGTTTGCAAAGGATTCTGGGTAACAGAACTTGGTGAAAAAAATGCACAGGTTTGGTAGGTTTCTTTAGGTGCCGGCTGAGCTAGAGGCCAGAATCCACAGCTAGGCACTTTGCAAAGAAAAAGGTCTGTTTTCTTTGGGAAAATGTGTTGTGTCCATGTTGTGTTTTGGCGCATTTCCTGTTGTGGGCACTAGGCCTACCCACACAAGTGAGGTGCCATTTCTATTGGGAGACTTGGAGAAACGCTGGGTTGAAGGAAATTTGTGGTTTCTCTCAGATTCTAGAACTTTCGGTCACCGAAGTATGAGGAAAAAGTGTTTTTCTGGCCAAATTTTGAGGTTTGCAAAGGATTCTGGGTAATAGAACCTTGTGAGAGCCCCACAAGCCAACCCATCTTGGATTCCTGTGTCTAGAGATCCACAGCTAGGCACTTTCCAAAAAACATGTCAGTTTTCAATGTAAAAAAGTGATGTGTCCATGTTGCGTTTCCTTTCTACCCAAGCAAGTGAGGTACCATTTTTGTCGGGAGACTTGGGGGAACACAGAATAGCAGAACAAGTGGTAATGCCCCTTGGCTTGTGTGTAAAAAAGACGTCTAATTGAGAAATGCCCTGTAATTCACATGCTAT
Source organism: Pleurodeles waltl (assembly GCF_031143425.1). Taxonomy (NCBI): domain Eukaryota; kingdom Metazoa; phylum Chordata; class Amphibia; order Caudata; family Salamandridae; genus Pleurodeles; species Pleurodeles waltl. The sequence goes on along the minus strand of NC_090440.1, from coordinate 439,802,390 downwards.
TATGGGCACCCCGGAATTCAGAGATGTGCAAATAACCACTGCTTCTCAACACCTTATCTTGTGACCATTTTGGAAATACAAAGGTTTTCTTGATACCTATTTTTCATTCTTTATATTTCAGCAAATGAATTGCTGTATATCCCGAAGAAAATGAAAACCCATTGCATGGTGCAGCTCATTTATTGGCTCTGAGTACCTAGGGTTCTTGATTAACCTAGACCAGAAGATTCCAGCAGACATAACGGTATATTATGGTGCCTAGGGTCTTGATTAACCTACACCAGAAGAGTCCAGCCGACATAACGGTATATTGCTTTAAAAAATCTGACATCGCAGGAAAAAGTTACAGAGAAAAACATGGAGAAAAATGGCGGTTTTTTCACCTCAATTTCAATATTTTTTTATTTCAGCTGTTATTTTCCGTAGGAAAACTTTGTAGGCTGTACAAAAATGACTCCTTGCTGAATTCAGAAATGTGTCTACTTTTTAGAAATGTTTAGCTTTCTGGGATCCAGCATTGGTTTCACACCCATTTCTGTCACTAACTGGAAGGAGGATGAAAGCACAAAAAATAGTAGAAATTGGGTATGTCCCAGTAAAATGCCACAATTGTGTTGAAAAATGTGTTTTTCTGATTCAAGTCTACCTGCGCCTGAAAGCGGGAAGATGGTGATTTTAGCACCCCAAACCCTTTGTTGATGCCATTTTCAGGGAAAAAATCACAAGCCTTCTTCTGCAGCCCTTTTTCCCATTAAAAAAATAATTAATGTTTGCTGTATTTTGGCAAATTTCTTGGTCGCCTCCAGAGGAACCCACAAACTCTGGGTACCTTTAGAATCCCTAAGATGTTGGAAAAAAGGACACAAATATGGCATGGATAGCTTTGGGGACAAACAGTTATAACGGCCTAAGCGTGAACTACCCCAAATAGCCAAAAAAGGGCCCGGCACGGAGAGGGGGGGGGCGGGGCTGGGAAGGCCCAGCAGCTAAAGGGATTAAGTATAGGAGTGAGTAGGGAGGCCCAGAGGCATTCAGGTAGGGTCCCCAGCACATGTGCTTTTTCCAAAACGGCTGTCAAACGTGGGGCCAATTTGGTTGCAAAAGTGGAGTAAAACTCCAGTAGTAGGCCATTTAGACCTGGATATTTATTCGGGCCAGGTTTTTAATAGTTTGGAGGACTTCTTAGTCCAGAATTGGAGAGTCCAGGTCCTTCCTGGTGTTTGCAGAGATTCGTGGAATGTTGATCTGTGACAGAAGGTCAGCGGGGGCCTGTGCAGGTGTTTTAGCTGGGGCTCTGTATATTTGCGTGAAGTGTGAATTATTTCCTGGTCACGAAGCATTGACCCGGACTGGGAGCATATTTCCATGATCGGGGGGGGGGTTACTTATATCCTGCCACGCTAACCAGGTCAGTAACCACCTGGCTTTGTCCCCTTCTTGATGTGTCCTAGCCATATGTGCTGCGAAGTTGAAATGCTGCATGTGTTCCATCCGAAGGGTGAGTGTTTCTCTGGGCGTCAGGGTGTCTTTGAGAGCCACCAGTCCACCTCTGCCTCACCTATCTCACGCTTCAGTGTTCTGCAAACATCTGTGATCTTTGTAATGCATACACCTTGAGTGACAACTTTAAAAGAATCCCACCCTAATGCCACCTCCCGGGTGTGTTGTGGTTGTTCCTGAAGTAGTGTTGTATGTGGACTTTCAATGCATGTCAGAAAGTGGGATCTTCCAGAGTGTTGCGTTGGAGGCATCAGAGTGGGACAGCCGGCAGTGGAGGCAACCAGTTTAGGTCTATCATGTAAACAGCATGGTCTGCCATAATTCTGCCTAAATAGTCAGAGTGTATTGCCATGGGGAGCAGAGTATTGGAGATTACAAAGTGGTCCAGCCAGACATAAAGTTGATAGGGTAGAAGGAGTAAAGTTTGTCGGTAGGGAATAGTGAGTGCCATATGTCCAAGAGAGACCAATGCCCCGTCCATGCACGGAGGTGTGCTGCTTGTCGGCAGGGCACCATGCCAAGTAAAGGGAGGTAAGATCTATCTAAAGAGGTATCTAGGACACTGTAAGAATCACCCTCTAGTAGCCATAGGAGGTGTGTCTTATGGGCTGGATGTTCTGACGAGCGGTCCCAGAGGAGGTGTTGATCTACGTTGGGAGCGTATATACTGCCAATTAGTAGTGGTTGTACATTCAGTTTGCATCTAGTAGCACAAAGCTACCCTCTTTGTCAACAATGACCCCCGTTTCCTGGGATGTAGGGCAAAGGCGTACTCAGATCAGCGCTCCACATTCATATGGGGAGTAGGTGGTGGCATGGAGGCTTCTATTCCAGTGCAGGGGAGCCTTTGCAATTCTTCAGCTGAGTTGTGTGTGATGTTGGTGTTCTGACGTAAGTAAGAGGAGACTGTGTAGCGTTTCCTTGCATAGTGCATACCCCTTATATTAAGCGTAAGGAAACAAACTTTCATTGATATGGGCATCTATGAAATGTATGTCAGATGGGAGAAGAGAGGGGGGCCCGTGTGATCCCGTGTTCGTGGCTAGTCTTGTCAATGAAGCCATGTGTTGCAAATATGAGGAATATTTAGTGCATAGCTGTTTTGGGGGAATGGTTATGCATTCCAACAATGGGATTGCAATAAGAGTGTGTTAAACAGGGGGAGCACTTCGCAACAGGTAAGGAGCCCAAACTGTGAATGTACAATATCAACTATCTCAGTAGGGGGTTGAGGTGGCTTGAACTGTGGGTGAGGGCTGTTCATGAGCGGCTTGTGTGTGTGTGCATATTTGATTCCATGGCGTAGAGTCAGCTAGTGTGCCGGAGGAAATTGTCAGACCATGCTCGGGCTCTCTGAGCAATTCTGGTCTATAGTGTAACTGGTGACTGAATGTCCCGCGGGCTGCTGAGCAGTGGGGGGCATAACCTAGTGTATGTTAAACATATGTGGGCCAGGTATTGCTGCACATAGGGAAGGTGTCACAGTGTGGCTGCCACAGTCAGTGCTGCTTTTTACTCTTTTATGATTTGTTCCACATCCTGGGAGGTGGCTGCTGCCCCCCGGGAAGCCACCCTCTTGCGCAGCCGAGCCTCCTGACTCTGTCTCAGGCAGGACAATCCGGGGGAACCCTTAGTGTTGCGCACAAAAGTATTATCCTCTTGATTGTCCAGCCATTGCGTAGCTTCTGCGGGGTCAGTGAAGAAGTGAGTCTTATTGTTCGCAATGATTCATAGGTGGTCTGGGAAGAGTAAGAAATACTGGAGTCCCAGTTACTGAAGGCGGTACTTAACTGTCAGGAAAGTAGTGCTCTGTTGTTTGACCTGCCTTGTATAGTCCGGAAACAGCATACTGTCTTTTCTTCAAACCGCCGCCGCACCGCCCTTCTTACTGCCCAGAGAATATCATCTTTGTCTCAGTAATGCAGGAGCTTGGCAATCATTGGGCGTGGCGGTGATCCAAAGGGTAGGCCATAACCTTGTGCATCCTCTCCAAGGAATAGAAAGGTTAGGCTCCGAGCTGGGATGAAGGATCAAAACCAGGCATCGAGGAAGGCCAGGGGGTCCCACCTTTCAGCCCCCTCAGGCAGCCCAATTATCGTGATGTTACTCCTGCATGAGCACCCTTTGGCATTGTCAGCCTGCATCTCCAGTTGCTGTACACAGCTGCGGAGGTCCTGCAGTTCTGTTTGGTGTTCCATTACTTGTGGTCGTATTTTGGTTAGTGCTTTTTCCCCTTTGGAGACCTTATCTACCAGTTTACAGTGGTCATTTCGCAGGATACTAAGTTCTGTGGCCAGATTTCCCACCTGCATCTCCATGGATTGGCTGACTTGCACGATTATCGTGAGTACGTGGTCCAACTTGGCCGCCATTGAAGGGGTGTCAGTGTTACAATGGGGCATCATGCTTGTGGTCATTGGGGGGCTTGTAGTTGTGGCCTGAGGGCCGATGGAAGGAGTTGTTGCCTTCCCATTCCATGTTTCTGATGTCTCCGGCAAGGGTCCCACCCACTGCTGGTCCCTTGCTGTGCAGGCCTGGATATTATGCTCCAGGAGGTACACACAGTTGAGGCAGATGGTCTGAGTAAGTTATTACTGGAGCAGTGGCTTGCTGCTCCCTGGAGGCAATGCACCGCTTGGCGCAGTTCAGCGTGGGTCCGTTATCTCCCCAGTATGTGGCTAGGCGGGGAGCTCCTCATTCCTGGGGCGATGTCCATAAGGCCATTTCAGGGGGCAGTCCTAGGAGGCCGAGGGGTATCTTATTGCTGAGCGGTGGGTGGGGGGCCCAGGAAAATGCCCCCCAAAAGTACTTACAGTTCAGTTGCCAGGTGCCACTCCTCCTGTGCAACAGGGAGGGCTCCACTGGTCACCCCAGCCAAGGGATATGCCCACGCCTGCCATCACACTCCCTCCAGGGCAACCCCCTCCTCTGGCAGGTGACTCTCAGCGTGACTCAGGGGCCATGGGGCAGTGCCACCCCACTCCAGATGGGGCAGCGCTCGCCAGCCCCTACCCAAGTCCACGCCAACAGTGTGGCCAGGCGAAATGCTCCTGTCACAGTGGCCACATTATTCTCAGGCCTGCGCTCCTGGGGCCCTGTTTTCGTGACTCTGATGTGTGGAGATCACGGCTGGGGGAATGCAGAGTGGGCCACGACCATCCGCTCTCCTGAGGCTTGCTTTGTGAATTTGCAGCGGGATCACTGCGGGTGAGCACGGGGAGTTGATGACGGGCAGCTTGGGGCCCGACAGGCTGCGATCGGCCGCGCCACCCTGTTGGTCGACCACATCTACCGGGCAGCTCCAGGCAAGGGAAATTGTCGCCTACCTCCTAGAGTCCCGCTTCTTGACTCTTCAGCCCTGGGTTCACGGGTGAAGTTGCACGGGGTGCCGCAGTCAGGTGCTCCCGACTGTCACTGCATCCAGGCCAGCCAGGCTCACCGGGTGACTCTAGGCAAGCACGATCGCCCCACTCCTGGCCGAGTCCACTTCATCATCATTAGGGAGCTCCGGGGTGACGGTAGCGAGCGGATGCTGTCTCCATTATTGGGGATTAGGAGGATTTTGTAGCGGCCTGTGACAGAGCAAAGTTAATGTGCATCCGCCATGATGGCCAGTTTAGCCTCACACCCCTGCAGTTTTGTTAGTGTTACAAAGCTATATTACATTTTAATATAAATATTTTTTGTAAGAAAAATACGTTTTAAACTCCAAATATAAATGTGCTTTTTTAATTAGTTAAAAACATAACCTTTACTTTATCATCACCATCAACACAAGCTTTATTTGGTCAACATATCATCAAAGCAACACAAACATTATAAATATCATAAAAACATACACAATCCCAAATTAAAACTAATAAATGATAAATGCTTTTAAAACCCAAATTACCCAAATTAAAACCCACCCAATCGTTCTTCATGCCCCCTTAATTACAAAGGAATTACGGATACTCCATGCTGCTACTAAAAACTTACTAACGGCAAAAATTAACACATTGGACCTGTGGCTTTTTAAAACCCTCAAAGCTATGGCACATTTACTCATCCTCATTTCCCGACAAATTTTGCAAATCCATTTAGACCGTGGGAATGAATAAGCAGGGCAAAAAAACAGAAAATGTTCAACTGTTTCAGAGGCACCACCGCACACAGTGCATATATTGGAAGTGGCAGTTTGTTCCCAACTGCTCGTTAAAGACTTCAACGGCAAGGACCTGAAACGAAATCTAGCATATAAACCTTTACCTAATAGATCAGGTATCATATCTAGGTAGGGTTCATACTGTGGGTACCACTTAAAATCAATAAAAAGGTTAGTTAATCGGCCATGGGATTTGAGACAAATATAATCATTTCTTACATGAGACCAGTATACAGATTTCAAAACTTTTTTGTGGGATTTCTCTAAATTATGGGACTTCTCCCAGAAGTCTCCTAAGCCCAAGGTACGAAACCAATTAGATACATGCTTAACCCAAGGAATAGTAGCCGCATTTGGTCTCCTTAACAGTTCGAGAAGTGAAGTCTTGTAAATATCCAATTCGGGAACAGTCCAAAGCCTTACCCAATATAATAGAGATCTTAGGGTGATTAAATCGGCTATTCGATTTAGACCCAACTCAAAAAACATTGGAGTCAATGGTGTACTAAGAGGGCACGCAATTAGATCCCTCGCAAAGTTATTCTCCCCCCCCTGCTAATCTATTACTATTGGAAGGTCCCCATACCTCCGCACCATAGACAGCAGCTCTCTATGCCTTAGCCACATAGATCTTAATCGCTGGGGATATAGCTTTGGTGGTCGTACTCTTATAAAAGAGCAGTATAGTTGCTGCTCTATGTTGTAGGAGTCCCACACTTTTACTAATCTGGTCTTCCCAGTGTAATTTACTTGATAACCTCACTCCCAGATAATCAATAGAACTAACCTTACTCAAGGGATCTCCATCCAGTGTAATAGTACATTTCTTATGAGGTCCAGGATGGAATCCCATCAATTTGGTTTTGTTAAAATTCAGCTCCAGACCATAGTTCTGACAAAATAGGTTGAATCTATCGACAAGAATTTGTAGGCCCGTTGGGGTCTTTGAGATGAGGAGTGAATCATCAGCAAAAGGGAGAATGGGAATTTTCTGAGCGTTTAAGATGGGGGCATCATTCTGACATGAAATCATGTCCTGCACCACCTCGTTAATAAAAAGGGAAAACAAAAGTGGAGCCATCACATAACCCTGGCGAACTCCCCTATTAATGGGGATTTTTTCAGTCAGCTCACCTTGGTTGCCCCATCTCACTTGCGCGTATGTGTCTTCAAGCAACCGCTTTAGCATTTTAATTATACTAACTGGGGTCCCTATTCTGTACAGCACTTCCCATAATTTCTCTCTTGGGACCGAAGTCAAAAGCAGATCGCAGATCTACGAAAACAACATACAAAGGTTGCTTGGCAAGAACTACATATTTCCAGTGTAAAACAGCCAGCCTAAAAACCTGGTCAACCATACTGATTTTGGGTCGAAACCCCGTCTGGAGAGGAGAAAGGATCTGATGGTCAATGACCCAACTTGTTAGTCTTCCTAAAAGTTGTTTTGCAAAAAAAAATTGTAAGTTGTCTATAAGACTAATCGGTCTATAATTAGTTGAAAGATTTACATTACCCTTTTTGTAAATAGGAAAAATTTCAGCCTCCTTCCACGTAATCGGAATTTGACCCCCTTTAGCAATTTTATTTGAAAGTAAATTTATGTACCAGGTCCATATAACTGGTTCAGATCTGTAAAGATCACCTGGAATCTTATCCGGTCCTGGAGCTTTACCTGATTTAAGAGAGTTAATTGCATCGAGGGTTTCTTCCATAGAAAAATAAATGTAATCCTCACGGTCGTAAAGACCCTCTTCTAATGAATCGGTGGAAGGGTTCACATGTTTCACATCATAAGTATCGGGAGCCAGCGGAATACCAGATATGGCATAAAGGCAGGAGAAATGGTCCACCCAGCTTTCTGGTTGTATATGGTTCCTAATTTTATTCCTGCCCCCTCTTTGTCGTTTAGACAACAATTCCCAAAACAACGTATTATTGTTTAATTTCAAAGCATCCAGTAATTCCTGCCAGATGGAATCTTCCCCAAAAAAATTCGCTCGTGAAATGGCCTCCTTGTAAAAGCGTCAACTTGTTGTATCTTCCCCGAAAGCCCAATCATAATGGCTTTTTTTAACCCAGACTTTGCCCTAGAACAGGCTTCATCAAACCATCCATTGCTTGCCAAATCCCCACCCCGAGGTCTAGCCCCAACTTTTTTGTAAAAGAAACTTTGCATTTTTGAAATCATGTTATCATGTATACTAAGAATAGGAATATCATTAGGATCCTGTTCTTCATAAACTGCCAAGTTGTCTATAAACAATTGATAGAGCCCACATAACAGGTAAGAATTAGACATCACCTTTGGCCACCCAACCTTCATAGAGCTGTTATTCAAGCTTGGAGAAGGGACCACTGAGTATTGGTTATTGGAGGTTCTCCTAAAAACATCCCCTGAAAGGGTGAGGAGCAGGGGATAGTGATCACTCTTGCATCTCAAATCCAACCTCATATCCCTCAACAGGGGCCATAACCTCACATCCGCCAGAAAATAGTCAATAACACTTGTCGACCTACCTCGTTTAAATGTGTGCACAGTATTTATATCAGAGGGCATACGACCATTACAGGCCCTAAGGCCCTACTTTAAACATAAAGAAGCCAGCTGGAGAGCCACATGTGAACGAGAACAGTATTGATGACTAATTAACTGTGGAATTCCCCATAATTCGTCCTCCTCAACTGTTAAACCACTAAGCAGAGCAGTGGGTTCAAAAGTGCAAGTCAGATCCCCCGCTATAATCAAAGCAGACGAGGGTTGTAGAGTATCTAAAAAGTCTGATAATAATGTTAAAATCTGGGACTCACATCCTCGTGGGACTGATCGAGCATAGACATTAATAAAAATAATATTAAAACTCTGTTGAAATGAAATTTGCAAGCCCATTAAATCGACACAATCAATATCTAAAATATTATAATCACATTGCAGTTTCTTGTTTAAAAGGATTAAAAGCCCTCCTTTGGCACGGCCTGTCACCTTCTCTGATGATTGGGCAGAAATATGAAATGAAAGGAAGCCGTCTATGTTAATTTTGTCCTCTGCCCAAGTTTCCTGGAATAGACAGATATCTTGAGTGTTTATGTATGCAATCCAGTCTGGATCATCCAATTTCCTCACAAGACCAGCTAGATTCCAAGTCATTATTGATAATCCATTGTTATCTAGCTCAATTCCACATATCTGGGGACTGGCATCCTCCTTGATCATCTCCTTCTTGCTAGACCCAAGAGGTCCATTCATATGTAAATCCACAGAATTAGCCCCATTAGATACTTCCTGGGCTATAGTTAGTCATGCAGGTTTTGACCGCGGGTTTTCAACTGCCACCAAGGAATCCCTCTCTTGTTGATGGATCGAACATCTATAGGTAGCAGTCTGACAAGCACCATCCGGTTTCAATGCAAGAGTAATCCCTCCCTTTTTCAGCCCCCTGTACTGACGAGTACGTAAGTCAAAAGCAATAAGTTGTTCCACCAGTACCTTGTCAAAAAACTGGATATAAATTATATCAGAATTAAACCCCGGGGGACCACATCTCTTTGCTTCGGAAATATCCGAGCGAATGACTGAAAGGCAATTTTGTCGAGTACGTAACCAGTGGATGACCTTATTAATCCGAGATTCATGATTCTCAACTGAGCCTGGTGGCAACTTGGGAACATCAACCATAAAGATAATACTATCTCCACTCTTTGTACCTACATTTTTGTCATAAGTGCTGAACCACTAGATTCATTACAAGAGGGAGAATCAATAATAGTGGGGAGTTCTAACCTATTTGCGGTGGTAAAAATGTCAGCCCCCTTACCTACTGTTTTAGAAGTGACTTCACACCCCCTTGATCTTTGCCTATTTGGGGGGCATCGGGGCGAGAAGTATTGCAGACAGGATTCTCCATGGAATCCCTGATCGTAAATATACTGTTAGATCCCCATCTCTTGCTCATAGGATTATTTACAAAATTTGATTGATGGTCCTTTATGCCAAGCAAGGGCAGTCCCTCGCACTGGGGCAAGTTTGCTAACCCCCCATAGGGGGTGTTAGTAGATATAGTTGGCTTAATCACAACAGACTTATCATCCCCCTTTTCCACCACCTCACCCTGTTGACATTTACATCCACATTGGTGTGCCATTTTTCCCTTCATTAGTTTTGTTAGTTGCACGACCAAGCTCCTAACTTCATCAACCCTCTGTAAAATAAGAGCCATATTGGCTTCACTAACAGATGACTCCAAACCGTTGGTGAAAATAGGGATATTAGATGAAATAACATCCTCAATGGCTGGCTCAGACAAGGGTTGTACATGATCCATAAGTAAATCACCTTCCTCAGCCAGGGGGTCGAACCGATTAGTGCATAATATATTGGGAACCACCCTTACCTCGGGACTTAATGGAAGGGGTATAATTGTTACATCCTCTACGGGAGTTACCCCCCGTCTGGGCGAGAACTTAGGAGCACTGCACAAAATTCCCTGTGATGGAGATCAAGTAATATTTCTTGTATTGGGCAATTCTTCCCCACCGTCAACCTTAGTAAAGAGATCTGTAATTTGCCCCCTCTTCTTCCTAGTGAAAATCTCTGGTATTTTCCTAGCTCAAATCAAAGCCTTCTTTGTAAGCAAGCCCCCGTCGGTATCCATATCATATTTCAAGATGGCCTCTACTTCCTCGAATAATAAATCAATTTCATTGAGTGTTTTTGGGCCACATGCTGTAGCTGTACTTGCTAATTTCCTAGGATGTTTTTTCTGTTTTTTTGTATTGTTCAAAGGCACAGGCAGGTCAGCAGCCTTTCTTTTCCCCATAGTAAAAAAATGAATAACAAATAACAACCCTGTAGAAAAATAAAGCTGCAGGCTCTTACTTAATACTTGGTCCACCTGCCAAATTATTGGGCCCTGCCTGGCCTCGATCAAGCGACTTCACCCGGGCACGCGCCCGGGCGCGTCCCACGGGGGAGCACGTCAATTTCAGGGAAGAGCCGGAGCCTGGGTTGCCAGGAAATGGAGTCCTGCCCCGGGCCGATGTCAAAGCAGCAATACGCGTCCCGCAGGGGAGCGCTTCAATTTCAGGGAAGAGCCGGAGCCTGGGTTGCCGGGAAGTGGAGACCTGACGCGGGCCGATGTCAAAGCAGCAATACGCGTCCCGCAGGGGAGCGCTTCAATTTCAGGGAAGAGCCGGAGCCTGGGTTGCCGGGAAGTGGAGACCTGCCGCGGGCCGATGTCAAAGCAGCAATACGCGTCCCGCGGGGGAGAGCGTCAATTTCAGGGAAGAGCCAGAGCCTGGGTTGCCGGGAAATGGAGTCCTGCCCCAGGCCGATGTCAAAGCAGCAAAACCTTTACTTATATTTACTTAATGTGAATTAAATGTTAAAATAATATATAGGTGTGGGAAAACAGTGCTGATTGGAGAGGCCCCCTGAGTTTTTGTCCCCATTGTTCACTTTTTGCTGGTGTTTTCCTGACTCTGATGGTGCCCTGGGTACTGCTAACCAGTCCCAGGCCTTGTGCTCTGTATAAAATGAGTATGAAAATTAGGCTAATTATAATTGGCTAATTCAACCTACCTATAAGTCCCTAGTATATGGTAGGGCATGTAGGTTTAGTGACCCCAGCATAGGTGGTGCACCCATAGGTGCACTGCTGAGGTGCCCAGTGTCATTTTAAAGTCAGGCCTGCCTTGCTGGTTGCTTTTAAATTAAAGTTACATGCAAATTAGACATTGGAATTAAAAGTAGTTCCAGAGTCTCAAACTACCTTATTTTTACATATAAGTCACCCTAAGGTGTGTCCTATGTGCCCCTAGGGTTGGGTGCCATGTAACTATAAGCAGGGACCCTATAAAAATTGTTTTATAAGCCCTGGTGAGGTAAAACAGCCAAATTCATTTTCCCCTCATTGTATTGAATGGCCTCCATAGGCTAGAATGGGGAGACTTTATTTTAATTTATGAAGTCTCCTTAAGTGACAGATACCACAAGCTTGGTATCAAATTAATTGTTATAATAAATCCCACAACTTACAGTTGTTGGATTTAATATAACTTGTGCACGTAAAGAGTTTTAAACTTTAGCCTGAAAGTTGCCAACTTCAGCCCTGCAGTGTTTTGCTGCCTTGCTCTGATTGGCCAGCCTCTGACAGCCTGGCCAGGCTGCCTTGATGAGGTGTGAAGTGGCCTGCCACAACACAAAGAGATGTGCCTGGAGGAGGAGATCTTCCCACAGCAGATGTTAAGGCAGGAAGGGAGGAGGGCTGGCAAACTGGTCTTCAAAGCCAGGGAAGGACATTTGGAGCAACCCAGCACCTCCTCACATCCTGCAAACCCAGCCAATTAGAAGCCCCCCTGATTTGATTAGGAGAGGACAGGAGAAGGGTGTGTTTAAGGTTTCTAGCCACACCAGTGGGTGGGCTCAGCTAGATGTAACCTCCAAAAATCACTTTCAGCCATGATGGATTTTTGAGGAATGTTGCTCCCTGGGATTGATTTTTAGCCACACTTCCCAGAAAGTGGTCATCAGAGGGGGAAGGACCCTGCACCTGATTGGAGAACCAGGATCCCCCTGTTTTTCACCCAGGAGCAAGGCTAAAACTGGCAGGCGAGCACCCACACCTCAGATCCCTACCAAGAAGAACTACAGGAGAAGAAGGACTGCCCTGCTGGACCCCTGACCTGCACCTGGACACTGCACTCTGGACTGCACCAGCTGTACACTTGGGCTTCACCACAAGAAGGACTTTGCCTGGCTTCAACTGGTTCAAGGAGGGACTTCCTCCTGTTTGCTACAAGTGAAAAATTGCTGACCAGAGTCCCCTGCACCAACTCCTGAAGAAACTGACCAGCTGACCACTGTCCAGTGGCCAAAAAGGAGTTTGCCCTAGGTGCATTCTGGAAGTTGTAGTCTGCACCCTCAAGGAGCATCTCAGAGCTTCGGAACCTTGGGGTGAGCTGTGGACCTCAAAAGAACCTCAAAGAAACATCTGGAAGAAGATCCAGAAGTTTGGAGAAGTTTGGACAACTTTTGGAAAAAAGCTCCATAAAAGGACCAACCAGCCACAGCAACTCTAGCCGGCTTGCCTCAACCACGACCCGGCCTGACTTACAGTTTCGTGTCGGTGAAGAAAATCTCAAAAAAAGTGACTACGTCCGAACATAGAAAGTTGACAGAGACCCCCCCAGGCAGCGTATCCAAAGAGGCCTCCAGGGACGTTGGGTGCTCTGATGGTAAATGGGAGCTTGTTCCATATTTCGGGGCAATGTGAGCGAAGGTGTGTTCTCCTAATTTTGCTTGCCAGAAGTGGACGATATGGATGAGGATAGTGCCAGAAAAATGTATGTGACTGGCAGGACTTGGAAGCAAATGCAATAGTTGAGGTAAGCCGGACTCAGATTGTGTAAGTGCCTTATAGGTGAGAGTGAGGAGATTCAAGGTTTCATATTTCAGGACTGGGAGCAAGTGAAGGTCCTTTGGACATGTGGAGATGTGCGTTCAAGTTGGAAGGTTGAGTGTGTATCTGGCAGCAGCATTTTGTAATACTTGGAGTCTGTTCACGAGCTAGGTAGCAATGGCAACTCAGAGGGTTCTGCGATAGTTTAGATGAGTGTTTGAGTCACTGTTTTTTGGGTGCCAAGTGGGAGCCATATGAATATGTTCCTGAGCATCTTAATGGTTTGGAGGCAAATTGCTGCTGCGGTGATGACTTAGTTGGACATAAAGATTCAGTAATGGACTATGATACCCAGGTTCTTCATGGCGTTGGTGGGGATGGGTGTTGGTCCTTGTAAGAAATTGGGTTACTGGTTGAGGAAGGTGAACCCTTCTCAAGCAGCAACCATCATCCTTGTCAGGGTGAAGTCGGAAGCAAACTCCAAAATAATCTCAGTAGCTTGGCACAGAGCAGTCAGTCTTAGCTTAGAGGCAATGTATAAAGTACTTATGCAGCACTTCAAACCTTAATACCATGAAACACTACACAAGAAGATTCCTACATCAAATGAGAGAATTAGAGTACATTTTAATAAATAAAACATGACCAAAATGACAAAAACGTATGTAGTAGATCTGCAGGTTTAAAGATTTTAGTGAAAATAGTGCCAAAAATCACAAAGCCTCAACTGTGGTTACTGGTACAAAGCCACAAGTTCAGACTGACTGTGATAGAGAGTGGTCTAGCTACATGGACCCACTTATGCCTGCTGAGCTCAGTATCTTAATCCTAGATGCAAAAAGGTACAGAGTCCTGTGTCAGGTATGCACAGAACAGCAGAGGCGATACAAGATCATCTTAAGGGGATGTGTCCCGTAGCAGCAGTTCTGGGGAACTGCGAAGTACCAGGCAATGTCCTTGCATGGAGATGCAGTAGACTGAGGCAATTCTAATGGACTGTGTTGGGTGAGGCGAAGTCCTTTGCTTTGAGGTGCATTGTGCAGCAGTGGATCAGATGGGCTGTGACGAGTAATGTAAACTCCTTGCGTTGGGGAAGTCCACACAGCAGAGAGGATGCAATGGTTCAGAGTGAGATGCATTAAGCAGAAGAGGCAATGTTTTGGTTCTGTGAGAGATGCGTCACACCATGGAGATGTGTCAGTTCTCCTGAATGCACAGATGGACTGGCAGAGCACCATCAGGCCTACTTACAATGATCCAAGCTTGGGTGGCACCACAGATGTTGGAGTCCAGGTGCTAGGTTCAAAGTTGTTGGAAGACTGTTCTATTCCTGAGGCCTCTGACCAGGAAGCCTAATATCATTTGAAGTCACACTGGGGTGCTGGGTTTAGAGATGCTGGTACAGTCCTTCTCACCCAGGCAATGGAGCAGCAGGTCAGCACAGCAGGGCAGGAGTCCTTCTTCTTGGCAGGTTACACAGGCCCAGACGTGTATGAAGAGTTGGGTCTAAAGGTCCAATATTTAAACCAATGCCCACTTTAAAGTGAGGGTAGCTCCTGGGGGTTTCTGTCACCCTGAGATGTCATATCAAAAGACAACAATGCCCACTCGGGAACACATATATTACTGTAAATATGCAGCATAATAAAAACAATTTAGAAATCTTAGAATCATGTGCACTTTATTTCTGAGCACTTTCTTCTGTCCTCTGGATTTTAAGGTTTTGATAGGGTTTTTTTGTAATTTTGTATGTGATTAAAAAAAAATTGTATAATAATAAATGATGTATTTTCTAAATTGTTTTTATTATGCTGCATATTTACAATAAGATATGTGTTCCCAAGTGGGCATTGTAGTCTTTTGATAATTCCTACCCAGTCCCTCTGGGTTTTACAGGGTACCCTCTGTGGTTTTGTAATATACCCTGAGATGTCAGGCATCCCCTTCTTCCATGTCCTAGCCCCAGCTTGTCTGGGGTCACAATAGGCTGAAGAATTAGCCCAAAGTAAATCGGCCTTGTCATAAGAATGCTGTTCTCAATCAGTTAACCAGAAAACTGCCGCACCAAAGCCAATATCGTGTGAAGGGTGCATCAGCAAGATGCTCATGCTCTGGCAGATGCTGCGGCTCATGCAGTAAAGTGACGTCTGAGCAGGAGTTAATACTGGGGCATGTGCTGGTGGAACAGCTGGAAAGGAAAGGAGGAGGTCTCACATAGACAGCAACAAGGTACACCCACAGCTGCCAGAACAGGTGGCCAACATCAGAAGTGAGTATTCTAGGAGCAGGCAGCAGGAGGAGTAAAGCTGATGGCGATGCTGCAGGAGGTTCATGAGGAGAATAAATGCAACAATCCAGCTGGGGGTGGGCTCCCTAAAGCAGCAAAATCATGTCGACAAATGTGGAAAGAACTAGGACTCAAAGAAATCATGTGAATCTAAGATTATTGGCATCAAAGGAACTCACGTCCAGCGCTCCTCACCCCAGAGTAGACCTTGGCTAACTGACCAGTCATCGGCTCAGAATCTCAAAGTGCGTCAGAGCCAAATACGGAATCCGTATTCAAATGATGACACAGCCAAGACATTAGCAAGGTAAGTACATATACATAATTAACATTGCAATAGCGCAAGGAGTTGGAGCTTCATGATCGCTGCCAAGTCTCTTTAGGCTTCTGTACCTCCACTGCATCATTGTGCTACTGAAGCTTGGTGCTTCAATAAAATTGGTGGTTACTTTATATCACAGATGCTAAGCCCCTACTAAATGCAACCTGCTTTAGTTGTATTTGTACAGAAACACACACACACACACACACATATATATATAGCCAGTATATAGTTAGGACCTGGTTTCCATAGGAAGCACCGTTTGACAAAACTTCACAATGTTTTTTAACTAATATGACAGCCGGTTCAGCTGCTGTCTTGAAACTTTCAGGGTGATCCATCATGCAGGGACAGAGAACAAGGAGTGTCCCAAAATGCATTATTCTCATGCATTTTCCCATAGGGATTTTGAACACAACTACAGCTCAAGCTCCTGGACCGAATTACACCAAATTTGCGGAAAGCTAGTTTTCAGTCAAGTATGTGTGCTTGTTGTGATGTGGTGTAAATCCATTCTGTAATTTTAGAGCTATTTAAGGAAAATAAATGTAGATATCTAGGGATGGAGAGGCTCCGTGGATATTGGAGATCTCGTGCTCAGATCTGATTCACTGCACACACTTCAACCCAGACGTGTTGGCATCCATTTTAGTAATTGGCTTCAGCTGAGTCCCAAAAGAAAAATGACAAAAAAAGAAAAGACATCTGGGTAGGAATACCATGAGCCTCTAGCCTTAGTCCAAGAGCCACCCAGGACCTTGTCAGGCCCATGCCCACCTGGGGGCCACCACTTCCCAGGGGCTATGATGAATGAATGAATAAATAGGGGGGAAGGATCCCCCAGGCCCAAGGAACCACCATCTCCTTGGGGCATCAATACATATATTGATGGGTGGGATCATGCGGACCACCCCCAGGGACACCACTGGGCTACAAACAAATATAAATTGGGCATCCGCAGTGAACCTCCTTCGGGCCCCAGGGACCACTACTTCCCTGGGACCAGCCTGTACATAACATAGAAAGGGGGGCACGCAGCCCCCTTTCCTGGATCCATATATGGCCCTGAAGACAACCTCTCCCACCCCCAGGAGTTAGCTGTTTACTTTTGCTTGGCGGGAGCTGTCACAGCTCCTGCAACGCAATAGCAAACACTCCATTTTCAAAAAGCAGGAGCTTTAAAAATGCTCCAGCTTGCTGGAAGCAGAGATTTCATCTCCTTCCCTGCCTGCAGACATGTGGACGGGGAAAGAGATGAAAGTATTGTTCCTGCATGCAGGGAGCTGCTTTTCCAGCAATGCCAGCTTCCACAACAGACGGAGAGCTGGCTGGGGCTGCGAGGGCCTTGAGACTTCCCTCACGGTCCCCGTGATAAAAAAAAATAATAATAAATCAAGATACATCTGCAAAGAAAACACATTTTGGTGTTTTCTCTGCAGTTCCACCCTGTTACTTGATGAAGACGCTCGAGGAACAATCACAATAGCAAAGTTACAGAAACACAACATCACTGGAGACATTACATCAGCTTCTTTCACCTAGCTGCACTGTAAGAGATGCACTATAGATTTACAGAATGAGGTAACACTTACCAATTAGCCAGTAGAAAATACTCCAGCTGGGTAGACATTCTGCACAACATTTTGGCCTTTTCTTGGATAAATACGCAGGGCAGGATTCATTCTGGCATGATGGCATGATATAAACAAAGGAGGTGCCCAAGTTCTCTATATTTCCACCTTGAAAAGTTATCTGTAAACCTTGATGGAGGTGTATACATCTTATCTCATGTAGTGACCAGGGTTGAGAACTCTGCATAAAACCAATAGAGGCTGCAGAGGCGGAGACCTACATGTACATGTTAGTGAATACTAGTTTGTAGTATGTGAGTGGTACTGTTGCAGTACTGCTAAATGTACCACAAAGTGGAGTTTGTGAATGGGACCAACTGAGCATTGTGGGATATAGAATTTAATATGAATCTAAATTTTGGGTGCAAGAGAAAAATCCACTTTCATTGAAATAAAACTGTTTAAGAAAGTTCTTTTGTTCATCCCTCTTGTAAATAATTTGCTTGCAGAATAGGTGGTTACACAATATAGAATTGTGTGAATACCCTACAGGAAGGAGTCTCGATTATCTGCTCATACACCTACAGAAAGCTGAATATATGTTATAGAACTGCAGTATGGTCTTTAGTTGTGTGATCCAGTGTTTGCTTTTCTTAAAGTCATCCAGAGTTCATCAGTAAGCTTGTTTGTATTTGAAAACCATGTTTGTAGTAATCACTTCCTTAAACAGAGCAAGACTGGTGTGACAACAAATTAATTAGTTACTTTCCAATGAAATAACTTTACTGGTGGGTAAAAGGTGCAGGTTTTTGTATGAAGAGTTGTAAATTTACAGTGGTCTTAGGAGATGCTGGTGTGTATAAAAAACAATAAAAGAACCATATAACATGTAGGTTGTACCCACATAAACTATGTCACTTATATTACCTCACTTAGCCACCCAGATTCTTTAATACAATTTTCACATACCTCTCGTATAATTTGTCCAGTTTCAGCTCAAAGATTTCTTCGGGTCTTACTAACTTTTCTTCAAACAGCCTCCTTTTTAGGTGAATTCATACTTCACCTGGCAGCAGCCTCTCTTTCCACGCTCACTCAGTTTAAAGATAGTAAATCAATGCATATGATCACTCCAAGCATAACTACTCAGGACATCACTGGAGATATCTGTTTGTTAATATGCCTGACTATGGAGTGTACACATCTCTGCCTACGTGCTCCACTAAAGGATATTCTAGATATGTTCTGCGAGGCATTAATTTCCATCTGTTTCGGGTCTGTTTTGTGGTCCATCTTCTCTTTCACCATATTTATTTCATACAGCAGCCCCCGATCTTGCAAGGCCTTGTGCTCACGTAGGTTAGTCTTCTTCTTCTTTACATCTATTACTTCAACTCTCCTATTTCCAGTTGTCTCAGACACATCTTCACTTTTCAGGCTACACTTTCAGAGTTAGAAAACAGCAAATTCTTAGTCTTAGGTTGGTTTCTTCCAAAGGTAAAACATAAGGACGTTGACCAAAATGCTATCTGTCTCCATTGATTATGTTCTCCTGATAATGCTCATGAACTCCTGTCCTCAGGTATTAAACACCCATCACATCAGCAAGTATGTACTAATCATTTTACAAAGCTTAACCAACAAGATATCTTGTATTGCTGCAATCTCTTTATTGTTTTGTTTGCTCTAACCATTGTGCCAGTAATGGCCTGAACTAAATTGCTCATTTGTTTCTGTGGCCTCTTATGACTCATTTATTGTTTACCTTTAGCAGCATGTGTCCGTTCAGGTACAAGTTCAAGTGACCTGCTAACCCTGATGACTTACTTTTTTGTGCTGACTCTGAGGACTGATTTGTTGTTTCCTTTTGGCAACTGGAACATTCTCAGTTGACCTGATTTGACCCCGATGACTCATTTGGTTTTACTGACTCTGATGAATTATTGTTTCTCTTTTCCAGCACGTGCAAGTTCTGGAACATGCTTAAAGGTGTGTCCTTTGAGCTCTGCTTGCTATTTGTTTTTGGTTTTGAAAGGAGCTGCCACCTTAAGGTGCCAAACTCTCAAAAGGTTTTCTTGGTTCTAGAGAGTTCTTGTGGTCTTCACACAGATGAAAGCTGCACATGTTTCATGACACCTGTGCTCTTTGGCTCTGCAAGCTTTCAATCCCTGCTCACCATCTTCAAACTCTGAAGTGAGCTACTGCCTTCTGACGCTTCAGAGGGAATTCTTCTGGGCAGTTGGAAAAAAACTACCCCAAGTAGGTGGTGTATGGGGGGCAAGTTTAGTCCTGCACTGGTATTTGATGAAGGTAGATCAATCAGCCATAGCATGAAAGACACATTAGGAACTAACTACTAGTTCCCTTGAGGAACAGTTTGTTTTTAGACACCCAGACTTGGTTTAGGAACTTGATAACAACCTTGAAAGGAACTGTTACAGCTTTTGATTCAGGGTTATCAAGAGATTTGTGTTATGTAACATAAGGAACGTTAAACCTAGACATTGTTTTCTTAGTGGAAAAAAAATCATTTTCTTGTGTGAATCATAAAAACAATTCTTTGTAAAAGTAAACTTAATAAATATTGACTGGCCTTTTTCTTTGCAGGTCTCCTTCCCTGGAGAACTCACCCTAATCTTCATTCCTCCGTTTACCACATCAATACTTGGTGAAATATAAAACTCAGTCAGTGCTGCCAAAAAGAGGGCATATTGAGAGCACTGCTTCTGAGGAACCAGGCCTGACAGCTCATCTGCAGAGGTCAATATTGTATCTCTAACGTTGGCTTTCTGTCTTCCTCAAAGACTATAACCCTTTGCAGTAACAGACCTTACTTTTGTGACGAGCCTGTGTGCAAGCCTTTGTCTCGGAAAACTACTTTAAATGCAAGAACCATTGGCTCTGGCATGTTTGCTGAATGGCTTCAGTAAAACAAAGAAGCCACGGGGTCTGTATAATATTCACTAATTCAGTTTAACTCAGAATTAAAGCTTACCTATGCTTTGGCTTTAAAAGTAAATTTTTATGTGCCACAAAGTTTTTTAAAAAAATGTTTCTCTGGATTCTACGTTCCTTGAACAATTAAAAGCTTTTCAGATATGTCAAAGGTAAATAAGAGTGGCCCATTATTTTGCACAACAAAAAAGCATTTCTTTGAGCTTGTTATTGGACCATAATGTTCATATATGTAAAGTTACATTACTTCATTACAGAGAAAAAAACTAACTGAGAACCAGAGAAAAACAAAATATTTTCAAATTTTTTTGTTAAGATCAAAAGTGGTATCTGCTGGTATGTAAACTTTACATGCATCAATTACCATGCAACATTTTTACCACTCGGTCTTTATCACATAGAAGTGGTCATTATGAGTTTGGTGGTCCTGCTCTACCACGCTGGAGGTGGCGGTAACACTGCCGACAGCGTGGCGGAGCAGGACTGCCAAATTATGATCACAGCAGTGAGTGGGCTGCAAAGCAGGCAGTTCAACGCCTGTACTGTCAGGGCGGTGGGACTGTTGGGCCGAAGGTGTACCATCTTCGGCCCGGTAGTCCACCTTATACCACTGAAGGTATTATGAGTCTCCTTTCCACCAGGGATTTCCTGGCGGCAACCCTGCCAGGAAATCCCTGACGTAAAGGATACTGGCAACAGGAACTAACATTCCTGTTGCCAGTATGCAATTCCCCCACCCCCTAAGCAGCCACGGCCTCCCCTCCACCCCCCACACCCTATAGACACCACCCTCTCCTGCCCCCAAACCCCATACATACCACCGCCTCATCCACGCATGCACACACCTCATACACACCCACACTAACACATCCACGCACATACATTCACACACATACACACGTCCACAACACCCCCCGCTGACATGCATTAACATATTAACACAGATGCATGCACACACATGCACACAAACACCCCACACACACTCACACCCCAGCACTCAATACCCCCCTTCTCCCTCCCCCTCCTGTCGGACAATCACCTTACCTGCTTGCGGTGGTCATCCAGGATGGAACAGGGTCCATGGGGCCTGCTCCCCCGGCACTGCCCCATCACCACATCACCGCCACGCTGATTACAAAGTTGTAATATGGCAGTATGGCTGCTGGTGGCTCTCTGCCCCATTTATAGCGGAGAGCTGCCAGGCGTCATAATATGGCGGTCTCAAGACCGCCTTCACTGGCGGTCTCCTGGCCGGCGTGACTTCGGTGGTCAACTGTTTTGACTGCTGAAATCATAATGAGGATCATAGTCAGTACCACACAGGCCATTTTGAAATAACTTACAATTTAGAATTGTACCAGGCTGGTATATTGTTTTTTAAATGACATAATATGTTGGCAAAGGCAGGTAAGGGATTTAAAAAAGGGGTTTGGTTGGGTTAACCCCGTAAAAAGAAAACAGTAAACATAAAATGAAGGGGTTGTGATCTGGCTAGTATCTCCTTGTAGGATAGCAAAGTATTTCTCTAATATATGTGTTCTGTTTAAGACATTATAATAAATTACATACCAATAATAGCTCTTGATAAACTGTCCAAGAAAGAAACAAAAGATGATGATAAATATAATAGCATGTAGTAACGGTAAACCAAACCCATATATTTACAAGCTTTCCACAATAAGTCAACACTGTTGACTGGGACTAAACCATTTGATTCATATGGCACTGTACCCAACTTCTGTAAATAAAGTAGATATTCAATACTAGTGAAGAAATCCTTATTCTGGCTTAGCTTTAGTTTAGGGGCCTGGAGGACTCTTGCCCATGTGTCCTTCAGAAAAGGGATCCCATCCAGGCAGGCAGCAACCTCTCAATAAGACATGGAGTGCTCCAGCAGGAGGTCAGAGGCAAAGGCCCTGGGCTGATGCTACAGTTTATAAATGACGCTGCTGGTGCCTGGATGTAGGCAGCCAAGCTTAGATAGTAGAACCCATCAGTTACTATCAGAACAGCATGCCGTAGAGCCTCGGGGAGCCCGTCAGTTGTTGCAGCGCCGGCCTGGCGAGGAGCATCTCCCGATGATGATGCCAGTCATCCATTGTGATGCTTGAGGGCTCTTGCTCATGAGACTCCAGGTCTTCTAGGATGTTACAATAGTTTGGAACAGTGTACTCTAATTTATATGACTGGATTTACTCTAGCCTCTTCATGGAGGGTCACCAGCATGAAAAGGCTGGTGGAAAGTAGGGTTGTAATCAGCCAGGCGGCGCTGAGTTCAGTGCTGCCATGGCTGATTACAAGCCCTACTGCCGTCAACCTGTTGGGATCTATGATCCTGGCGGTGAGGGAGGTCTTTAGGTGGGTTGTAATTGGGCAGTCGGACAGCCTGGAATCCGGTTATCTGACCATCAATGCAAGTGTGGTGGTCCTCGGACCGCCACACTCATAAAGAGGCTCCAAGTCAGAAGGTAAATACTTTGACCGAGATTATCTTCTTGATGTATCCAATCTCTGCTCCATTTCAGTCAGCTTGTAATTGTGCCAGCCTCTACCATGAACTGTTACATTTTAGTGGTGCTTTATGTTTGTAGACAACTTTTGCTTTAAAAGTTTATAAATTAATTTATCTGAATCCCTTTAACTGATTTTCATAGTTTTATTGTATTTTTGCTCATTGCATGTTTCTCTATTTTTTTTTTTAAATTGGTTTGGTGATTTTATTGTGTTGTTTCCTTTTTGTTGGCTTGATCTTAACTTGCACTTCTCTGAAGATTGCCTGCTACTTGTGCCACAGCTACCAGTTTGAGCAGAGATGCTCTAAAAACTGTGTTTAGTCTAATGATATTGTGTTTATTGACAGGGTTTCCCCTTCCCCCAAATGAATAATACCATTTCTGACAGTAATATTCAAAGTGCTGACATCAGCCAATTAGTCTTGCAGTATTTTTGCAGGTTTTGTTCACAAGAGTGGATCAGAGACTAACATACTGGATCTTCATAAACTTAGTTTCCTTCTACAAATCTTATTTAGGAACATGCATGGGTTGAAAGATGGGTGGAAAGTTGGGAAACAAGTTACTCTATGGAATTTTTCCTTAGTTACGGGGACTGCCATGACAACTTCAACACTGTATAAACCCAGATTAGGGAGTACCTTTCAAAATCATTAGTATCTTTTCTCGCATGCACAATTACCATCATAGCAAATGCTGGGGGGAAATTGAAGCACACTGTCAGAAACAGCATAAACCCAGGGGAAGGTTAATAGGAGTTCCACATAAAGTGCCTTCAGTTTTCAAATTGCAACAAAATAAACAACGGTTCGTCTTGTAGATTTCTCAGGATAAAGAATTAACAATGAACATATATCTATGTAGGCCCAATGCAAAATGACTCTCAAAGTGGAATAACTGACCAAGGAAGTCAACAACAATGAACACAATCAAGGAAACATTGAGGGCAGGATCATTGCATTTGTCAAATTGAAGAAATATTGTACTCAGTGTCCCATGTGAACAAAGGAACACAAAACAACAAAATAATCATACATACAGTAGATACAATGAGCACATATATTTTTCATAAAACCAAAAACGACCTCAGTAAGCAAATTATGGACAAATGAAATGTTCCTCATGTAAGAGTTCAAAGGGCCAATAATGTGGTTTGTTTTATGTGAGTCAATGATGCTTCAACCCCTTACGCAGTATGGGATCTCACCAGGATCAAACCAATGCAGGGGCACCTAAGAATTAGTAGAGAAACCACATTGACTAATTAGCAATGTAAAACTGTGGAAGCACCCCAACAAATTATTATATTCAACACAGTACCTGGATAATGCAAATTATAGATGAAGAAATCAGTAGGCACACCCAAGGTGAAAGTACCAATCAAAATTGAACTTACATGGGAAACCCAGAGAGGGAACTAAATAAGGGGAAATGGAAGAGGATGAGTATGATGATAATAACCACAATCAGATGCTCAATTACATAGTGACAGTAGTGAAAGATGTACCCCCACATAAGCTGTCTATCAGTCGTGGAACACTGCCCAACATACTCTTGTTTGTTAAATAATTGAAGAAAGGCACCACAATTGGTGCTGAAATGTACATAAGAGGTGAAATTCAATTGTAGGGTAAGAGGGAGAATGCCCTCGGCAGCAAAACGGCATGAAAATCATGCAACAGTTGCGGGAGAAGCTGGTTATAAAGAATGGGCTGCAAGGGTCAGGGATCAAAGCTGCCCGAATGGAGAAAATGTTGAAGGGATGGTGTGTTAGTGTTCATCCCTAAGACGCTGATGGCACCTGAAAATTATGCCTGGAGCTCATTGCACTCCAAGAACCTCCAATCAGGAAAAGATGGATGGGAACAGGGGTAGGGGCTCCATATGGCTACAGGGACCCTGAAATGAGAAAAAGGACGGTGTATGAGCTTAGAGAAGTTCCAGTGTGAGACCACACAGCACACTGCAATCAGGAAGAGGTGGGCGGGGATGGGGATTGTGACTTTATACTCCTCCAGAGACCCTCAAATAAAAAAAGAGACAATGTGTAAGCATAAAAGAAGACCCAGTCCCCCATAAAAAACTGCAACATAAAGAACCAGTAAAAATCAATGGGCCACCCATTCTGTAGAAAATACAATGATTGTGCAAACCCTAACAATTAAAGAGAGACATTATATGGAGGCTTACAATGTAGACACGACTCATAACAAAAGTTCATCGTATATAGTCATGTTAATTATTAAACTATATAAATAAGTAACAAATAAGTGGGCTCCTGGTAATAGCCAAAATATTAAAAATGTAAGTTACCTCAATCATAAAGAGTAGTAATGTCATAGTAAAGAGGAACAAGAGACAACAAATTAATATGGAAATATTGGATGAAAAGCTGTCCATCAAACGAATAATGAAGGTCAACAAGCTTAACAACAAATTCACAGCCCCACAGAAGTCCATTATAAATCCAGACTCAATTCAAGAATTGACCAAATTATCTTTATTGTTCCTACCTTTTCTATAGGAAAGCAATGGCTGTTCTAAAGAGGAGTCTATAGTCTTTATAATATGCCAATTTTTATTAATCAAACTGTGCACTTTGTTGGTATGAGGACAAAATGTTGTCATGCACACTTGTTTGTTTAGAGGAGTTTTTTTCTTTGTTGATCATAATTTTTTCCCTAGGGCCATGCCCGTTTCATAGCTGTTTTAACTTCATCTTAATCTTCATCTTTTTAGGATAACGTCTTGACAGGAGTCTGTCCTGTAGTGCTCCCACCTCCCTGAAAAAAATCTTTCTTTTTGCAGTTCCTGTGGAGGTGTAGAAATTGCCCAAAGGGTAAGCAATCTGGCAGTGCCCTAGGATGGTAACTGTCATATGTGAGAAGAGTAATTCTTTTGGTAGGATTCCTAAAGAGGATTGTGTGTAGTCCGCCATAATTTTGCTTAATAGTGAGGTTTAGAAATACGATCTCAGCCCCATATTTATACTTTTTTTGCACCCTATTTGCTTCATTTTTTTATGCAAAAGTGACGCAAACTTACAAAATTCAATTATATTTTGTAAGTTTGTGCTGCTTTTGCGTCAAAAAATTATGCAAATGCAGCGCAAAAAAAGTATAAATATGGGCCTCAGTCTTTTGAGTGGAGCTAGTGAAAGCCAAGTGTGTTTGAATGTTGTTAGACCTGACACGTGGTTTTAGTGGTTTCCCCAAATTTTTCACTTTTTTCTAGGATGATTTCCTGGTTCTCGCAAAGGGCCTACCGGCCATGGGCACTTCCTCATTGGAAGCAAAGTGTGAAAGTGCCTGCACCATCCTTCTAACCACGTGGAAATGACACTTGCCTGGGCGTGCAACTTGCACCCTGGTGATTTTCCTATATAGGTACTGGAGCTGGCATCACTTGTCATGGTGTGCAGATTTGCGAATGGGTGATCTAAGATAGGAACTGAGCCTGATAGAACAGGTCAGTGTATTGGTGCTCTTGCACCTTTGTGGTGGCTTTAATGAAAGTGTCCAACATGCCCAGCATGCAAGGGTGGGCGCCAGTGCATACGTGCCCCGGGAGTACCAAATACTCAAGTGTGTTTGCACTACCTATGAGAGCTGCTCTGACCATAAGGTAACTTGGGAGAATGAGTCTTAATAAGTCTGGCTGCAATAGTGGATTGCAGGGGAGAAGCCTCGTGATGTTTAGTATTGTTGGATTCAGAATGACAATCCTCTTCGGATAGTGAAGGTGGTTTTGTCATCGATGTCCTAGAAATTCCACATTTAGGAAGTGGGCATTTCTAAGTTCTGAAACGGTTTTGGTGGCCTGTAATTTAGGCTTTATTCAACGAGTCACAGACTCACGGGCGGAGAGCACATCTTTGCATTCCCCAAGTGACGGCTATAAAACGTGGGCATCCAGAATGACAGTTCCTCCCACTGGGGGCCTGGATAGATTGGGGAGGGGCGGTTTGACATTTGGCCTCTCTAAGACAGGGCACAGCCCCACTAAAGAGAAAGATCTACATTAGAGAGCCTTAGTATGGACAGGGAGGAAAATTATGGGAGACATCTGTTGTGCAAAGGAGAACCATTTAAACCATCCCCAACTTCAAAGGAACCATCTAGTATAAATAGGGGTACTCAACATCTACAAGGCAGAGTAACCTTTACAGTGATGCGGGGCGTGTGCTGCTGGACCGTGTGGGCACACTGCCAGAGGAATCTGTTGTGCTCAGGATAGCTGTCCGAGGAGGGGATCCACACTTAGAGACTGGCCTGGGGCTGATTGCCTGCTGCTGTGTAGCATCCCGAAGGGTAACTCTCCAAGGGCACATTGGCTTGCCCCCTGTTTCTCATAGGAGGTCTCAGGGACATCAAAGGCCTCCTGAGAGGGACTTTGTTAGAAATTGTGTCTTTAGTTGGCAGAGTTACACACCCTTGTCTAAGTAGGGACCACAGTCCTAGTCAGGGTAAGTCACAACACAATCCAAATTATTCTGGGCCCACCCTCCAGTAGCTTGGCACTGAGCAGTCAGGCTTAACTTAGAAGGCAATGTGTAAAGTATTTGTGCAGAACTTATAAAATAACACAGTGAAAACACCCCAACAAAACCACACATACGTTTTGAAAATATTGAGAATATTTATCTGAATAAAATATGGTTGAAACCAGGAAAATCCAATGTACACAAGCAAAGTTATGAATTTTGAAAGATTAAATCCAATTAAAGTGCCTCGAAACACAATAGCTCCGACTGTCGCTATCACGGCGTTGTTGACAGAGTCTTTCCCAACAATCTGACACCACCGGTGCAGGTCAGGGAGTCACACGGACACCCAGGTACAGTACCTTTTGAAAACAAAGCAACAAGGACATCACGCAGAGTTGGAAAGAGGCGTCACTGGAGTCGTGCAGTGTCAGTCCCTTCCGAAGAAAGAGGCGTTGGTTCTGTGCTACAAAGCATGTGGAGGTGAGGCGTCTGTTCCGTCCATATGCAGGTGGAGATGATGCGGCTGTGTCCACAATGCATCGATTCCTTGTGACCCGAGAGGGGAGCTGGTTCCAGTCTGTCAGGGCGTGATGTGTTTACTTTGCAGTGTTGTGATGACCCTGATTGACTTTAACGGAGTCGCCACAATGTCGGACTTGCATTGCAGGTCACGGTTATTGCGTGCAGCAAGGTCTATGGAACAGGAGCAGGCTGCAGCATCGCTGGCATCATTGAAGTGATCTCATATGGAGCAGTCCAGCAATCCTGGATAGCTCTGAGCTCTACTGGTTAAAAAACCCACACTTTGTCTACAGATTGAAACTCCACCAGAGTGGCCTTCTTGTCATGCCAGCGTTTCATGAGCTCTCGACTGGCCTCGAGGTTGCTCTTGCCCTTTTTTCAGAAGTGGTGCATCTGGTTGCGGAGGGCCAACATGTAGCTGACCACATCCTGTTGGGGGGGGTTTCTGGGAGCTTTCTCCCATCCATCCCTAACAGGGTACCTTTAGAGAAGCTCAAAGGAACTGAACCCTACTCCCTTCTGGGGTACCTCTCTATAAGCAAAAAGGAGGCATGGTCAGAGGACGTCCCACTTATGCCTCATGGCCTCAGGCAGGCCTGTGATCATGCCCTTCAAGGTCTTGTTAAATCTCTCAACAAGACCATTGGATCGCAAATTATAGGGTTTGGTGAACTTGTAGGTTACACCACATGCATCCGACATGGGCTTCATGTATGCAGAGATGAATTTTGTGCCTCAGTCAGACACTATGGCCCTCATTACAACCCTGGTGGACGGTGTTAAAGTGGCGGTAAGACCGCAAACAGGCCGGCAGAAAAAAAAATGGGATTACGACCACGGCAGAAACCGCCAACATAGACAGCCACTTTAACATTCCGACAGCCACGGCGGTACAGACAAACAGCGTGGTGGTCACCGCCAACAGTCAGATGGAACACAATGTACCGCCCACACTATTATGACAGGCCAATACACCACCTTTTCCGGGGCGGATTCAACAGAAACAAAAACACGGTGGAAAGAGGACTTGGAAGGGGAAACACTAACCTCTACATAACCCACGAGAAACCAGGACGCCATGGAGCCTAAACTTCAAATACTCCCTGCGATTGTCTTCCTGCTCCTTTACCAGGAGCACGACCGACGGCGGCGACGACCACGGTGAGTACTGCACCTACAACACAGGGTAAGGCAAAGAGAATGACACACACACGCAACACCCCGACCCCCACCCTCACCCACAACAACACGCACACCAATATATGCTGAAACATTACATATACGCCCCCCACCCCGGAAGAACGCAATGACAAAAGGAAATGAGTCGAACAATTGTAATCATGTAAAATCCATTAATCAAAAATATATAAGCACTATAAACAAATATGTACACCAAGAATTCAAGTCCAGGTACTGCACCTATATAGTCCGTGGGCCACTGGGCCCAAAATGCATGGGCGAGGCCGACACAAGATACCCGATCGAAACGGAGAGAACACTGCAGGGGCATCAGATAAAAAAAAAACAGGCACCTCAGGGGGAAGGGAAGAGGGGCACCTCAGCCGGATGAGTGCACGACGCCAGCTCCATGAGGGGGCTCCATACCCAAAGATGTATCCTGGGGAGTGCAAAGCAACAGTCTCTCAAGTCTCTCAAGTGGGTGGTTTGCCCACTGCTTTATCCTGGAGAGTGCAAAGCCATAATCTCTCAAGTCTCTCAAGTGGGTGGTTTGCCCACTGCTTTATCCTGGGGAGTGCAAAGCCACAGTCTCTCAAGTCTCTCAAGTGGGTGGGTTGTCCACTACCTTATCCTGGGGATTACAAACTCACAGTCTCTCATGTCTCTCAAGTGGGTGGGTTGCCCACTGCTTTCGCCTGGGGAGTGCAAAGCCACAGTCTCTCAAGTCTCTCCAGTGGGTGGGTTGCCCACTGATTTATCCTGGGGAGTGCAAAGCCACAGTCTCTCAATACTCTCAAATGGGTGGTTTGCCCACTGCTTTATCCAGGGGAGTGCAAAGCCACAGTCTCTCAAGTGGGTGGTTTGCCCACTGCTTTATCCTGGGGAGTGCAAAGCCACAGTCTCAAGTCTCTCAAGTGGGTGGGTTGCCCACTGCTGTATCCTGGGGAGTGCAAAGCCACAGTCTTCTGGAGGGGGCCTTGTGCCCAGAGTGCTTCATCCTGCCAAGGACTGAGGTAGTGGATGCCTTCCTCCACTGGTTCTAGAGGGGACTTTGTGCCCAGAGTGCTTCATCCTGCCAAGGACTGAGGTAGTGGATGTGATTCTCCACTGGTTCTGGTTGGGGCCTTGTGCCCAGAGTGCTTCATCCTGCCAAGGACTGAGGTAGTGGATGTCTTCCTCCACTGGTTCTGGAGGGGGCCTTGTGCCCAGAGTGCTTCATCCTGCCAAGGACTGAGGTAGTGGATGCCTTTCTCCACTGGTTCTGGAGGGGGCCTTGTGCCCAGATTGCTTCATCCTGCCAAGGACTGAGGTAGTGGATGTGATACTCCACTGACGGTGGGGCAACACGGAAGCTGCCCAGGCCCCTGGAACTGACCACCAGCCTTGTACGAATGACCACTGGGGATGGCAGCCATGTCTGCGGTGGTGCCACTGGCTCAGGATGTGGTGGCGTGGCCGCTGGCGGTGCTGGCGGCGGGCTCAGTTGCGGCAGTGCTTGCGCGGTCATTGGGCAGCAGTGCTGGTGGGGGGGCTCTCTGACCTCGGTGCTGGCGGCGGTGTCATGAGCGGTGGTGCTGGTGGGGGGCTCACTGACCTCGGTGCTGGCAGCGGTGTCATGAGAGGCGGTGCTGGTGGCAGGCTCACTGACCTCGGTGCTGGCGACGGTGTCATGAGCGGCGGTGCTGGTGACGGGCTCACTGACCTTGGTGCTGGTGGCGGTGTCATGGGTGGCGGTGCTGGTGGCGGGCTCATAGACCGCGGTGCTGCTGAAGGGCACAGTGTCTGCGGTGCTGGTGAAGGGCTCAGTATCTTGGGTGCTGGCGGCGGTGCCCGTGGCGGCAGTGCATGTGGCGGTGCCGGTGGCGGTCTTGTCCGCCGTGCAGGTTGGTGGTGACGTTGACTTGCCTTTCTTTTTCAGGCCCTTCCCCACCTTGGATGGTGGCGCAGCTGTCTTGCCACTCCCAACTGTTGTCTTAGCTGAGCCCTTGGTGGCAGGTGTTTTGGCCTTCTTCCTCCGGGATGTGGGCAACTTCTTCTGTTTTGGGGTGGGGGAATGTCCTTGGCCTTGCTCCTTGGTTCACTGGCAGCCCTGCTCCTTGGCACACTCCAGAATCCGGTTACTGCTGGCACCACTGTGCCCGGTGATGTGGTGGCTGAGGTGCTGGGTTGGGACCTGTAAAGGCGGGCCTAGGGGACGGAAGGGGTGGGGGAGGTGAAGGGAAGAGGTCAAGGTTTGACAGCAAAAGTTTTTTAGACACACTGGGACGGGTAAATGGAGGGGGTTTGGGAATTTAGGAAGAGGTAGTGGTTGTAGGAGGTGTTCGTTTGCTGACTTTGGGTGAAGGTGCATGGGCTGGAAGCTGTCGTGAGGGGGATGGCTGTTGGGTGGGTGTGTGACTGCGTTTGTGTACTTTGGGAGGAGGGCTCACAGACACACTGGTAGAGGACACAGGGGATGTGTGAATGGTAGTGGGGGTGGGGATTGCACGTTGCTGAGGATGTAGTGCATGCAGGTGTGAGTGGAGACGTGACAGGGAGGGAGGAGGGAGATGTGGAGGAGGGGGACACAGTGGAGGCAGTAGATGTTGGTATGTGTGCATGGGTATGATGCTTGTGTGAGTGCCTGTGGGATGTGTGGTGCTTAAGTTTGCCAGAGCTACCCTTGTCTGTTGAGGTGTGTGCATGCTGGTCTGATGGTGTGCTTGGGATAGGCTGAGGTACTGGGGATTGGGTCTGGGTGGAGGAAGTTGGAGGGGGGAGTTTGGACACAGGGTCAATGGCTGCCATCAGTGCTGAGGCCAGAGTCTGAAATGCTCGCTGTTGGTCTGCCTGGCCAGAATGAATGCCCTCCAGGTATGCATTTGTCTGTTGCAACTGCCTCTCTACACCCTGGATGGCATTCAGAATGGTAGACTGCCCAACAGTGAGGGATCTCAGGAGGTCAATGGCCTCCTCACTGAGGGCAGCAGAGCTGACTGGGGCTGGGCCTGAGGTGCCTGGGGCGAAGGAGATGCCCACCCTCCTGGGTGAGCGACCACGGGGCACACGCTGAGGGGCTGCTGGGAGGGCGGTGCTGGTAGGGGGGGTGGCAGCTGTACCCGTAGATGCGGGTGGCACAGAGAGGCCCGCCACCGCAAGGGAGTTCCCATCAGAGGAGAAGTCGGTGTCGCTGGTCTCTGCACCAGTCCCCGTCGTGGAGCTCCCCTCGCCCTCCATCCCACTGGTGAATTCTGACTCCGTAGTCTCGCCCTCCAGGGCCATGTGGGATGCAGCTCCCTTCTGCTCCGGTGGCACAGCTCCTCCGTCTGATGATGCTAATACACAAGAACAGGGAGACCACAAAAAGGGGGGGGAAAGAAAGTAAAAAGACATGTTCAGTACATGCAATACCGCTACCGTTGGCGGACACTACAGACACAGCAGCCCTCTGCACAACGCCATGCACTTAGAGTTCCCTAATACCTCACAGGGACATGGGGTACATGGCCTATGCCCGATTGCTGCACACATGGAAGTCACAGGAGCCTGACTAGGTGTAGATGGCTCTTACTGCTGGTGGGGTTGGGGTGCCACTTAGTCTGCCTCACAAAGTGTCCTTGCCTTCAAGGCTCGTCCTAGCCTACGGGAACCCACAGCCCACCTCCCCCACCCAAGCACCTCCCATGCGCGCAGAGTCAGATGGATGTGACTGTACTCACCCCCTTGTGGCTGCTGTGATGCCCTCAAATGCCCATCCAACTCCAGATACGCCACCGCCAGGATCCGGAACATCAGGGGGGTCATGGTGCGACGGGCACCCCTCCCACGTTGGGAGGCCATCCCCAGCTGGGCCTCCGCCGTCTTCTTGCTCCAGCGGCGAATGTCCTCCCATCTTTTACGGCAGTGGGTGCTCCATCTGTGGTGGACCCCCAGGGCCCGGACGTCCTTGGTGATGGCACGCTAAATATCCTTCTTCTGGTGGGCGCTGACCTACAGGAATAGTACAGGGGAAAAGGTACAACATTAATCGTCTGGACCGTCACAGTCATTGGCCCACGTTCCCACCCTTGCCCTGACGCACACACCCTCACCGTCGGATCATGCACGCCTCACCCCCCTCCCTTTGCGACAACAGGTGCCTTTTCTGCATGAGGATGGTCCAGAAGGAGGTCTTGTGGCAGCTGTGGAGCCTGTGGACAGTGAAGAAGAGGAGGCAGAAGAAGAGGACATAGACAACAGAAACACCGTGATCCAGCAATACTTCCAGTGAGACACAGGTAAGAAGACATCACTGCCTCCTACATCTGATAAAATTGTTCGACCTATCATCGGTCTGTCACATTCACCCTGTGTATGGACCCTAATTTGTCACTTTCCCTTTCGATTTCACAGATGTGGGTCCCACCGTGTGACCTCATGTGTTGTAATTTAGCAGTGATTAGATTAAGCATTAGCAGAAGACATCTTGTATTTAGTAACTATTGTGAACATTTTGCGGAATCCATTTTGTATTCATGGCAGCCATTTTCTCTGCTACATGCTGCCATGTGCTCACCATGTGCTCTGTCCTACCTTTCTGTTAACTGCTCTTGAAATCTGCCTAGTGACAAGTTATATTTAGCATCTCTTACTTTCGCACATGCTCAGTAAGGTCTGCAGCTGTTAGTCCTTGGAAACTGTTAGCTCCTCCTACCTGTCGACTGTGCATTTTCCACATGACCTTACATGTATACAAGTCTTGTTTCCATAATTGTACCATCTCCTTTTAGCCCCTGTGTGGGTATAAAAGGACCATGCTCTCTCAGTTCAGTGTGCTACTTCAGACATTACCCAAGGGTGCTGTCTGAACTGTAGTACCACCTTATGAGGTTAATAAACTTTTGTCTTTTATTCCAGTTTCTGTGCCAACTTCTTCCTACGTGGTCTGAGGATTTTTGTGCAGAGAAAGGTGAACCCCTTGCACTAGTAGGCCTTGCTGAGGCTTACTTCAACAAATTGGCGCCCGAACAGGGACTCATTGGCGACTCGGATGCCCAACGGATTGGTCGCGACGAAGGATTGGGATCTCGCTGCGGACGATCAATGCCTGAGGAGACCCGAGTCTTGGCAACCACAGCGTTTTTCCCTTCTTTCTGACTTGACCATCCAGGTGGCGCCGGTCCTCGACTGAGATCCTTTTTGTTCATTCGTCATGCAGTGACCATTTGGTCGATTTTAGAACTCGGCAGTTGGAACCTGGACACCCTGTGATTGGTAAGAGCCGTTTTACGGCACTTGCTGTGGGTTTTGATGCCTGTGTTTGGAATGTAGTTTAGCACTACTTACTGTGGCTTTCGTGATTTGGGTGACTAGTCAATTTGTATTCTTTGGATTTGATATATAAATTGCAATTTATATAGGCAGGTAATGAGGAGAATTTTCTCCAATTTAATTTTGATTTGAATGGCACCTTAAGTGCTACTTTGATTATAATATTGCATATTCTGCACTATTTTTGGCATGCCTGTTTTTAGCGCACTTCGTAGGATGTGTTGCTTTTGTAATGGTACCAATTTGAGACTGGAAGAATCGCAACCGGCACCCCCAGAGGGGACGCCAAATAGAGATATGTATGTTAAACATGGTCTTTCTTCTATAATGTACAGCACATTATGGAATAAATACACCCGCGCGGATCCTGAGTTACGTTGGCCTATGCATGGGTCATTTGATTTGCGAAAGATTGAGTATGTGGAACAATGTATGTGTAAGCGAAAGTCTAGGCAAGATATGTTTGACTGTGTACGAATGTGGGAGAAAGAAGCGCGTGGACGAGTGAAGCGTGAGCAAGCCTTGCTTGAGAAAGAGCAGCGGACAAATGTATATGTGAAAGCATTGGAAATGAGAAAGAAAGAAATAAATGACTTAAAGGAGCTAGAAGAGAAAGAACGTTAGCTACAGGTAACTGGCCAATACACTGTTAGGCAACCTCTCTATCCTATCCTTAATAAACCACATGATGATTTATTCTTACTAGATCGCCCTCCACCTCCGTATGTTGTCCCTTCTGCCCCTCATGAGTTACCTAAAGTCTCCAGTTCGGAGCAACAGAAGATGCGGGGCAGTCGCTCTATGCTGCCTGCTGACCGTGCGTCTGAGCTTAGATCTATTGCTCGTAAAACAATTCGTAGCGTTGTTTCTGCTTCTGAACTTTTAGACAACATGAAAGGGTGGACGGAAAAGGAGCAGCTATATTTTACTGAGGCATTTGGCTCAGAAGTTATTGAACTATATCGGAAATATTCTGATGAGTTAGAGCCCGATGATGTAGCAGCTGATCATAAGCAAATGCGTGATGGTCTTTTTGTTTTCTCCCAGGTGGCTGATGCAATCAGGCTTTTAATGAAATTACGTATTGTGGCAGTCCGTTTGCAAGAAGGGGAAAGGGCTGCGGACGCAGTTGCACGAGCATCTCAGACCGAAGGGGCGCAAGCTTCCATCTTTGAAACAGATAAGATTATGATAGTTCACGCGAAACCAATGCGGGAGGCCGCGCCTTTGTATGTTCCTCCTAAAGGATTGGGTACAAGTGATGATAAAACTTCTGTTGATGCTAAGGGTTATTTTATTTATAATTGGGTGTATACTCCTTGGAATAGGGCAGATATAATGGCACTTAAAACAGCATTACCTGACCCGCGGAAAAATCCAGCCGCCTTTTATGAGGAAGTTGAGGGAGCAATTAGTTCTTGTACTATGACTTTGGACACCTTGATTCTTTTGTTTTACCTGAAGGTGTGGCTCTCATACAATATGTTGATGATATTTTGTTGGCAGCTGATACCCCGGAGCAATGTGAAAAGTGCACTTTGTCCTTACTTTCTTTTCTTGCTTCACACCATCATAAAGTGTCACGAAAGAAATTGCAATATTGTAGACCAAAGGTAACCTATTTAGGTCACCTTTTGTCTAAGGAAGGCCGTGCACTTACATCAGATCGTATTCAAGCAATTTTAGACACACCAGTACCCTCTACTCAGAAAGATGTTCGTGCATTCCTTGGTCTTACTTCTTTTAGTAGGCAATGGATATTAGGGTTTTCACACATTGCCAAACCTTTGCTAGCACTTTTGACTAAAGATACTCCAATGCCCCTCCCATGGACAGATGAATGTGAGACTGCTTTCCGGCAGCTGCGACAAGCCCTTTGTTCTGCACCAGTGTTAGGTACTCCAGATTACATGAAGCCTTTTGCACTTTACGTACACGAGAAAGATGGATGTGCATTGTCAGTTTTAGTACAGACACATGGCAATAAGCAGCGTCCCTGTGCATATTTTTCAGCAGTACTTGATCCTGTCGCTCGAACGTTGCCTAGGTGTTTTCGATCAGTTGCCGCAACAGCTGTCTCAATACGTCAGAGTGAAGGGATAGTTTTGTCACATAAGCTGTTGGTGTTAGTACCCCATTCGGTTGATGCTCTTTTAAATCAAACAAAGACACAACATTTAACTAGCGCCCGTATGACAGGTTATGAGTTGACATTGTTGGCTCCTCACATTACACTGAAGAGATGTGCAACACTAAATCCAGCTACTTTGTTGCCATATCCAGTGACTCAGCCTCAGTCACAAGAAACACATGATTGTATATTCCTTACCGAAGAACAGACAAAGGGTCGTGTTGATTGACAAGATACGCCCCTTTTAGATGTAGGCGGGGAACTGTGGGTTGATGGGTCTTGTTTGAAGTTGCCAGATGGTACGACCTCAGCTGCATATACAATCACCACAATACCCACGGTAGTGGAGACAGCTCGTATACCACAGAAGTCAGCTCAAGCAGCTGAACTAATAGCTTTGACACGAGCATGTGAGCTTAGTACTGATTTAAGTGTGAACATTTACACAGACAGCCGCTATGCTTTTGGAGTGGCTCATGATTTTGGTTTGCTTTGGAAGGAGAGAGGTTTTCTCACATCCCACGGGATGCAGATAATGCACGGAGAATTAGTGCATAACCTCTTGACTGCATTGACATATCCAAATAAACTAGCTATTGTGAAATGTAGTGCACATAAGAAAGTGACCGATAAGATAGGGCAAGGTAATGCTCTTGCAGACCGTGTAGCATGTGAGACTGCGATGCAGCGAAGTACTACTTCTATGTATGTAGTGAAGTCACAAGCTGAACGTTGGCATAATGCTAGACAAGACGTATTAGATATACAAAAATCTGCTTCTGTGAAAGAACGTGAGCAATGGTCTAAAGATGGAGAATTGGATGATGAGGGCTGTTGGCGGAATAAGCAGATGGATAAATGGAAATTGCCTATAGCTTTTGTACAACCTATGGTTCAGATGGCACATGGGCTGGCACATGTTGGAGCTTCAACAATAACGAAGTTGCTTACGCAAGTTTGGGAGCATCCAGAAATTTCCAGTACAGCTAAGAGAATAGTACAGTCTTGTTTGATCTGCTTACAATCCAATCCTGGAAAAGGGACACGTACTCCTGCAGGAGGGTTTGCTACACCAACTGCACCTTTTGAAGTTCTACAAATGGATTATATTCAGCTTGAACGCTGCAACAATTTAAAATATGTCTTGGTGGTGGTTTGTGCCTTCAGTAAATGGATAGAGGTGTACCCCACAAAGGATAATACTGCCATTACCACAGCGAAGGTGCTTTTGAAAGAATTTTTCCCTAGGTTTGGTGTTTGCAGACTTTTATGGAGTGATAACGGACCTCATTTTGTTGGGGAAGTTATTAAGTGTGTCCTGAAAGGATTAGGGATCAAACAGAAGTTCCATGCGGTTTTCCACCCACAATCAGCAGGGTTGGTGGAAAGGTATAATGCTACATTGAAGCTGAAATTAGCGAAGATACAGGCTTCCACATCCTTAACTTGGCCGGATGCATTACCATTGGCATTATTGTCTATTAGGTCAGTGCCACACTCCCGACTTGGCCTTAGCCCCTATGAAGTAGTTTTTGGGAGACCAATGAATATTTGGGGAGTTCCTAAACCAAAATCTGTATATGATGTACCTTGTGTCCTGATGAATGATTAGTTGGCACAGTTAACCGACAATTTGGTTTCTATTCATCAACAGGTTCGAGAAGCACTTCCTGACAGATCTACAGGTGAAGGCCATGAACTCCGACCTGGTGACCAGGTGATGATTAAGTCTTTTGAAAGATCAAGCAGCTTGGAACCAAGGTGGCGAGGCCCAGAACAGGTGCTCCTTGCGACAAGGACAGCAGTTCGAGTGACGAACCGAAAGAATTGGGTCCATAGTACTCACTGCAAGAGAGTGCTACCTACCTTGGTGGAACCTGCTGTGCTGACCGATCATCAAGAGATTTTGACTACGGAGAAAGGCCGTGCTATATCACCTGGCGAATCTGCAGAGGTCTTCCTGGACCACACGACTTCTGGAGTGTCGCGATATAATTTGAGACCAAGGAAAGAATCTGAAAATTGTTTTGAAAAGACTGGTTGAGCTACCGCCCTGGGTTAGTGAAACGGAGAGCCAATGTGGCAAGGGGGGTGGATCAGCCGTGCATTAGAGTAGTGACACCCGTCTTGGCCCGTGGTGAAGAAATCAGCGGCTGCCCAGGGATAAGAGCTCCAACGATTGTTTTTAATTCATTTCTGAAAGGGTCGATTATCACTGTTGCTAAAATGAATAACAAATTGATCATTAGTATTATGGGGTTTGTTGTTGTTTTGGTGGTTACAGCAACAATCACCTGGTTTATTGAAAAGAAGTCTCCTGCTTGTGAGTTTTTTGTTGCCACTACTCCAGTACCAGAGGATCACTATTACTTTACACTTCCCTATCAGGAGCAGAAGCACCGTCAATCGTACTTCAATAATACTTTCATTCAGATGTTGCATCATACTCATAATGCTACAAATACTACTAACTGTTGGGTATGTGGAATGATACCTGCGCATCAAAAGAAAGGAGGAACACCTTTCATTCCTCTTCCTTTTTCACACAATGGTTCTTGTCAAGCTTGATACATGCTTTTGTTTGCATCTGGAAAAAGTACAGAGGGCGGACTTCTTTTTCGCCTTAATAAAGTATGCTACCAAGACAAAGATGGGTATCCCCAAGCTAAAGGAACTAAATGGGAATCGGAAGAGTATCAACCGGACAATGTTTCAATACCATATGTCTTCACAAATATACGAGACTCTGACAAGAAAGAACAATTTGTGATTTCTATTACAAAAACTAAAGCAGATTTATGTATACGAAGCATTGGACGAATTCCAGTAGGGATAAGCGATTGTACCTTGATTTTAACTATTGAGGGTGTAAATAATAGTAGTTTTACAGCTTCACATAATACATATTTTGTTTGTGGTAACTATGGATATTACCAACTACCTGTTGGAAGGTCCTGTGTGTAATAATTGCAATATTTTTTACATGCTGTATCTGTATTCAGTGTGGTCCAATGTTCTGCTCCATGTGTATTACTGCTTGTATGCCTACCAAAAGAAATATTACAGAAATGAAGGCACAACATATGTTAGATAAGGAAATAGCTGAAATGATGAGCATAAATATACAGGATGAATATTTAGATTATCCCAGAAAGACGAATGTCTTCAGCTAATGCTGAAAGGGTCGTCTGTTGTAATTTAGCAGTGATTAGATTAAGCATTAGCAGAAGACATCTTGTATTTAGTAACTATTGTGAACATTTTGCGGAATCCATTTTGTATTCATGGCAGCCATTTTCTCTGTTACATGCTGCCTGCCATGTGCTCACCATGTGCTCTGTCCTACCTTTCTGTTAACTGCTCTTGAAATCTGCCTAGTGACAAGTTATATTTAGCATCTCTTACTTTCGCACATGCTCAGTAAGGTCTGCAGCTGTTAGTCCTTGGAAACTGTTAGCTCCTCCTACCTGTCGACTGTGCATTTTCCACATGACCTTACATGTATACAAGTCTTGTTTCCATAATTGCACCATCTCCTTTTATCCCCTGTGTGGGTATAAAAGGACCATGCTCTCTCAGTTCAGTGTGCTACTTCAGACATTACCCAAGGGTGCTGTCTGAACTGTAGTACCACCTCATGAGGTTAATAAACTTTTGTCTTTTATTCCAGTTTCTGTGCCAACTTCTTCCTACATGGTCTGAGGACTTTGTGCAGAGAAAGGTGAACCCCTTGCACTAGTAGGCCTTGCTGAGGCTTACTTCAACACATGGACTAGAGCTGTGTAACATAGGTATGTTGACAATACAATGGACATTGATGTTTCCCTCAGTTATTGCAAATACACATTTATGAAAGCACAGACTGACTCCAGATTGTTTTGTGATTCAAGGGTGTTTATTTAAGTGCTAAATAGTGGAGGGGGTTGTAAAATGGTCAGGGGTGATGGTGGAGGAATGTCCATGGCAGAGTCCAGTCTATTTGTCTCACAGGTGCATTGTCCAAAGGGGCATAGGAAGTGGAGCTAGGGCAGTTTAAGGATGGACAGGGTGACAAAGTGGGACAGAGGAATGACATTCAGGGTGGTCTCATTTCTTGGCGGGGGTCTTGGCATTGTTCACTGTCTTTGTCCTGGATCTCAGGGACCGCTTGCAGGCTGGTTCTCCATCTGCAGGGGGTGGGGTGCTGGTGTCGTGGTCCTGTGGTGGTGCCTCCTGTCCACTATCGCCGGTGGAGGTGGTGGGAATTTCATCGTCCAGGCTATTGTCAGGGGCCCCTTGTTGTGCCACAGTGTCCCTCCTGGTGTTCACGAGGTCCTTCGGCACCCCTACAATGGTGCCGAGGGTGATGTTGATGAACTTGAGTTCCTCCCTGAACCCCATATACTGTTCCTCCTGCAGCCGCTGGGTCTCCTGAAACTTTACTAGTACCGTTGCCATCGTCTCCTGGGAATGATGGTACGCTCCCATGATGTTGGAGAGGTCCCCATGGAGAGTGGGTTCCCTGGGTCTGTCCTCCCCCTGTCGCACAGCAGACCTCCCAGTTCCCCTGTTTTCCTGGGCCTCTGTCCCCTGAACCGTGTGCCCACTGCCACTGCCCCCAGGTGCCTGCTGTTCTTGGGGTGGTGGGTTAGCCTGGGTTCCCTGTAGTGGTGGACACACTGCTGCTTGACGTGTCATGGGGACAGAGGTATGGGCCCACTGGGTGGGTGCTGTGCTGGTGTTTCCAGAGGGGGGAAGCTCTGTAGTGGCCTGTGCCAGTGTGAGGGGAACCGACTGTCCCGAGGTCCCGATGGGCCGGGCTGGTCATCTAGATCCAGTTGGACAGATCTGCTGTCATCACTGTGGGCCTCTTCTGTGGGGGCAGTGGACATGTCTGGAACCTCCTGTCCTGTGACGTTGGGTAGGGGTCCTGCAGGGATGTAAAGGGATGATTATTGCATCTGTGTGTGCCATGGTGTGCAATGGGCGGGTGACCCTGTACCCCGTGCTTACATTCTTGTGTAGGACCTTGTGTGATAATTGTTTAGGGGTCTGTGTGGGTATGTGTAGTGGACATGCATTGGTGATGGGTGTCCATGCTTTGTTGTTGCATGCAGGGCTTGGTGTTGGGATGTGTGGTTTGTGATAGTGGGACATATGTGAGGAGTTGGAGTGATGGGGGTGAGGGCGAGGATAGGGGTATGTGATAGCATGCAGGTAGGGTGGGGGATGAAGTACTTAAAGATTTGACTTACCAGAGTCCATTCCTCCAGCTACTCCTGCAAGGCCCTCAGGATGCAGTATAGCCAAGACCTGCTCCTCCCATGTTGTTAGTTGTGGGGGAGTACGTGGGGGTCCGCCGCCAGTCCTCTGAACCGCAATGTGGTGTCTTGATACCACGGAACGCACCTTCCGCCGTGAGGTCATTCCACCTCTTCCTGATGTCATCCAGTGTTCTTGGGTGCTGTCCCGCTGCGTTGACCCTGTCCACGATTCAGCGCCATAGCTCCATCTTCCTAGCTATGGAGGTGTGTTGCACCTGTGATCCGAATAGCTGTGGCTCTATCCAGATGATTTCCTCCACCATGACCCTGAGCTCCTCCTCAGAAAACCTGGGGTGTCTTTGCAGTGCCATGGGGTGGTGTGGGTGATGTGTGAAGTGGTGTGTGGGGTGATGTTTAGGGGTGTGTGGTGTTTTGTGCATGGATGTGTATGAGGGATGTATGCTGGTGTGGTCTTTGCTTTGCTGTCTCTCTGCTTCTTCCAAATTTTCGGTAGTAAGGGTTTGTAGGTAATGTGGGTGTTTGTTTTATATTGTATTGGGTGTGTGGGAGTGGTGTGTGTATGTGTATCAGGTGTGTGTATTTCGAATTGTCCAATGTGGTTGTGTTTTGTAAAAGTGTGTATTTTTTTAGCGTGGCGGTGTGTACCGCCAATGGAATACCGCGGTTGAAAGACTGCCGCGTGGATTCATGGGTCGTGATAGTGTGGGCATATTCCTGTTGGCGTGACGGTGTCACTTTTGTTATCGCCAGTTTATCACTGACCTTTGGTGTGGCGGACTTGTGCGGGTGTCTAGATTTTGGCGGATTCTGAGCTGCGGGTCGTAATAGCTGTGGTGGAATTCTGCGGCTGCGGTAGTGTGTTGCCGGTCTTCTGCACGGCGGTAAGCGGGATTTACCGCTAATGTTGTAATGAGGGCCTATCTGCTTGGGGAAGCCCACACAGGTAAAGATCCCATCTGAGTTCTGGTCACCACTGGTGCAGTCACTGTCCTCAGAGGGATTGCCTAGGTCAGTTTTGGGATCCAATGGACCAATGACGTCGATGCCCACCCTTTCAAAGGGGGTACCAATGATGGGGGAGTGGGATCAGGGGAGCCTTTAGCTTTTTCCCTGTCTTCCCACTGACCTGGCATGTGGGACAGGACCTACTGAATGTATCTGAGGCTGTCCACATTCAAGGCCAATAAAAGTAGCTGACAAGCCTAGCAAAGGTCTTGTCTTGCCCTAAATGTCATCCAGGAGTATATTGTGGGCCAGGCATAGTAGGAAGACCCATAACACTGGGAGACCCCCAGCACACATGCTGCCCCAGTACCCGGAGCCTTAGGCTCACTGTAAAGGAGATCATTTTCCCAAAATATAAGGTGATCCCCAGAGG
The DNA here is from genome assembly GCF_031143425.1 of Pleurodeles waltl. Classification (NCBI taxonomy): domain Eukaryota; kingdom Metazoa; phylum Chordata; class Amphibia; order Caudata; family Salamandridae; genus Pleurodeles; species Pleurodeles waltl. The sequence continues at coordinate 439,759,452 of NC_090440.1, read as the reverse complement.
CATCACCTGCTGCTTGGGATGAGGCCTGTTGCCTCAAGCCCTAAGAGTGGAACTCTTTCTGTGCCTTGCAGAATTTCTCCCTGGTTGGCCCACCTTCAACTTGCCAGCCAGCAAGCTCAAGTAGGTCACCTAGCGTGGCAATGTCCTTCCCGGTTGGCTCAGGGGCCGCCTCCTTAGGAACCCCGTCAACCTCCACCTTGGAAACTTCTGGGACAGGTTTCCTGCACCCCTTTCCTTTAAAGCTGTCTGGGCCATTCTTCCAGGCTCTGGATGCCCTTGACTTCCCTCCCGGCAGCCATGGACCATGTGGTCATGCAGACCCACTCAGCCAATCCCATCATCTCCAAGTGAGTCCTGAGCTCTACCTCCCTCCAGGTAGTGTGCTCTAGGTCATTGCCTAACAAACAATCTACAGGTATGGCAGGACTCACAGCTACTTTCAGAGTACCAGAGACCCCCTCACTCAAAGGGAACCAGAGATGGCTCTCTCAATTGTCAGCAACTATGACTTGGTGGAATGTGTTCGGTAAGACCTTCTCTGCTGACACCAGCTGACCTCTGACAGTAGTCATGCTGGCTCTTGTGTCACGCAGAGACTCTACACGTTGCCCATTAATGGTGACCCACTGCCTATAGTTGGAAGTATTAGCAGATATGTAGGCTTTTGACACAATTTCTGCATCCCCCATGGACACTAGGGTTACCTCTGTCAGTTCCCCAAAACTAACTGGGACTACCTCCTCCACGAGCGCTACACTAGCCAACCCAGGTGTCTGCGCACCAGTGGGGGGGCTTGCCCTCTTTGGACATTTGGAGACGTCCTTAGAGTGACCATACTTGGAGCATTCTGCACTTTGGGGTACACACGTCCCTGTCATATGGTCAATGAACCCTTTCTTTTTAGAATCAGACTGGGACTGGTTACCACTATTCCCTTGGGAGTATTTTTTTGGGGGGGGGGTCCTTTGAGAAATCCTTATTTTTAAGTTTTCCCCCCCTCTTTCTTCTTTTGGGAACCCTGACCACCTTTGTGGGTGTCCCCACACAGATACCTTTTTGGACACTCTGGTGTTAGCCCAGAGGTCTACCTCCTCAGAAAGCTTCCTGGGATCAGTCAGCTTGCTGTCAACTAGGTGCTGGTACAACGCTGTGAAGCAAATACTGAGCATATGCTCTCTCAGGATTAAATTGTACAGGTCAACTTAATCACTAACTTTACTGCCCTCACCTAGCCATTCCGTGCCTTACTGGAAAAATCAAAGAAGTCTACATAGGATTGGTTGGGGAGCTTGTCACAGTCCCTGAATCTTTGGCAAAACTTTTCAGGCGTCAGTCCAAATTTACCTTCATAAGGGCAACCTTGGTCTGGTCCCCATTCTCTAGTGTAAGAAGTGCGTCCCTCCCAAGTGTTGGCATGTCTTTCCACAAGACCGCACCCCCCAGTTCTCCTCAGGAATTCCATCCAGGTGTCTTCAATGCAACTTCATAAGCAGAAAACCACTTATCAATGTCATCTCCCACCACATAACTTGGCATCAAATCCTTGGGCATACAAACCTTTTTGACTGCAGCAGGTCCTGTAAGTATGCTGCAACCATCACTGCTGGACTTAGATGGCCTAGAACTGAGCTCCCGCTCTTTTAGACTCAGTTCATGAGCCAAGATAATTTTTTTCCAGCAAAGGCTTTCTTAGCCTCAGCTTGTCTTGCTTCTCCCTCAGCTTACCTCTCCTCTGCTTCTATGTTTAATCTTGCAAACTGGAGTCGAAATTCTCTCTCCTCCCTCCTTTCCTCTGTGGTCAGGCCGTGACTTGAGACACTGTTCCCTGGTTTAGCAGAGGGCACAAAGCCAGGGGTGTCATCCTCCACTGCTGTTGGCAGCACCTCGGGAGAGCCTTCCACTTGCTCCCCCAGCTAATCATCCTCTTGTGAGCAAGATTCTGCCCAAGCCCTCAGTGCCTTTTGGTACTCCTCCTTCTTGGGGGCTCCATTGGTAGGCACCCCCATCCCCTTGCAGAAACCCTCCAGCTGGTTAGTGGTGTATCTCTCCAGCTTTCTAGGTCAAACTCTCCAGCTCTACTTGTGGACCCAACCAGAGACATGATGTATAGGATTGATTAAAGAATGTCAAGCAGGGAAATTGTACTAAAAAGAAAATTAATTAAATTGACCTTCAACTGTGGGTAGTTAGTGTACACATAGCTATTGTATGGCACTGCACAAACACAAGTTCTATTCTCACTGCTGATCACCAATGTTAGAAATGGGGTCTCTAGTTGGCAGAGGTACACACCCTTGCCCAAGAAGGGACCACAATCCTAGTCAGGGTAAGTCACAACACAATTCAAATTATTATCTGCCCACTGTCCAGTAGCTTGGCACTGAGCAGTCAGGCCTAACTTAGAAAGCAATTAATAAAGTATTTGTGCAGAATTTAAACCATAACACAGTGCAAACATCACAAAAAACACCACAATGGTTTAGAAGAAATAGAGAATATTTATCTGATATTAATACTGCTAAAATGAGGAAAATCCAATGTATACAAGCGAAGTTCTGAATTTTTAAATATTAAATCCAACTAAAGTGCCTAGAAACACAGTAGCTCATTAATGGAGTCGTTCCCAACAATCCGAGACCACTTGTGCCGGTCACGGAGTCACACAGACCCCCAGGTATAGTACCTTTTGAAAACAAAGAACATAGACGTTGCACGGAGTCGGAAAGAAGCGTCGCTGGAGTTAATGCGGCATCAGTCTCTTCAGAGGAAAGAGGGGTCCGTTCCCTGCTGCAAAACAGGTGGAGGTGAGGCGTCAGTTCTGTCCGGATGCAGGGGGAGATGATGCGTCATCATCCATGATGCATCAATTCCTTGTGCCCTGCTGGGGTCTCTGGTTCCGGTCCGTCGTGTGTCGACTTTGCAGTGTTGTGATGACCCTGATTTATGTCAGCGGAGTTGTGGCAACGTTCACGGTCATAACGTGCAGCAAGGTCTACAGAGCGGGAGCAGGCTGTGGCATTGCTGAAGTCGTTCCAAAGTTGCTGGAGTTGGGTACTAGCAAAAAGCTAGTAGTTGAAGTATTTGCTGTCCCTGAGACTTCAGAACAGGACACAAGCTCAATCCAAGCATTTGGAGAGCACTTTTGGGGGAAGGCAGAGTTGTTACAGCACAGTTAGAGGCCAGCAGGGCAACAGCAGGGCAGCAGTCCAGAGTTCTTTGTGCAGCCAGGCAGGTCTTCTGACAGAGTTCAGGTGCAGGTCCCGATGTGTCTGAATTGGTGGGGTCAGAGACCCAATTTATATACTCAAAAATATCTTTGAAGTGAGGGAAACTTTAAAGAGTGGTTTTGAAATGTGCAAGTTCACCTTTAGGCCACTCCTGTCTGCCAGGGTCCCAGTGGGGGGTTATCAGTACTTTGTGTGAGGGCAGGCCACTGGCCTTTGAAATGTAAGTCTCAGGCCCCTCCACCCTTCCAGCCCAGGATCACCCTTTCAGTATGCAGATGAATGCAGATGTGGGTGAGTGTCCTGTGTTTGTGGGTGTCTGAGTGAAATATACAAGGGAGTTGTCAACCAGTACAGACCAGATGTTGATTGGAGGCAGGCTGCATGCACAGATAGTTTTAAGTGCTGAAAAATGTTCACTTTCTAAAAGTGCCATTTTAAAAATCATAATATAAAATCCAACCTCACTGGTAAGCAGAAGTTTTTATTTCCATTCTGGCCATACTAAATATGACCAAGTTACCACTCATAAAGTATATGAGGGCAGTCCTAATGCTAGACTATGAAAGGAGCAGGCCTCACAGTAGTGAAAAATGAATTTAGGATTTTTACACTACCAGGACATATAAAACACATATGTACATGTCCTGCCTTTTACCTACATAGCACCCTGCCCTAGGGGTTGCCTAGAGCCTTCCTTAGGGGTGACCTATATATAGAAAAAGGGCAGTTTAAGGCTTGGCAAGTACTTTTATATGTCAAGTCAATGTGGCAGTGAAACTGCACACACAGGCCTTGCAATGGCAGGCCTGAGACATGGTTAAGGGGCTACTTATGTGAGTGGCACAATCAGTGCTGCAGGCCCACTAGTAGCCTTTAATTAACAGGCCCTGGGCACATGTAGTGCACTTTAATAAGGACTTATAAGTAAATCAAATATGCCAATTGTGGATGAACCAATGTTACCATGTTTAAGGGAAAGAGCATATGCACTTTAACACTGGTTAGTAGTGGTAAAGTGCGCAGAGTCCTAAAACCAGCAGAAACAGTGTCAGAAAAGTTGAGAAAGGTAGGCAAAAAGTTGGGAGATGACCACCTTAAGGCTGTCAGGTCTAACAGACTTACAATGACGACCAATAATATCTGGAGAGCGGTACCCTCTGCTGCGTCTACATCGTATGCTGGATTTCACCTTGCAGCAGTGGTGTTAGAGTTGCCTAAGTATTGTATCTGGAGATCGGAATTGTCGAGTGGGGAGCTTGCCAAGGTGAGACATTAAAAATCAGAATTTGTTGTCAGTCACTTAGACCTGTATGTATTGAAGTCCCTAAGACCGTCCGGGCCCCACTTGTACAGTTTCCTCCTGGTTTGATGTTTCCCTGGAAATTGGTGTCATTGTCTGCTCCTGTTCCTGCTCCGGCCTCGGTGTCCTCAGGATAAGAAAGGTGTGTACCAGTGTTGCTGGGTACTTCCTAAGGGTCTGACTTATTCGACCCTGGGGTGGAGTCAGAGAAGGGAACAGACTGTTTGTTCGTGAATCTACCCACAGGTGTATTGTTTATCTTGTGGGGATGTGTTAGTGTAATTGTCGTTTCTTAAATAAGGGTAAGCTTTCTCCTTAGAGAAATTTTTGATGTCCTTCATAACTTTTTCCTCCTTCTTTTTTAGTTCAAATATGTTGTATTCCTCAGTGGTCTTATTGAGATTGTCTAACAACTGTTTAGCCTCTGCCACCCCGTCACCTCTTGGAAGTTCTTTCCCTAGGGCCTCTATCTCTTTCAATTCTTCTTTGGTACCTTCCAGTGCAGTCTCCAGCACTAACACCATCCAATGGCAAGAGCAAGTTGTGAAAATGTGACTAAAGCCGCCTCAGAATTGTTATAGGCCGTCATCGCTGCTGTAACTGCATAGACTGTGCTTACACCTACAAAACCAAAATATTTGAGTATGGGTCAGTAAAAGTCAAATTGAAATTCTTTTCAAATTGTAATTCCATGAATGTCATCTATTGTATATGGTGTCCGGGTAAATTGATTCATATAGGCCAGACTTCTCAACCGCTCAAGGCACGCATATGTAATCACTGCAGCAGAATTAGGTGTGAAGTGATAAATGCCCCAGAGAGGCCCACTACTCTGAAAAAAAATCATACAGCAGAAGACCTTATGTGGCAAGTCATTGATGCAGCCTGCATCCCAGAGAGATGTGGTGACCTGACCCACATCCTTCAGAAAATGGAATGTAAATGGATCGAACGTTGTGACTCCATTATCCTTGGACTGAATACCTCTGAAGAGTGGCGAGCTTTTGTGGTTGAATTACGTAACTGGTATTCTGGATTTATGATGGACTTCTGTGAGCCTGGGAATTTGTAATCACGCATGTTAGCCTTTATTATTTATTCAATGGAGAGGTTTTTTATTCAATATTTCCATATGTCTTTGTTATTTCTTGTTCCTCTTTACTATGAAACTACCACTCTTTATGCCTGACTTTACTGAATTGTTTAATATTTTGGCTATTACCAGAAACCTGCTAATTTGTTACTCATCTGTATAGTTTAATAATTGACTTGATTAGCACGATATTACGATGAACTTTTGCTATGAGTCTTGTCAACATTGTAAGCCTCCATATAATGTTTTCTCTCTCATTATTGGGGTTTGAATACTAATTGTATTTTCTACAGAATGAGTGGCCCCATTGTTTTTATCAGTTCTTTACATTGCAGTTTTTATGGGGAATGGGACCTTCGTTTATGCTTACACATCTTCCCCTTTTTATTTGAGGGTCTCGGGAGGCGTATAGAGCCTTGATCCCCATCCCTGCCCACCTCTTACTGTTTGCAGGCTCGTGGAATGCAATGCGTTGATTGGTCCCACACTAGAACTTTTCTAATGCTCATACACCATCCTTTTCTCATTTCAGGGTCCCTGGAGCAGTATGGAGCTTCTACCCCTGCTTCCGTCCACATTTTCCTGATTGGAGGTTCTTGGAGAGCAATGCGCTCCCAGCCTCGTTTTCAGGTCCCATCGGTGTCTTAGAGATGAAAGCTACCATGTCATCCCTTCAACACTGTCTCCATTCCGACAGTTTTGAAGGCCTAACTTGTTCCACAATTTCCGCTGCCGTGGCCATTCTCCCTCTTGCCCCACCATTGAATTTTGCCTCTTTATACATTCCGGCACCCATTGTGGCACCTCTCTTCAATTATTTAATGAACAACGGCATGCTGGGCAGTGTTTTATGTTTGATGGAGAGCTTACGTGGGGGTAGGTTTTTCACTACTATCACTATTTAATTGAATATCATTTGATTATGGTTATTATCATCAAACTCATCTTCTTCCATTTCCACTTATTTAATTCCCTCTCTGGGTGCCCCATGTAAGTACAATTTTAATTGGTACTTTCACCTTGGGTGTGCACACTGGTTTCCTCATAAATAATTGACATTATCCAGGCACCAACAGGTACTGTGTTGAATGTAATAATTATTTGGCATGCTTCCACAGTGCTACATTACAGATTAGTGTTGGAAAGTGGAATATTGGTAAGGGCAGGTAAGTACCTGGCAAAAGGCCACTAACCTACACTTCCCTGCTTTAAAGTCCAATTTGGCTGCTCTCCCAACCCAATCTTGTTTCACCCTCTGCTGCGGTCTCCTCCCCCAGGCACTTCCTTTGTTGTCAGCCCAGGCCACTTCACACCTCATCAAGGCAGCCTGGCCAGGCTGCCAATCGGAGAAGGGCACTAGAGAGCTGAAGCTGGCAACTGTCAGGTAGAGTTCTAAAACTCATTCCCTGAACTAGTTATATTAAATTCAACAATGGTTGTTTGATTTATTATACCAATCAGTTTGAAACCAAACTTGAAATATTTAGCTCATTTTGGCACTTTATTCAGTAAAAATAAAAACTCCATTAGTTAGTCTATGGAGCCCATTCACTACAATGAGGGAAAACAAATGTGGCTATTTTCCCTCACCAGGACTAATAACACATCTTTTATAAGGTCCCTGCTTATAGTTGCACTGCACCCAACCCCGAGGGCACCTACAGCACACCTTAGGGGTGATTTAAATGTAAAAATAAGGTAATTTAAGACTCCCCAAAATACTTTTGATTCCAAAGTTGAATTTGAAGGTAAATGTAAAAGCAGCCAACAAGGCAGGGCTGCCTTTAAAATGACACAGGGCACCTCAACAGTGCACCAATGGGTGCCCTACCTATGCTGGGGTCCCAAAACCTACATGCCCCACCATATACTAGGGAATTATAGGTAGGTTGATACTGCCAATAATAATTAGCCTAATATGCATATCCACTTTGCACAGAGCACTGGCCTTGGGACTTGTAGTATGCAGGGCACAGCCAAGAGTCAGTAACCACCAGTATCTGTCCAAAAGGTTTGAGGTGACCAGGGCAAAAAAGAGGACCTTCCTACAATTACTCACTGTGGTTTCTGTTCTGATTCTTAGGTGTCCCTCTATTGGTTTGGTCCTGCTGAGACCCCATTCTGCACAAGGGGTTGAAAGGTTGACACACATAAAACTATCCAAGGTATTGGCCCTTTGAACTCTTGTAAGGGCCCATTTCATTTGTCTATAATTTGCTTACTGTGGTTGTTTTTGGTTTTATGGAAACCCATGTGTACTGTATGTATGATTATTTTGTGTTTATATATTCCTTCATTCACATGGGACACTGAGCACAATAGTTCTTCAACCTGACAAATATAATGATTTCTACAAGCAATGCTTCCTTGGTTGTGTTCATTTCTTGCACAGGTATTCCATTTTGAGAAGCATAATGCCATTGAGCATATATAGATAATATTCATTGATAATTCTTTTACTTGAGATATCTACAAGGAGAACCATTTTTATTTGTTGTAGTTTCCCTGGTTCTCTGTGCATAGGGTTTCCCTTGTTGTTGTTATTGATTCAATTTTAAAATGTCAGAATAGGTAGGCCTCACTTTATGGGTGCAGTCTCTATGTCCCCTCAAAAATCCTTGACACCACCCAGCTCTTTTCATCATAGGTGTTAACCTATAATGTCTATTTGAGGACTATGGTAGGAGTCCTTTTGGATGTCCTCTATTTACTGGTGCAGCCTTTGATTAAGATTAGTGGCTATCGGGACAGACTATGATTGGAAGTACGGGGAACCTATGGGCAGGGCCGGCTCTAGGGCAGTGCGACCGGTGCCATTGCCCCGGGTGCTGACTTTACAAGGGGGCTCTTCGTTTGCAAGTATACTATAGTTTTAAAAGTCCCTGCTGCATTGTTCCTTGCCTCCAGCAATTTTTAGGCAACAATAAAAATGGCAAGATAACTCTGGTGATTAATTTTCTGCCTGGAGAGAGTTCGGAGTTTTCGCTAGTGGAAGTTTTAATGTAGCACAAGGGATTAATACGCTTCCTGCAAAGAACATGTACCATGCAGATCACAAAGTGAATATAATACAAGTGGGTTAGTGGATTACTGCTTTTGTTTATAAGTTAAAAACCTAATATAGAACAGTAAGCTAGTAACTGTCATCAAGGAACTGCATGCATTCCTCAAGGTGGAGAGTAGGGTGTTATTGCAAAAAAGGTTCATTTGAGTATAAATCCATTCCCATTATTAAAGAAAGAGACCCCCCCAAACACGATGTTATATGTTAAATCCTCAGTTTGTGCTTCTCCAGACTAATCACTCTTAAACTATGTAGCCTACCACTATGGATGACATGTGAGACTACATGCTGTAGTGCTCTGTATTATGTAACATTTATAATGTAACCTTTATAATGCACTGATTTACACTTATGATTGATTGTCTCTGTGTAATGTGTGCAATGTACAGTGCTCTGATACCCTTCACTGAAATGGGTGACGCTGCAAAACTAATTAAATGCATCTGAGAGAGAGTGGTTATGGCCACTTGATGGGCACTGTTAAAGGGTGGAAATGAGGGAATCCGTGGCAGAGGGAGTCACTGGCAGCGCCAACAAACGCTGTCGCACAGGGCGCCTCCAGTGCTAAGGCCGGTCCTGCCTGGGGGAAGATTTTAACACAATGGGAGCAGATGGCAGCTGGTACAATTAGTTGTGGACTTATGTTCGCACGCTCTTCTAATAAAGTCACTCGTGTAGAGATTGTACACAGGGTTGAAACTGTTGTTCTCGAGGTGGAAGAGCTGAGAGAAGAACGAACGCCTATGTCTCCAATGGTAATTGTAAAATACTAGAATTTCCCTTGCAGATAAATTAAAGACTTTTCAAATAGAGGCGGTGTGGGTTTTTGACTTTACGATTATGACAGGATTGTTTACTTAAAAATAAATTAAGAAACATAATTTTGTGTAATGTGCAACTCTTTCCTCGTTTTCTTCAAATCTTAGGTAATGCAGTGTTGTGGCACTATTGCTATTATACGTAGATTGTCTGAAAAAAACACTGCTGAAAGGTTTGAACAGCGGTTGCTGGAAAAGGTTTACTCTTTGTTGTGCACAGCTAGGGTTCTTGTTCTCGGATACTATTTTAAACAACTGCAGTTTTGATTGGGCTACTCAACGCGGCTTCAGAAAATGTATTTTTGCCTGCAAATATTTGATTTCTGTAGATGTGCTCGGTAATTTTAAAGAGACCTAAATACACTTAAAGAATACATTTGTTCATATCCTTCCTATTTTTAGCAACTTAAGTTCAGAATCCCATGGGTTTCAGAAAATCATGTATTCATTATTCCAGTTTCTTCTGGTTGATTGTACTCGAAAATGCAGTGGAATTCACATGGACGTAGATGCCCTCATTACTAGATGAGTGGAATCGGGTGAGGTATTTATAACATGCATAACTACGATTACCTCAGAATGAGGTGTTTACCACACGTGGTAAATACACAGTAGAATAATGGATAACTTACAGAATTGGTTGTAACTGACCAATTTCTGAACCTTTTGCTGTTTTTCCAGGCTTTTTCCCCCAGTATATTTGACCTGCCGAAATTTATCAGTGGAAAATTGTAAGGGTTTGGTTGATGGGATACTACATCACAAATATGATGGATATCCTGTCAGCTATATTGCAAGTGTTATTGAAAATAATGTAGTTGTAATATGGGGGGCAGCATATCCATCATATTTTTGACTGAATATCTCATCCATCAAACTCTAAATTAGGCCTTTAGTCCTTAGCTTGTATTGCGGTCCCTAAGGCAAGTTGGCAACTATCTGATATGACACCAAGGTGTTTGGCATTTATCGGGTGCCAATATTGGGTGGTGGTATAATTGTAAAAAAGTGTTTTATTTATTGGGGTGGTGTGAGTACGCACAAGGAATAAGGTCACAAACATGTCATGGTAAAATACAGTTTTAATAATTTAAACCTGTGCTCTGTCCAATGGTGGCTATGGCATGGAGCAGAGAGGCTTAATTTAGGGAAATGTGTAAAGAATTTAGCAGGAACAAAACAGTTACATAAATAACAATATCGCTACAAATTTCACAACAAATAAAAAAGAAAATCTAATGAGCAGAATGACCCCAAAAACAATAAATCCAATAAAGAGAACCAGAAATATCATTTTTTAAAGACTTAAAGCAATAAGCACCAAAAAAAAGTAAAGAGGCAATCAGAAGATACAGTTCATGGTTGACTGGTACCTCAGCACAATGTCAGGGTAACCGCACTGGTGCGCTAGTCAGACACACCATGTGAGTCTTCCTGGTAAAACTTTTTATCTTCTAACTTAGAGACTAATTTAGAGTTCAATGGATAGGATACTCTGTCAGAACCTGATGGACATTCCACCATAGCGTGTAATAAACTTGTGATACAGCAGACGGGATATCTGTCACACTTGTGACTGAGTTTCCAATCTGCCAAAATATAAATCAGGGCGTTTGTCTCTGAAATATAAGACACAATCCTCCAACAGTGCAAGCTTCAGAATGTATCTGGCAACTCAGATAGGTATTGGAGGAGATCATGCTGAAGCTGTTAGCATTGGCAATGAAAGCTCAGGGAAGGCAAATTCACAGATCCTGAAGTCCTCTCATTGGGCAGATACTTTACACCCCCCCCCCCCCCCCCCCGGCTGGTCAAGATTTCGATCTTCGGACTTAGGGGGATAATTACAAGACCCGTGCACTGCTGTAGCATCCCTTTTTTTTAACAGTCCGGCGGTGCAGATTGCAGAACCATATCTATCATGTAACACAATGCCACATTGCATGGCTTTTCATGACCTCATAGATATGGGGTAAGGCAAAGCAGCGTAAGCCACTGCATTGCTTTATTCTGCCCCACAGAGGCATTCCATTGGTGTTGCAGTGGATTTTCCCACACAGTGCCAATGGGTTTTGATGCATTCCCAGATTTACAAGAACTTATATACCTGTGATGGCATCAAAATCTTACACCTCCCCAGTGAGAAGCATGTGTATTTCTCCTTGTTTTTTCCTCTCTCTATCTGTGCTGCAGCATGTAGCACACATAGAAAAAGGAAAATGCCTCCACAGATTGTTTCTGTACAGGAAGTTGCCCCTCCCTGCACAAAAATAATCCTGCATGTAACGCAGGCACGTATTTCATAGATAATGTGCATTTCTGCCCTTACCCTGTGGTACAGGGCAGTGCACCAAGATAATTTGCTGTGCTGCCCTGCGGCACTATTCCCATAAATATGTCCCTTAGTCTCTTTTTTTGGAGTTCAAGGCAAGGCTGGTCAGACGAAGTCCTCTCAAAGGAAGTCACATTTGCCGCTAGGTCCTGCTGATGCTCCTGGATCTTGGAAGTCCAAAACATTTCTACGTCCCAACTTTTCAGACTTAATGAAGCAGCTCCTCATGGTCATCTAAGGGATCCCAGGACCTTGGGGATAGCAGTTACAGCCAGCCCTCACTCTAGCAGAGGTCACCAGCAGAATCCAGTCCAGGCCCAGTTGCTACTAGTCAGCTGGTCACTTGAGGAAAAAATGCCTCTTGCAGCATGTTATGTCGGTATAGCCTCACGGAAAGTGAGCAACATGTCCCTTGGAAATCACTGCTTACTCCTGGGTGCAAGTGGGAGCAGGTTGCCACACAGGTCTCAAAACATCAAGTTCTCTCTTCTTATGCATCACAAGGTCCAGAGAGAGTTCTGATGAGGTGTGGGTGAGGAGCCACTTTTGCAGGATTTTCTAGCCAGAGGGTGAAGGTGACTCATAGATACTTATTAAACAATGAGAAAAAAAATCCTCATTCCATTTTTGCAGCCTTAAGATAAACCATTCCGCAGTGCAGTAATCTGATTCAAACCCAAGGGGGCAGAATCTTTCTGCTCTTAGAGGTATCTGCTGTGCCAGCCAAGGGTGTGTTTAGAAAAATGAGCAGTCCCCTCTTCCTCAACTATGCCAAACTGGTTTTGGAAATCAGCCCCCACTTCCACTGGTCTGGTGCCAAACTAGATACAGGGAGCCTAGGAAACAAAGGCATGACTTCACCAGTTCTCCCTCTTCACTAAGCTAAGAATGGGCTTGCTTTGCCCTGGTCACTTTCAAGGTATTGAATTTCCAGAACCCTCCCCTGTGACCTTTCCTGTGCTGATTGGAGTCAGAATACCCTCTCAAGTGGCAGCAGGCCTCAGCCATTGTTTTTGCTGTGAATGCAGTTTTCACACCTAATTACGGGGGAAGCACTGATTGGGTCAAACTGCAGGCAGGCTAATGCTAATTAGTCAGTAGGCTTCTACACAGAAATACTCCAGTTTTTTAAATGTTACTTTTCCCTAAATATTTATTATCAATCTGACATTACCGATGTATTGGAATTATGATAGACATGTAAGATATTGGTTGAATTATTCAGGTGGCCCTTCTCAACCCAAAGACAGCAGAGTTATGATTTTATTCTGAACTGAAAATACCCTATTGTGGTTAGTCATTGTAGGTACAAGCCAACACTAAATTCTGCCATGTACCACTTTCGGATATTAAGCACCTTACCTTGGGGCCTGCAAAGCATCAAGGGATCTGTTTAGGTAACGTATTTAATATTTAAAAATTTAAAGCTTTCCTGTGAAAAAGGGTTGCTTTGACGGGTCTCCCTGCAGATTTAAAAGTTGTAGGATTAGAGACACACAGGTAGGGCCTAAGCCATGCTTTCTGTGCCAGTCTTGTGGATGACACAACATAGACTTTAGCCCACAGGGAACAGTTACTTCCTATTCCATTATTGTACTTAATTTACCATATCCTCTGGCCGTACAGGGATGTTAAATAGGCCAATTAGGAGTTTGCTGATTTTTTCATGTTTTAGGGCTTGAAACACATTCAATGAGTATTGGACAGCAGAGTGTGCAGAGTTTAAAAACCAGCAGCGTCAGTACACAAAATTATGAGGTGACCATGCAGAAAGGAGCATTTTCTCACAACAAGTATAACTTATCAAATGTTTTCGAGGAACAATGGGGGATTTTGGTGCTTGCTACACTAAAATCTTCATGCTCTAGTATTTACTGGGCATTTTCTCACAAAAGCTATCAGCTGGTCTGACTTGTCAGGAAAACCCATAAATCCAACACGTGCAGTAACAAGAGTAAGACATACCAGGATTTATCAGCCAACTCATAATGAGTGCACATGTAATTAAATACAATATTTTCTCCTATTTTCTACATGTAGATTGGTCTTCTACAATCCCCTACTCTGTGAGGAAGGCTATTATGATTTCGCTCCGTTTCCAAACAGGATTCAAGAAATGTTTCCCTGGCTTTGACAGCCTTTTAGGAGTGTTTTAGGCCACTAATGCCAGTCTTAAAATAGTCTAACTCAGGATGAAACAATTAATAAATCAGAGGCATTTTTGTCAAAACCTTTAATACATCAGGATCTACGTGTTTTCCTTTAGACCTAGTATCCACTTTTGGTCATACATTGAGCAATGAGCATGCAGGATAAATAAAATTGTTTGTCTTACTTCGTGTTATTAATGTTTTTGTGTTTGAAGAGGTGTCAATAATTTGGTTTGTCTTTAATTGTATTCATAATCATAACTAAACTCTTGAATGAAGGCATATGCAATATTGCTTGAAATGTTAATGGACTAATGGACTATGTCCAGGAGGGCTTAATGTATGTCAGTTTTCAAAGTTTTTACCTCTAACTGCTTATATGATTTCCATTTAGGCCCTGATTATGAATTAGGCTGAGTAAAATTATCATATGGAATTCTGCTCAGTCTGATCATGACTGGCCAGGTGTTCCTGCGCATAGTTTTCTCAGATGCAGGAACACCAGGCCTGATATTACTGGCCGGTAATTCCATCCAGTAAAATTGTATGAGACTTTGACTGGAATAGCAGCTAAGCCTTGAACTCTGGTCCCTGCTCTGCTTTTTGTTTGGAAAGGGAAAGCACTGCATGCCAGAAACTACCCATCCTACCCCTTTCCCTTCATTTTACAGTCCTCATCAAGAGACTCTGGTGTTTGTCAAGGTAGGAGTAATAAGCAGGCCTCAAACGCCTTTTGCTCCTTCCCAGAAATACAGCTACTCCATTCAGCTCATTAGCACCTTGATCACTCTACCACAGGAATCCATCTGCTGGAGAGTCCACTTCTCTATCACTCCTTCTCTAAGGGTGCTACTATTCTTCAATTGGCCAATCTATGAAGAGGGGTTTTATTGAGTAGTAACTGGCCCGTTCACAAATCAGTCCAACTACTGTTTGTGTTTTTCCAGATGTTGGAGATTGGAGTTTTTAAATCTAGCTTATCATGAAATGTCAACAATTGAATATAGATAGATATTAATCTTTGTTGTGGCTGTAGGTCCTACTTCTAATAATACTTTGCAAAGATTTTCTGTGAGTGAGAAATTAAGCAATCTATTAATGAAAGGAACGGAAACGAGGCACCAACACGTTTGCAGTATTTGTATGACTTACTTTCCGGTCTGGTTTAAACAAATTTTCTAAAGTAATATTCTACAAATCAACAATATTTATAACATATGGCTCCGTTGAGTGTGGATACATAGAAAACACATTTCCGAGGTTCTGTGGGCTACAGTCCCAAAAGCCATGTTGAAATCAATAGACCAGAAATATTGTCAGGAATAAGTGCTCACACCCTTTTATAAGAATTTTTTATGCCCAGGATAAGCATGCAAGATAAATCAAATTGTGTATTACTTCATGTTATTAATGTTTTTGTGGTTAGAGAGTGTTGGAACGTGGATTATTGTTAAGGGCAAGTAAGTACCTACAATTAGCAATACTCCACTAACCTACACTAGGTGCAGTTAGGGCTCAATAAATGAACCCCAGCTCAACCCTTGGTAGCTTGGCAGCGAGCAACATGACTTAAATTAGGAGACAAAGTGCATAAGCCATTCAAATATCACAAAACAGTTATAAAATAAAACACAGGAAACAGTTTAAAAGTCCTCAATCAACTTATAAATACAGGAGATATTCTTATCTTTAATTTGACACTAAAACAAATAAAATTGGATAAAGGGAACAGGAGATAAGAATTTTTAAAGAATTAATGTTTTTTGTGCATTGCAACTAAAAGCACCACTCAGGATAGCTGGTCGCATCTTGACCAGGCCAAAATCAAAGTTTAAGGCCAACCGAGATGGAGCCCTGCTCGGCTACAGCAAGTGGGAGGCCTCGGTCAAATGTTTACCTTTGTACTTAGTCTTTTTCTTGAAGATTTTCTTCAGTGGGACGAAGTCACCAATGCAGTCCGACCTCCTTGGAGCCCTCTTCGGATACGCGTCACAGGAGACCTCGGTGAAGAATTCTACCTTTGGACGTAATCAATTTTTCAGGACAGAAATTTTCGTCTGGGCTAAAGATGAATCTTGATCCGACGTTCCTGGAGCTCTCCTTGGATACGCTGTGTGCGAAGTCTTGGTCAACTTTTTAAGTTCGGACTTTGTCACTTTTTTGGAGCTTTTTCTCTCTGACGTCCGATGACCCTCCACAGCAAGTCGATTTCGAGTCAAAGTCATTGGATAGCCTTTGCAGGAGCCCCCGGTGAAATCCTCAAAGTCTGGGGCTCTGGAGCTTTCCAGCGGGATGAACCTGCAGGTCAGGCCCGGCTGCAGTCCACCTAATCCAGCTTGACTCACGAAGTCGAGTCGTCCCTTTATGGACCTTTTTACCAAAAGTTCTCCATTATTCTCTAAACTTCTGGATCTTCCTCCAGAAGGTCTTTAAAGGTAGAAGGGCAATAAGAGAATCAGAAGGCAATCAGAGAAGGGCAATCAGAGAAGGGCACTACAGAGCTGAAGTTGGCAACTTTCAGGTAGAGTTCTAAAGCTCTTTCCCTGGACTAGTTATATTAAAGTCAACAATGACAAGTTGTTGGATTTATTATAACAATAAGCTTGATACCATAATTGGCGTAGTTAGCTCCTTTTGGGACTTTATTAATTAAAATAAAGCCTCCCCATTTTAGCCTACGGAACCCATTCACTACAATAAGGGAAAAACTCATTTGGTTGTTTTATCTCACCAGGGTTTATAAAACAATTTATATAAGGTCCTTGCTTATAGTTACAGAGCACATAGCCCTAGGAGCACTTAGGGCACACCTTAGGTGTGACGTATATGTACAAATAAGGTAGTTTAAGACTTTGGAAGTACTTTTAATTGCAAAGTCGAATTTGCATGTAACGTTTGTTTAAAAGCAGCTAGCAAGGCAGGCCTGCTTTTAAAATGACACTGGTCACCTCAGCAATGCACCTAAAGGCACACTCCCTCTGCTGGGGTCCCTAAATCTACATGCCCAAACATATACTACGGACCTATAGGTAGGTTGATACTGCCAATTATAATTAGCCTAATTTGCATATCCACTTTACACAGAACACTGGGCCTGGGACTGGTAAGCAGTACCAAGGGCACAGCCAAGAGCTAGCAACTACCAGTATCTGTCCAAAAAGTTTGGGAGTGACCAGGGCAAAAAGGAGGACTTTCCTACATTTGCTACAGAGAGGTGTCAATAAATTTGTTTGTCTTCAATGTTTTTCATAACCTCAGCCAAACTCTTGGATGAAGGCATATACAAAATTGCTTCAATTTTAAATGCATTCAAATAAAAATAAAATAATATGAATTAATTGAATCAAAGAGGAAACTGAGGGGCCATGGCCATGCCAGCGACCAAGATGGCTACCTGGCTGTGAAGCACCCAGGGATGGTTGCTTCTAATTGCCAGGTTTCAGTGTTGTTCTACATCGCAGCCTATCGTGTCTGAGTGGATCTGCACCCTGGAAGCTGGCAAGTGGGTCTGAACCCTCTAATCGAGGGGAAGAGTTGCTACGTACTCCTTAAACATGACTAGCATGGGTGGCTCGGCACAGACCTTGGAGGCCCCATGGCAGGAGGGGCCACAGGCGAGTCTGAGGTCCAGGTTGCCCAGCCTCGCTGGTTCATCCCACTGGTCATCACCTCGCATAGGCTGAGCTGGGACCTGACTCCATTGCTGCTCTGGATGAGGCTGATGGAGGGACAGCTGGCCCATCTGGGCAGTGGTGACACATGTACTGCCCTGGAGAGCACCTTTACCACCCGCTGTGGACATCTGGTATGCAGCGGAGCAAGGCCCCAACATAATCCCCCAGCTTGGCCAGCTGGGCCAAGTCCAAACTATTCCTGCTTACTGATGCAACGTCACATTGCATGTTGGAGTTTCCTATTTTGTGGTGTGAGGAATCTACCAAATACCTGGGAATCATTGTCCATAAACAAAAAAGAAATGGTGATGCATCTGAACTATGGTCCTGATGTAGACAAGCTAACAACACAAGTTGAGCACTGGTTCAAACTACCACTCTCTTCGGCAGGTCGTATCGCCATTATAAAAATGGTCGGACACCCCTGTTTCTTATATCCATTGTAGAGTATCCGGATTCCGCTCAGTAACCCTTTCATTGCCAACTCGAGAGTATCATGACCTGGCTCATTTGGGTGGGGTGCAGACCTTGTACCAAATGAAGCACCTTGACTCTCCCCTATTAAAAAGGGTAGTTTTGGCATACCTGACCTACAGCTACATTTCCTAGCAGCACAATACAAATTTGATTGTTATTGGTACCTCCCAGATACTTGTTCACAACATGCTAGACCGGAAAATGATCAAGCGGAGCAGATGCCACTGTCCTCTATTCTTCATATGAACATTCTGTGAGACTCTACTGACAACCAAACCCTGCCCACTACTAGTTGGGCTTAGGGGAAGCTACAATGATACTTAGGGGGGCCGCCTCTACTCCCCCACGATCCCTCTGACATTTAACCCATGGCTTCCTCTCACACAAAAGAAACTAGTACGGTGCACACTTCACACCCACAACTTGCACTTGATGGGGGACCTCTTTCTGGATTAACACATGTACTGACCAGGTCCACTTTGTGGATGCTTCTTACATAGACCTTTTTATACACCAATGCCATTATAACACTCTTTGTTTCAAGATCCCCTCCTACCGGGAGCCAGCCAGCAGAATTTCCTCCATTAACATTAGTGATTACCACAACAGAGGGGACGTGACTAGTCTCCAGACTGTATCAGGCATGTGTTGCTCTTAAACTGGAGAGCACTGACAGGGTGTGGCAGTGTGGGAACGGGACCTAGGTCACCCACTACCTGACAAAACCTGGCGATACTGTTGCTCCCAGATGAAATTCATCTCTCCCAAACACAGGTACCAGCTTAGCCATTATATATGTCTACACCAGGCTTATACTACACCATCTGGTCTGGCCAGAATTGATCCGAACCGCTCTCATCACTGTCCAAAATGCCTCACAGATAATGCTGACCTCCTCCATCCAGCCTGGACCTGCCCACAAATTTAGCACTACGAGACAGAAATCCTCATAAAAAATCGGCCAAGATAGGGGTCATCCTCACACCCAATTTTGCGCTGGTTCTGTTCTGTTGGGATACATTAAGGATGTCCCAATATGTGTCAATAGATTCACAGCCAATGTGATATCATTAGCGAAACATAGACTGGCCATGCGCTGGGATAGCCAGAGATGCCCTGCTTACACTGAATGGCTGAAATCTTTGATTTACTGTGACACGAACAGCGAAGTGCACGCTCCATTACAACCCTTGATGTCGCAACCAAAAGACATTTGGCAGCCCTTGCGGGACTATCTACTAAATCTGGAGCCAAATGCAGCAGATGTTAATAGTGAAGTATCCCCCTAGTAAAAGATAACTGTGTTCATTATGTTAAATTGGCTATACTCAATTGGCAATTACTGACTTACTTATAAGTTCCTTAGTATTTAATATTAGGCAATGTCCACTCTGAACTGCAACACTGATTGTGCCAGTGTGTGTGTGTGTGTGTGTGTGACAAAGTACAAAATGGCTCCCAGCCTGCCACTAGAGACTGAAAGAGCAGCGGCCACTAGCTTGACTTTGCCATTTAAACTATTGGCAAAGCCACCACTTCCCTTGAAAGAGGAAGCCTCCTTTGTTGGGCAAATGGTGACAACACTCCTGAGAGGCTGTCCTTTGTTCAGGTAGAGAGGCTGGAGACAGGGCCAGAGAGGGAAGACCAGTGCCCAGACCAGTTTTACAGTGGGCATGTAGCACCCAGGTAGCCACACTTATATGGCGGGCTACCAAGCTCCTCACAGTTGAGGGATTGTGCAATGTCACACTTTGATGGAAATTCATCATCAAGAGAGAGGGGACTTGCAAACCATTGGCTAGCAACTGCATGGTCCCCTCAGGGCATTTTTTTAAATACATATGGCACCCTTGGCACACTGAACCTCAGATCACATCAGAACAGGAACAAGGATCGAAGAAGGACTACCCTGCTGCCCCTTGAACCACAAGAAGAGAGCCTGCACTATCTGCTGGACTGCACCTGTTGCACTTTGGGCTAGCATAGTTGGGACTGTGTCTGTGGCTCCTGGTATGGGAAAAAGTAGTGCCCCAGACCAAAGCAGTGAATCCAAGGATCAGTTGGCTGATCCCCTGGAACCAGCTCCTGTGACAAAAGAGGTGAAGATGCACAAACTGGCAAGTTGGTTGCCATTGCAGAAAATCCACAGCTACCTGCCGTTGGGTGCCCCAAGCGACCGATCCTTGATGGCCAAAATTTGATCTGAGTCTACCGGTCTCAGGAGTGTCATCAGAGTCCAGATTGGTCACCCAAGAGTTACACAAGCCTCCACCAAATGATTTAGCTACAAGTGATGTGTCTTGTGAACATGAGCCCAGCATCAGCTGTCCTTCTACTGTCTCAAAGAGGACTTTGTGGGACTCTGACCTCTCTTCGAAAAGTTGCCCCACATCCCCTGTCTACCAAGAAATCACCACAAAGGCACCCCAGTTGACCGCACAGCAACGGAAGCATCTTTTAGGATCTTTTCATCCTGCATCCCCAGCATCAAGACCACTCCATTATAGTCTATGGATGTCATGTTGTAAAGTTTGTAAATGACCAAATCTACCCCATTGACCCCACAGACCTTCATATTTGGTCATCGAAACCGGGCTGGAGGAGTCATAGTTAGAACCTAGTTTCCATTTAAAAACATTTTTTAACTTGCTTTTATCTTTGGCACTGCTTGATGAATCTTAACGAAATTTCACAAATAAAGTGCTCTCTAGAATCTTGTTGTGCATGGGAGGTTTTCAGGTGATCCGTCAAGCGGGGGCCAAGAAAAAGGGGCTAAAAGAATGTGTGCTTCCCAAGTTAATTCCCATAAACTATTTAGACATGTCGGCAGCCCGAACCACTTGACGAAACTACACCAACTTTGGCAGAAAGGTAGACTTTGTCCGCAGATGAGCCATTTTCTTATTTGGTGTAAATCCATTCAGTAATTTAAGAGACATGAAAGGAAATTCAAATTTGGATATCTAGAGTTGCGATGGATTCGTAAATACTGATGATCTCGTACAGAGATCTGATTGGCTGCCAACACTTTAACCAGAAAGACATAATAGAAGAAAAGGGAGCAGGGTATCATTACTCTACCCCACTAGCCTTGTTGCAGGGGTCTCCCAGGGACCTCCAGGGCTAAAACTAATTTTGTTTTAAAAAAAAAGCAGCAAAAATCCAAACTAATGGCAAGTTTCACTGACTTTTATTGCTTTGCCGTGCTTGCTCTTCTAATTTTGCCCCCTGGTGGACGAGGTCCCAAGGGCATAATATTTTAAGGCGGGGGAGCGCAGGGACCACCTCTTAATGCTTACTGAAGCACCGGGAACTGCCACCTCCCCATCACTTTGCTTTTAAAATGTGTGGGGGGACTACCTCCCTGCTGCAAAGTTATAAGAAAACGTAAGGGGGGAACAGGGACTGCCATTTCTCAGGGATTATAAAGATAAAATACGTAAGGAGGCTACAATTGTTTGAACATTGGGGGGTGCGTAGCACCTCAGCAGCCCTAGTGACCTCCACCTCCCTGGGACTGAAATTAATTAATGTAGGGGGTCCATCCTGGACCCCCAGCCCCGGGGACCACCAACTCCCTGTTGCTAAATTTAAGGATGGATGGGGGCCACATGGAGCCCCATTGTGGGCACGATTTATAGTTACCTTAAGGCATGAGTTATACGCTCACTTCAGTTGCTGTATGGAAAGTTTTGGGGTGATCTGTCAAGTGGGGGTCAAGAAAAAGGGGGGTCCCACAGCAAATTTTCTCCATACATTTTTCCATAGGGATTTTGGACAGAGATAGCGCCGAAACCACTGGACAGAATTACAACAAATTTGGCAGAAAAGTAGTTCTTGTTCTAGAAAGATACCTTATTGTTATTTGATATAAATCTGTTCAGTAGTTTTAGAGCAATTAATGGAAATATTTTTTTTTGCATATCTAGGGATGTGAAGGATTCGCAACTCCTTCCAATCTCGTGCTGAGAGGTGGCGGTCCCCATAGCCCACCAACTACACAGGGCTAAACTCATTATGTGTGTGGGCCGCCCGACCCCCTACAGCCCCAGGAACTGCCACCTCCCCAGGGCCAAAGACACTATGTCTGTGTGGGGGCTACCTGCCCCCCACAGCCCCAAGGACCACCACCTCCTGGGGCTTTAAATAAATTGAATGTGGGGGGGCCACACAGCCCAGGGGACCACCACCCTGGGGTTTCAAACTAAATGAATGCCTGCAGCTCCAAGGACCACCACCTCCGTGGAGCTTTAAACTAACCAGATGTGGGGACCGCCTGACCCCCCACAGCCCCGTGGACCATCACCTCCCTGGGACTTCTTCCTAAATAGATGAGTGGGGCCACCTGCCCCCGCCCACAGCCCCAGGGACCACCACCTCCCCAGGGCAGAATTTAAATAAGATAGGGGTTTGTTTCAGATCCCCGGCCCCAGGGACCACCACCTCCCCGGGGCTATTAAAATGTGGTTATATATATGGTTAATACTTGTCTGTAGTATTTTACAGGCAAGTATAAACTCACTTAAAAAAAAAAAAAGGTTACAGGGGCGATAGACTCACATTTTAAACGTATCAAAAGCATAGAAATTCACCAGTTATAGTTAGTTATCTCAAGTTACTATACCTCATACTGTAAGGTAACTATAACTTGCTCCCACACCACGCACAGTTGTTTGTCAAAACTTTGACTGCAAATATTGCATTGATATTCTCAATTATGTTATCAAAGATGTCATGAGTGCCGTAATTTGTGGGGTAATTAGCAGTGCATGTCGATGTCGCGAGTTTTAGTTATCTTAGGGCATGAGTTATAGTAACATGAGATAACTATAGCTGCTAAATTTCAATGGTTTGGTCTGTTTAATATGTAAGCCTAAGTATAACATCCCTGCGACCTTAGGTTTTTTTAGGTCAATTTCTATGTTTTTTTTAAATTCTATTTCCTAACTAAAACATCCCTGTAACCTTTGTTTTTTTCCAGAGAATGTCTATGTTTTTTTAACATATAGTAATTTTCATTACTATACGTTAATCCAACCACTGCTGTGCACGGCCTCCAACCCCTATAACTACCCAACCCTATGTGGCCATCCCTGCTCAAGCCGATATCAGCCCGGGGACTACATCTCCTGGGGCCCAGTGTAAATATTTTTGGGGGAGCCCCATGGCACTCATGCCCCGAGTCCTGGCCTGATTTTTTTTGGGGGGAGAGAGGCTGCATGGCCCCCTCTCCCAAAGACTGATCTCAGCCCCAGGAACCCCATTCCCTAGGGCCCGGCCATGTGACTTGGATGCCCCGTAGGGCACCCAGTCTCAATTTTGTGGACCATGGAGGGAGCCTGTACCCCACAGTGCTGCTTAGCAGCTCCCTTTCTGTGAGAATAGTTTCCTCTGTGTGCCTTCCCGCATCTCCACGGGCAGGCAGAAAGAGGAATCCTCCACTCTGATGAAGGTTCTCCCTTCATTGGAGCAGAGTGTTTACTGTGCCTTGGCTGCAGCTGTAAAGCTACAACCAAATTTACTGAATGCCCCAGGAAGGTGGTGATCCCCAGGGCTTCGGGGGGCCATTCAGCCTGCCCACACACAATGCTAAATCCCCTGGGGAGGTGGCAGTCCGTTGGACTTTGTGGGGCTGCACGGGTACCCTGCACCAAATTTACTGAATACCCTGGGGAGGTGGTGGTCCCCGGGGCTGAAGGGTGCTGCACTGCCCCCATGCACACAATGCTATGTACCCCAAGGAGGTGATGGCCCCACGGCTGCAGGGAGGAATTGCGGGCTGCTATATAATTATGTTAAAGCCCCAAGGAGGTGGTGGTCCCTGGGGCTCTGGGGGAGCTGCGCAGACTCCCCACATCATAATAATTTAAAGCACTCGGGAGGTGGCAGTCCCTGGGGTGTTGGGGGGACCAGGCACCCTCCCTGCACTACAATAAACAATGCCCTGAATTACAAATATCAACGCCCCTGGAACTTGACTCACCCAGGGACTTAGGTATTAAGAAGCACAGCAGCCTGTGCTTCTTTTTTTCCCTGTGGACCCGCTACCCTGTAACAAATTTGCAGCAAAATGTTTTTGGTAAAAGCGCTTTTTAGCTCTGGGGGGGTCCCACTGGAACCCCAGCACCAGAGCTAAGGGGTCAGGGTGTCCCTAACCTGGCCCCTTTTCTTATTTTTAATCTTTTTTCCTAAGACACGGCTGAAGCCAAGTCCCAACATGCCTGCCATCACTTCTTTATTGAAGTGTCACCAGCCAACTAGATCTCAGCACAAGATTGGGAGGGTGATGATATCCATTTGTAAAATGCCCCAATTATTCTTCACAATTTTATAAAATTCTTTTGAACCTTCTGAAAATGTTGTGATCATCCTAGGCATTGGTGTAGCTGCTGCTGTGCATTCTTACGTTGACTAGTAACTAACAAACTTCTCCTGTCAGTTTTCAGTACCTTCTGAGAGACGTCCTAACGTAAGCTTTTAGGATAACCCCTTCTGAGAAATTTCAAGATAGTGTTCCCCTCCATTTTTTCATATTCTCTTTGCGAGGGCTAGTTGAACCTGACCAGCAGTAACTTACCATACGGTATGCTCACACCAAAGTGCAAGTATTCTGACTAGTCACCTGTAATATCGAATTATCCACTATAGGCTTCCTATACAATTTGCTATGTAGATGATTATCCTCTACATAAACCAGCAGATTCAAAAATTGTACTTCAACATTACTGATCTAACTTACAAATTTTAAATTCAAATCGTTCCTGTTCAATCTATCAATGCATTCTTCTGCTGGTTGTCTAGCACCCTTCCATATTATGAACAAGTCATTGTTGTACCTGGCCCAGCTATCATTCTCTTCAACCCAGGCCACGCGCTTCTCCTACTAGCCCACGAACAAGTTAGCATAACTGGAGGTGAAGCACATTCCCATGGCTGTGCCATCTTGTTGCTGGTATATTTTTCCAGCAGATAAGAAAATATTGTCATATAAACAAAAAGCTGTCATTTGCAAAAGCATTCTATTGTGTTTAAAATATTTGAGGGGTCTGCCCTTGAGGAAAAAAGTCACTGCTTTCAGCCTAAAATCATGAGAGATACGAGCATACAAACTCATTATATACAGAGTGATTAGAAGAAACCCTGGTTCCAATTGTACTCCTGCAATAATCCTCATAAAGTCATTTGTATCCCTGACATACGAACTAAGATCTTTTACAAAGGGAAAAAGGAAGGAGTCAATAAATGTTGAGGCATTCTCCAATAGGCTGTCTTTGGATGAAACAATAGTGTGTCCTGGAGGATTTGCTGCATTCTTGTGTATTTTCGGTGTATGGTAAAAAGTTGGAATGCGTGGATACTTTACTTTCAAATATTGATACTCATCAAAATCCAGGATGCTCCTGTCCCTCTAAAAGTCCAAGGGGACCCAGAGGTCTCCTGTAGGTAGTTATTTTTAAGGACCTAGTTGCCAGGGGAAAAGCATTTTTTGTTTTGCCAATAACTTTGACAAGTCTTCATGAAATTTAAAAACCAGTTTGCCACTCACTTCAGCTGCTGTCTTGAAATTTTGGGGTGATCTGTCAAGGTGGGGCTGAGAAAAATGGAGGGAAGTCCCAAAATACATTTTCTCAGGGTCTTTAGACACGACTACCGTGCTAACCACTGATCAGAATTACACCAAAATTGTCAGGAAGCTAGATCTTGGTGCACAGGTCATGCTTTTTGTTATTTGGTGTAAATCCATTCAGTAATTTGTGAGCTATTAAAGGAAAAATAAATATAAACATCTGGACATTTGGTATTCAGATATGCTTTAAATGGCTAATTCAAAGACGAGTAGTATATCCTGATTGGTTGGTGAGAACCTGAACAATATGTTTTTGCAGTCATTAAAAGACACAGGGACTTGGTTCTGTGTCCTGAAAATTAATTACAAAAAATATGTAAGTGGCCAGGTTGAGCATGAATATATGAGTCCCCAATGGATCCCTCTTTTGTATCTGGCCACAACATTGACAACATGCTGTGACATCACTTACAGGACTCTGAGTCATGGTCCTCACTTATATGCATTGTAGTGAATGGCAGTGTGGGAAAGTCATCCTTTCTGCCCTGATCACCTCCTAAACATTTGGACTGATACTGGTTGTTACTGACTCTGGCTGTGCCCTGGGCACTGCTAGCCAGTACCAGGGCCAGTGATCTGTGTAAAATGCTGTATGCAAATGATACCTAATTATAATTGGCTCTGACAACCTGCCTATAAGCTCATATGATATGGTAGGGCATGTAGGTTTAGGGACCCCACTATAGACAGTGCACCCACAGGTGCACTGTTGTGATGTCCAGTATCTTTTTGAAGGCAGGCCTGCATTGCGGCTGCTTTATCGTTAAAATTAACCCCAAATTCAACTTTTGAATAAAGAGTACTTCCAAAATCCTAAACCACCTTATTTTTACAAATAAGTGACCCCTAAGGTCTGCTGTAAGTGCCCTCAGGGTTGGGTGCAGTGTAAATATAAGCCTATATAGGCTAACATTGGAGACTTTATTAAAAAAAAAAAAAGTATGATTTTCCACAGAGATGAGCTAAATTTATCAAGTTCGGTACCAAATTAAATGTTATACTAAATCCAACTAATTGCCAATGTTGAATTTAATATAACTTGCACTGGGAAAGAGTTTAGAACTCTTTGTGAAAGTTACAAATTCAACCATGTGGTGCCCTTTCCTGATTGGTCAGCCTCTTGCAGCCTAAGCCAGGCGACCTTAATGAGGTGTGAAGTTGCCTAGGCTGACACAAATGAAGCCTTTGGAGAGCAGAGATCTTCTATAGCAAATTGCAGAGCACGATGGGGGAACAGTAGCTAAACTGGTCTTCAAAGTAGGGGAAGCCACTTGGGACAGAAACTGGACCTCCCCTATTTCCTGCTTCTCCAGACAGCTGGAAGCCCTAATTGATTAGATTGGAAGAGGGGCTGGAAGGGGTGTGTTAAGAGAAACCTAGTCACACCAGTGGGTGGACTCAGCCAGATCTAAACTCTAAGACTGAATTTTTGCCATCTTGGATTTTGAAGAATGTTGCTTCCTGAGATTGATTTTTGCCACACTTTCCAGGACGTGCTCACCCAAGAGGGCAGTGGCCTGCACTCTATGTCACAGGAGCAGCCTCCTGCTTCCCACCCCCAGGAGCAAGGATAAATATGGCAGAGCTGCCCCACAATTCAGAACCCGTCTAGAAGAAGATACTAGAAGAAGGTCTACCCTGCTGGACCCCTGGCGTGCACCTGGACACTGCACGCACAAGGACTGCACAAGCTGCACATTTTAGACTTCAACAAGAAAAGGACTTTGCCTTGCTTTTGCAACTCCAAGACTGGACTCCCTGTAAGCAACTGGTACAAAGGAGCTGACCAGAGTCCCCTGCATCAAGTCCTGTGAGAATATTCCAGATGACCAGTGTCCAGTGGCCATTTGAGGATTCCGAACAGGTGCATTCTGCGAACTGTAGTCCCAACTTCCAAGGAGCAATTCAGAGCTTCTGGAACCTTGTATCACGTTTGTGGGCACTTTGAGGAGCTACAAATTACTTCTGGAAGAAGATCCAGAAGTTTGGAGAAACTTTGGAAAAAAGGTCCATAAGATGCCCGACCCGTCAATGAGATTCAAGCCGGTGACATCAAACTGTGACCCGGCCTGACAAGAGAAAAAGCTCCAAAAAGTGATTACGTCCAAAGGTTAAAATTTGACCGAGGCCTCCTGCTCAGTGTATCCGATTGGGGCTTCATTGCGGTCGGCATCAACTTTTGACTTTGCCCAATCGAGTGTGACCACATGTCCCCGGCTTTGAGCTTTTGGTTTTCAGGTGCTAAAAAGCATGATTTTTCATTTAAACTGTAAAAAATCATGTCTCTGGTTCTCCACATAGGATTTATGTAATTTTGGTGTAATTTAAAAACATCTGCCCTTACCAATAATCCACTTTTCAACAGGCAGGTTTTGAGGGTCTCAAAAAGGAGAACATAAAAAGGGTGATAACAGATTTTAGTTACAATATAAATCATTTGTTTATGGTACCACAATAATTTTAGGAATTGTGGTATTTTCTAAGGTGATTTTATCCTGTAAAAATCCTTCTGCTGGTATTTCATGAATCATGTTTGAGAGAATTTTTTTTTTAATGATTTTCCCATATAGATTATGGACTGTGCTTCAAAAGCTAAAATGAGAGCATATTTTCTGTAAATTCACACTATCTTTCTCAGCCATATGAGAATGAAGTCTGCCATTCTCAATAAAACATGTACTTCCAACAGGAGCAGCCTGCCAGTTGATTCCCTTGTGTACTACTGCGGCCTGCCAGAGTGTTCTTAAGAACAGCTAGGACACTAAGGTGGTCATTACAACATTGGCGGTAAAAGCCACTTACTGCCATGCAGAAGACCGCCAATACACCGCTGCGGACGGAAATACGCCACAGCTATTATGACCCACATCTCGGAATCCGCCGAAATTCAGACACCCACACAAGTCCGCCACACCAAAGGTCAGTGATAAACTGGCGAAAACAAAACCGACACCGTCACGCCAACAGAAACACGCCCATGCTATCACGACCCACGAATCCACGCGGCGGTCTTTCAACCGCGGTATTCCATTGGTGGTACACACCGCCGCGCTCAAAATACACACACATCTCCAAAACACCGCCACATTGGACAATTCGAATTACACACACCTGATACACGTACCCACAACACTCCCACACACCCAACACAATATAAAACACACACCCACAAACCCATACGACAAAAAAATCTGAAAGAAGGCCAGAGAGAGCACAGAATAGACATCCCCATCACACAGAGGCACACAACACCATCACCCACACAAAATCCACGCACAAAACACCACACACCACTACACATCACCACACTCACCACCACATACACCACCCCACACATCACTTACACCACCCCATGGCACGCCAAAGACACCCCAGGTTCTCCGAGGAGGAGCTCAGGGTCATGGTGGAGGAAATCGTACGGGTAGAGCCACAGCTATTTGGATCACAGGTGCAGCACACCTCCATAGCTAGGAAGATGGAGCTATGGCGAAGAATAGTCGACAGGGTCAACGCAGTGGGACAGCACCCAAGAAATCGGGAGGACTTCAGGAAGAGGTGGAACGACCTACGGGGGAAGGTACATTCCGTGGTCTCCAGGCACAACATCGCGGTACAGCGGACTGGCGGCGGACCCCCACCTCCTCCCCCACAACTAACAACATGGGAGGAGCAGGTCTTGACCATTATGCATCCTGAGGGCCTCGGAGGAGTCGGTGGAGGAATGGACACTGGTAAGTCAAATCTTAACTATCATATCCCCCACCCTACCTGCATGCTCTCACACACCCCCACCCTCACCCCCTCCCCTATCACTCCAACTCCTCACTAATGTACTAATAACACAAACCACCCATCCCAACACCAAGCCCTGCATGACACAACAAAGCATGGACACCCCTCACTAAAGCATGCCCACGGCACATACCCATAACACCCCCCCAACCATCATCACACAAGCCCCCACAAAGAAATTCTAGCACTGGGGTCACCCACCCATTGCACACCATTACACACACACATGCAATAATCATACTTTTACACCCCTGCAGGACCACTACCTATTGTCACCAGACAGGAGGGTCCAGACATCTCTACCCCACCCCCAGAAGAGGCCCACAGTGAAGACAGCAGCTCTGGCCAACTGGATCCAGATGACCAGCCCGGACCATCGTGGGCCTCGGGACAGTCGGTTACCCTCGCACAGGCACAGCCCAACACAGACCTTCCACCCTATGGAAACACCAGCACAGCACCCACCCAGCGGGCCCATACCTCCGTACACAGGACACGTCAATCAGCTGTGTGTCCACCACTACAGGGAACCCAGGATAACCCACCACCCCAACAACAACAGGGACCTGGGGACAGTGGTAGTGGGCACACGGTCCAGGGGACGGAGGCCCAGGAACACAGGGGAACTGGGAGGGCTGCCGTGCGACAGGGGGCGGACAGGCCAAGGGAACCCACTCTCCACAAGGCCCTCTCCTCCATCATGGGAGCATACCACCACTCCCAGGAGACAATGGCTACGGTCCTGGCCAAGTTTCAGGAGACCCAGCGCCTGCAGGAGGAACAGTATTTGGGCTTCAGGGAGGAACTCAGAACCATCAGCTCCACCCTGGGCACCATCATAGGGGTGCTGAAGGACATACAGAACACCCTGAGGGACACCGTGGCACTCCAAGGGGCCTCTGACACTAACATGGACGATGAACTGCCCACCACCTCTGCCGGCGCTAGTGGACAGGACGCCCGCCACAGGACCACCACACCAGCACCCCACCCCCTGTAGATAGAGAACCACCCCACAAGAGGTCCCTGAGATCCAGGAACAGGACAGAGCACGATGGCAAGACCCCCGCCAAGAAATAAGACCACCCTGATTGTCATCCCACTGTCCCACTTTGTAACCCTGTCCATATTGGAACTGCCCCAGCTCCACTTCCTATGCCCATATGGGCAGTGCACCTGTGAGACTAATAGACTGGACTCTGCCATGGACATTCCTCCACCATCACCCCTCACCAGTTTACCACCCCCTCCAATAATTAGCACTTCAATAAACACCCTTGAACCACAAAACAATCTGGAGTCAGTCTGTGATTTAGAAAATGTGTATTAGCTATGACAGTGACAAAATCCGTTCACAATAGTAATGTCAACATACCTATGTCACACATCACAAGTCCAAGAAGGATGCAAGCAGATGACACACGTTGGTAACCACACCTGTGAAACCGTAATGGAAATGTACAACTCAGTTACCAAATACTGGTTGAAATTGACAGACAGGATAGAGGTAGAAGTGTGAAAGTACTTGTAGTAGTCAAGAAAGTGTTCTCACCTGTGTGTCACTGGAAATATTGCTGTATGACTGAGTCCCTGTTGTCAATGTCTTCTTCCTCTGCTTCCTCCTCATCACTGTCCACAGGCTCCACAGCTGCCACAACACCGTCATCTGGACCATCCTCCTGTAGAAAAGGCACCTGGCGTCGCAAAGCAAGATTGTGAAGCAGACAGCAGGCAATGATGATCTGGCACACCTTCCTTGGTGAGTAGAATAGGGAACCACCTGTCATATGGAGGCACCTGAACCTGGCCTTCAGGAGGCCGAAGGTGCGTTCGATCACCCTCCTAGTCCGCCCATGGGCCTCATTGTAGCGTTCCTCTGCCCTTGTCCTGGGATTCCTCACTGGGGTCAATAGCCATGACAGGTTGGGGTAACCACAGTCCCCTAATAGCCACACCCGGTGCCTCTGGAGTTGACCCATCACATAAGGGATGCTGCTATTCCGCAGGATGTAGGCGTCATGCACTGAGTTAGGGAACATAGCATTTACCTGGGAGATGTACTGGTCTGCCAAACATACCATCTGTACATTCATCGAATGATAACTCTTCCGGTTCCTGTACACCTGTTCACTCCTGTGGGGGGGGACCAGAGCTACATGGGTCCCATCAATGGCACCTATGATGTTAGGGATATGTCCAAGGGCATAGAAGTCACCTTTAACAGTAGCCAAATCCTCCACCTGAGGGAAAACGATGTAGCTTCTCATGTGTTTCAGCAGGGCAGACAACACTCCGGACAACACGTTGGAAAACATAGGCTGGGACATCCCTGATGCCATGGCCATTGTTGTTTGAAATGACCCACTTGCAAGGAAATGGAGCACTGATAGCACCTGCACTTGAGGGGGGATCCCTGTGGGATGGCGGATTGCTGACATCAGGTCTGGCTCCAACTGGGTACACAGTTCCTGGATTGTGGCACGGTCAAACCTGTAGGTGATGATTAAATGTCGTTCCTCCATTGTCAATAGGTCCACCAGCATTCGGTACACCGGAGGATTCCGCCATCTCCTCACATGTCCGAGCTGACGGTGCCTAGGAAGGACAAAAGCGACCACACAGTCAAGCAACTCAGAGGTATGTACCCACAGCTACACAGAACACAAAACATAATCCAAAAAGTTGTTTGTAAGAGTGTTGAGTGCAGGCCTAGGTATGTGTGATGCAGTTGAAAATGAAGCCATGTGGGCCCCTGACATGGCGGCTGCCTGACCTCTAAACTGGGACAATTGGATGTGAGGTAACTGCGCTGGCGTTGTACACCGTCGCGGTAGGCGGTCGAAGACCGCTGCACAATGCTGCATTGGTTAACATTGGACCCTATGGGACCCAGGAGCCAATGACGAAGTGCGCCGGCGGTGATGATACGCACCGCCGCGGACGTCACTGCCGTGGACGTGACCGCCATTTTCTATCTGTTGAATCACTTGATACCTGATCTTCGACAGGAGAGGACCTATACTGCAAGTGCTGCTGTGACCTCGGTCTGGAAGAGACAATGGCACATACGTCTGGGGAAAGGGCCCCTGCCTTCACTGCACAGGAGTTGGAGAAGCTTGTGGACTGGGTCCTCCCCCAGTACACGCTACTCTACGGTCCTCCAGACCAACAGGTGAGTACATAGGGTGCAAGTTGTATGGGCTATGCCTGGGTGGAGAGGGCTGGTTGTAAGAAGGAAGGGGGCAGAGTTCTGCGAGCATGAAGGACTGTGAATGTGCATGTGTCACATGGCAAGGGCAGGGATGTGGGCCACTCACTTCGACGGTGCAGTTGGTAATGACTACTCTTCTTCCCCTGTACATGTCATGTAGGTCAGCGCCCACCAGAAGAAGGATATTTGGTGTGGCATCGCCAAGGACGTCCGGACCCTGGGGGTCCACCAGAGACGGAGCACCCACTGCCGTAAAAGATGGGAGGACATTCGCCGCCAGAGCAAGAAGACTGCGGAGGCTCAGCTGGGGGGGCCTACCAACGTGGGAGGGGTGCCCGTCGCACCATGACCCGCCTGATGTTCCGGATCCTGGCGGTGGCCTACCCTGAGTTGGATGGGCGCTTGAGGGCATCACAGCAGACACAAGGGGGTGAGTACACTCTCATTCAGCTGACTTTGCGCGCAGTGGAGGGGTCTGGGTGGGGGAGGAGGGCTGTGGGTTTCCCTAGGCCAGGGCGAGTTCCGTAGGCTAGGCCCCTCCGTAATGCAGGCTATGTGGCACTCCACCCCACCTCTGTAGAGTGCCAAGTACAGGTATACATGCTCCTGTGTCATCTATGTGTGCAGATGTCCACCATAGCCATGTAGGCCATATCCCAAGAACTGCATCTGTAGAGCCCAACAGCGCAGCGTAGTGCAGGGGGCTGCTGTGTCTGTATTGTCTGCCAACGGTAGCGGTAAGCCATGCACTCAACATGTCTTTCTTCTGTCGTCCTCCCCCCCTTTTTGTGCTCTCCCTGTTCTTTTGTGCATCAGCATCATCAGGCGGAGGTACAGTGGCACCGGAGCACGAGGGGGCTGCATCCCACATGGCCATGGAGGGCCACACCACGGACTCAGAATACACCAGTGGGACGGAGGGCGAGGGGAGCTTCACGGTGGTCACCGGATCAGCAACCAGCGACACGGACTC
This sequence comes from Pleurodeles waltl, assembly GCF_031143425.1. Taxonomy (NCBI): domain Eukaryota; kingdom Metazoa; phylum Chordata; class Amphibia; order Caudata; family Salamandridae; genus Pleurodeles; species Pleurodeles waltl. The sequence continues at coordinate 439,725,714 of NC_090440.1, read as the reverse complement.
GTCCTCCGATGGGAACTCCCTTGTGGTGGTGGCAACATCTGTGCCCCCCACTTCTACAGGTACAGCCGCCACCCCCCTACCAGCACTGCCCTCCCAGCAGCCCCTCAGCCATTGCCCCGTGCCCGCTCACCCAGGAGGGTGGGCATCACCTTCGCCCCAGGCACCTCAGCCCCTGCCCCTGTCACCTCTTCTGCCCTCAGTGAGGAGGCCATTGACCTCCTCAGGTCACTCACTGTTGGGCAGTCTACCATTGTGAATGCCATCCAGGGTGTAGAAAGGGAGTTGCAACACACTAATGCGTTCCTGGAGGGCATTCATTCTGGTTGGCTGCCCATCATCGAACCCTGCAATCTCTGGCCTCAGCACTGATGGCAGCCATTGTCCCTGTCTCTAGCCTCCCCCTCCAACTTCCTCTACCCACACCCAATCCCCTGTACCTCTGCCTATCCCAAGCACACCATCAGACCAGCCTGCACACACGTCAACACACAAGGGAAGCTCAGGCAAACATAGCCACCACACATCCCACAGGCACTCACACAAGCATCACCCACATACAGACACAGCAACATCTACTGCCTCCACTGTGTCCCTCCTCCCTCCCAGTGTCGTCTACACTCTCACCTGCATGCACCACCACTACAGCCACTAGGACTCGCACCAGCACACCCACCACCACACCCCGCTCACCTGCACTCACCACCCCCACTACCATTTACACGTCCCCTGTGTCCTCTCCCAGTCTCTGTGATGCCCCCTCCCAAAGTACACAAACGCGGGCACACACACACCCAACATCCATCCACCTCACGACAGCCTCCAGAACATGCACCTGCACCCAAATCATCAAAAGTTACACCACTTACAACCACCTCCTCTTCCTCAACTCCCAGACCTCCTCCAGCTACCCGTCCCAGTGTTCGTCAGAAACTTTTCCTGAGCAATGTTGACCTCTTTCCCACCACCCCCGCTCCAATTCATAGGTCCCGTACTAGCACCTCAGCCAAAAAATCTCCGGTACCAGTGGTGCCTGTTAGAGGTATGTGGAGTGCACCGGGCACTAGGGCAGCCAGTGTGACACGGAGCCAAAGCACAGCCAGTCCCCCCCCCCCCTGTGAAGCACCAGAAGTTGGGCAGTGCCCAACGGGATAGGGGGAAGACTCCAGCCGGCAAAGCCGCTCACAAGGGTCCCGGGGGGAGTGTCGACTCAGCTGTGACTCCTTCCAAGGTGGGGAAGGGGCAGAAAAAAGCACCAAAGTCTGGGAAGAGCAGCACGGTGGAGAAGGCCGCCATCATCCCTGCTGCCCAGGAGGCCTCCGCCAGCCCGATCGTCACTGGTCAGGAGACCACTGCCAGAGTCAGTGCCCAGGAGGGCAGTCCCATCGTCACTGGTCAGGAGACCACCACCAGAGTCAGTGCCCAGGAGGGCCCCGGCAGCCACAGCCCCGCTGGGCAATGAGGGACCGCCATGGCAAATACCGCTGCACAGGTCAGAGACAGCAAAGTGAAGCACCGCTGAACAGGGCAAAGACCGCCATGGCAAGCACCGCTGAACAGGTCAGAAACTGCAAAGTCAAGCACCGCTGAACAGGGTAAAGACCGCCATGGCAAGCACCGCTGAACAGGGCAAGCACCGCTGAACAGGGCAAAGACCGCCATGGCAAGCACCGCTGAACAGGTCAGAGACAGCAAAGTCAAGCACCGCTGAACAGGGCAAATACTGCCATGGCAAGCACCACTGAACAGGGCAAGCACCGCTGAACAGGGCAAAGACCGCCATGGCAAGCACCGCTGAACAGGTCAGAGACAGCAAAGTCAAGCACCGCTGAACAGGGCAAGCACCGCTGAACAGGGCAAAGTCCGCCATGGCAAGCACCGCTGAACAGGTCAGAAACTGCAAAGTCAAGCACCGCTGAACAGGGCAAAGACCGCCATGGCAAGCACCGCTGAACAGGGCAAGTACCGCCAACTCAAGCACCGGTAGCCCATGTGCGGCAGGGGCAGTGACCGAACTGGGACCGTCTCGGGGAGAGTGATGCACTCTGGACACCAGTCCCCCTCCAGAACCAGTGGAGAACAGCATCCACTACCTCTGTCCTTCACAGGATGAAGCACTCTGGGCACCTGTCCCCCTCCAGAACCAGTGGAGAGATCCATCCACTACCTCTGTCCTTAGCAGGATGAAGCACTCTGGGCACCTGTCCCCCTCCAGAACCAGTGGAGACTGTCATCCACTTGAGAGACTGTGGCTTTGCACTCCCCAGGATAAAGCAGTGGGAAAACCACCTACTATAGAGACGTGTGAGACTGTGGCTTTGCACTCCCCAGGATACAGCAGTGGGAAAACCACCCACTATAGAGACTTGTGAGACTGTGGCTTTGCACTCCCCAGGATACAGCATTGGGAAAACCACCCACTATAGAGACTTGTGAGACCGTGGCTTTGCACTCCCCAGGATACAGCAGTGGGAAAACCACCCACTATAGAGACTTGTGAGACTGTGGCTTTGCACTCCCCAGGATGGTACAGTGGGCAACCCACCCACTTGTGAGACTTGAGAGACTGTGGCTTGGCACTCCCCAGGATACATCAATGGGCATGGAGCCCCCTCGTGGATCTGGCGTAGTGCTGTCATCCGGCTGAGGTGCCCCCCTTCCCTTCCCCCCTGAGGGGCCTGTTGTATTTCGATCTGATGCCCCAGCAGTGTTCTCTCCGTTTTGCTCAGGTATCGTGTGTGGGCCTCGCCCATGCATTTTGGGGCCATTGGTCCACGGACATTGAATGGTGCATACCTGCACTACTAATCGTGATGTATATTTTGTTGAATGTGTATATATATCTGTATATATTAGCTTACTGTATTTTTATACATTACAATGGTTGCACTCATTTCCTTTTGTCTTTGCATTCTTCTGGGGGGGTTGGGGGTTGTTACTGTGATGTTTGGATATGCATTGGTGTGTGTGTTGTAGTGGGTGAGGGTCGGTGGGGGTGGGGGCGTTGCGTGTGTGTGTGTCCGTGACTTTTGCCTCCCCCCTCCCCTATGTCGTAGGTGCAGTACTCACCGTTGTCTTCAGCGCCGGCGTTGCTGATGATCGTACAGGAGCAGGAAGACTATCGCAGGGAGTATTTGGAGTTCCGGCTCCATGGTGCCTCCTTCCTCGTGGAGTGTTTGAGGTGAGCGTTTTCCCATTGAAATGGCTGTTTCCGCCGTGTTTTTATCCACAGTGAATCCGCCCAGGAAAAGGTGGCGGATTGGTAGGTTGTGATACTGTGGGCGGTACTTTGTCTCCCGCCTGTCTGTTGGCGGTGACCGCCGCGCTGCTTGTCTGTACCACCGTGGCGGTCGGAGTGTTAAAGTGGCTGTCTTTGTTGGCGGTTTCCGCCACGGTCATAATTCCCTTTTTTTTTTCGCCGGCCTGTTTGCGGTCTTACCGCCGCTTTAACACCGTCCGCCAGGGTTGTAATGACCCCCTAGCAGTCTTACTTATGACAAATGTCTGGCACACCTGGAGCCATCAATTGAATTAAACTGGTAAAAGTTAAAACATTTAATTTAGAAAGAAACAAAATGAGAGAGTTAATTTTGTCATAGAAATATACTTAGTAGTATGGAAAGAAAATTAGAACACATTTTAAGTGAGTTTTCAAATATCTTCCTCTTCTATTTCATTAAAACATTCTGACATGCAGACTGAAACATGCACTTTCAACACTAGCAGCAGACTGCCAGTTAACTCTCTGGTGATCACCAGCTTTACTACAGTGCTCCAATGAGCAGCTAAAATGCTCACATTCTGAACTGATGCCAAAAGTGAGGCACATCTGAATGCCATCTTGATGGAACTGAAGTGGAAAACTGAAAGCTTTTTCTACTGAGGATACTGCAGTAAATAAGGAAATTAGCGAGCTTCATAACAAATAAGTCTCCCAAACTGGCCACCAGAGAAAAAAGAGTACAACTGTAGCACAAATATCACCCAAATGTAGTCCAAGTACAGCCCAATGAAAGAAGTCAGCAAAACACTTAACTTTTTTGTTTTATTGCAGTTTTTATAGTGCCAAAGGTATTGGGGTGCTTTACATGAGCATCAATTACATTACACAAGGACACATTCATTTTGGTTTTAGGCATGGAGAGGGTAAGTGATTTGCCTGGCATCACAGGGTGTCAAGCTGACCCCAAAACTCAAGCTCTGGCCGTAGCGCCACATCCTCTCTCCTAAGTATAATATATAATCAAGTGATAAACTGGATTTAATAAAACATAAAGATAGCAAACAATTTAAAAAAGGGCTTCATCACTATTTGAGAACTCAGAAAATAAGTCCTCATTTTAGTTTTTTATAGCGCTAGCCATAATTTCCACGGGAATAAGACCCTCTAATTTTTATAATATCTAATGGAAATTCTTTAGATATTACAGTTTTGAATATATCAAGATGCCGTCAGGCATGCCACAGTTTTGTAATAAATATAGAATGTTAGCAATCTAGTTGCAAACCAACCATGCTGGACAGGCAAGCGAGGCTGTGGCAATATAACAGACTATTGAGGGAAGAAGGAGGAGGCAGTGGCAGTACAACCATACATGCCAACAGACCTGATTCAGGCAGGAGACTCATGATGTTTTTAAGCCCAAAGGGCTTTCTTTTATCTGTCTCCTGCCTAAAAGTTCCTCTTTTTCTACTTCAGTCAGTTCAGAAAATCAATGCCACAGGTTTTTTCATTCAAAAACTCCCTCTTACCAAGTTCAAAATGTATGGTACATTGGGGCAGGAGGAATTGGGGAGGGGTATGGACTTGGATAACAGCCGGCAGGAGAGAGATAGGCAGCTGCACAAAACTGACCTTACAGGGCAGGTGCAAGGGCTGCAGCTGCACAATACAATAAACAAGGCAAGCAGGATGGTAGTGCAGCATAACAAACCATGGAAAGTAATAGGGAGAGGACAGGGCCATGCACATGGACAACAGAGAGCAGAGGGGAAAGAGGCAAGGGCAGCAAGCTGACCATACCAGACAGACAGGAGGGTAGGTTGCAATATAACACACCATGAAGGGCAGGAGGCAGGGGTGGGGCATCACAATGGACCAGACAAGGCAGGAAGGAGGGGATAGGGGCCTGCACATGGAAAACAGCTGGCAAAGGGGCAGGAGGAGCAAGCTGACTATGGAGGGAAGGTGGAATGGGCAGTGGAAGCACAGCACACTATGAAGTGCAACAGTGAGACCATAATGGCTTACACACAGGCAAAGGAAGGAAGGTGGGAGGGGGTCAGAGGCAGCAAGCTGACCACATTGGGCAGGTGGGAGGTGCTGTGGCAGCACAGGAGGCCATGCATGGCAAGCGAGAGGGTTAGTGGCAGCACAACAGCCATGGTGGACAAGAGGGAGGGGCAGGGCATGCACAAAGACCATGGTGGACAAAAGGAATGGGGAGATGCTGGACACAGGCAAGGGAGGACAGGGAAGGAGCTTTACAACAGCCTACGAGGGGTAGGCAGGATGAGCAGTTGCAGCACAAGAGAGCATGGAGGGAAGAAGGGAGTGGCAGCAAAATAGACTGTGGAGGACAGGAGGGAGGGATTAGGGGCATGGAGCTCGGATGGGCAAGGTAGAGATGGCAGGGACAGGAGGCAGCCATCTGACCATGCTAGGCAGGTGAGAGGAGCAGTGGAAGTTCAACAGAACACTTATGTAGATAGGAAGGGCAGTAGTCGGTCCATGGAACATGGTGAGCAAAAAGGAGGGAGCAGTGGCATTCACACAGACATCAGAGGGCAGAGAAAAAGAGGGCACGGGGAAGCAAGTTAAGCACAGAGGCTAAGCAAGAGGGCAGTGACGAGACATAGAATTTGGCAAAGGAGGGCAGCAGGAGTAGCGGGCAGGGACATCAAGCTAAATGGAGGGCAGTGCAGGACATTGGATTATGCAAGGCAGGAGTAAGGGGACTGGTGTATGGACTCGTCATGCACAGTTTTCTCATCAATAATTTTACTGCAAATATTACAGTGACATTGTCAATGCTGTCATAGAAGATGTCACAAGGGATGTAATTTCTGGGGTAATTAGCAGTGCATGTCGAGAGTGCGAGTTATAGTAATTTAAAATAACTAACTATAAAAGCTGAATTTCTAGGGTTTTGGGTGTGTAAAATCTGAACCTACCTATAACAGCTTGTAACCTTTGTTTTATCAGTGAATATTCCTTTTTTTTAATTCTATTTCCTAACTATAATATCCCTGTAACCTTTGTATTTATCAGTGAAAAAACAAAAATAAAATTATACATATATATATATATTTATATATATATATATATATATGTATATATATATATATATATATATATATGTATATATATATATATATATATATATATTATACATATATATATACATATAGATATATATACATTTATACATGTGTGTGTGTGTATAAATATATATAACATACATATGTATATTTTTTTGCCTTATTAACCATTAACCCCCTAGACCCACCCTACAAATACCCTTCCCACTCAAAACCCATACCCCAACCTAAACCTTAAAAATTCTCTTCCCACCCAAAAACCCATATCCACCTTAAACCCTAAAAATACCATTGCCACCCAAAAACCTATACCTACCTTAAACGCTAAAAGTACCATCGCCACCCAAAAATCCATACCCTCCCTAAAAACTCATAACTGCCCTAAACCGTAAAAATACTCTTTCCACCCAAAAACCCACACCCAGCTAAAACCCTAAAAATTCCCTTCTCACCCAAAACCCCATACCCACTGTAAACACTAAAAATACCCTTGCCACCAAAGATCCATTCCCACCAAAAAACCCAAACCCACGCTAAGCCCTAAAAATAGCATTGCCAGTGCCACCCATACCTACCCTAAATGCTAACAAAAATACCCTTGCCACCCAAAACCCATATCCACCCTAAAACCCCTTACCACCCAAAAATTTAAGAACCACCCTAAGTTCTAAAAATACCCTTTACACCCAAAATTTCACAACTACCCTAAACACTAAAAATACAATTGCCACCCAAACAACCCATTTCTACCCTAAAAGAACCCTTACCACTCAGAAATTTGTGGGGTAATTTGCAGTGCATGGCGAGGATGTTAGCTATAGTTACCTTAACACATGAGTGATAGTTACTTGAGAAAACTCTAACTATAACAGGTGAATTTCTATGGTTTTGTACGTTTAAAATGCGAGCCTAACTATAACGTCCCTGTAACCTTTGTTTTTTTAAGTGAATTTCTATGTTTTTTTAATTCTATTTCCTAACTGTAATGTCACTGTAACCTTTGGTTTTTTTTCAGTGAATGTCTATTTTCTTTTATGTAAAATACTTTTAATTACTATGGGGGTCATTCTGACTCCCGCCGGCCGCAGTAACCGCAGGGCCGGCGGCAGCCGCCAGAATACCGCTGCGCGGTCAAAAGACCGCCGCGGGTATTCTGGGTTTCCCGATGGGCTGGCCGGCGACCGCCAGAAGGCCGCCCGCCAGCCCAGCGGGAAACACCCTTCCATGAGGATGCCGGCTCCGAATGGAGCTGGCGGAGTGGAAGGGGTGCGACGGGTGCAGTTGCACCCGTCGCGATTTTCAGTGTCTGCATGGCAGACACTGAAAATCATGGTGGGGCCCTGTTACGGGGGCCCCTGCAGTGCCCATACCATTGGCATGGGCACTGCAGGGGCCCCCAGGGGCCCCATGACACCCCATACTGCCATCCTGTTCCTGGCGGCCAAAACCGCCAGGAACAGGATGGCGGTATGGGGGTCGGAATCCCCATGGCGGCGCAGCAAGCTGCGCCGCCATGGAGGATTCCCCAGGGCAGCGGAAAACCGGCGGTACACCGCCGGTTTTCCGTTTCTGACCACGGCTGTACCGCCGCGGTCAGAATGCCCTTGGGAGCACCGCCAGCCTGTTGGCGGTGCTCCCGCGGTCGTTGGCCCTGGCGGTCAATGACCGCCAGGGTCAGAATGACCCCCTATATGTTGATCCACCCACAGCCACACAGTAGAGGTTGACTGCCAGACCCTGCGATCAAGCCACTGTAACCACTCTACGCTGCGCATGGCCAATGGCCCTGTGTGGCAGGGGTTGGCCACAGGGTTTGTCACAGGCCAACCCCTATAACCACTCAACCCTGTGCTGCTCACAGCCTTCATCCATGCACGCAGGGGTTGGCCACAAGGCCTAGCCTTTGGCCAGGCTTTGCGGCCAACTCCCTCTAACCACCCAGAGAGTTTTTCAAACATTAATTGATGATATAGCTATAATGATATATTTTAGGACAAATTTAAAGAAAAAAATTGAATTGTCAAGTAAAAAGAGTGAGATCACCTTACCCTTCAGCAATGGACACAAACAACACACACATCACAACACAATGGAAGAATAATTCCATGCACAAAACACAGAGGCTCTCATTACAACCCTGGCGGTCGGTGTTAAAGCGGCGGTAATACCGCCAACAAGTTGGCGGAAAAAAAAATGGGATTACGACCGTGGCGGAAACCGCCAACATAGACAGCCAATTTAACACTCAGACTGCCACGGCGGTACAAACAAACTGCGCGTCGGACACCGCCAACAGACAGGCGGAACACAATGTACCGCCCACCCTATCACAACACGGCTATCTACCACCTTTTCTGGGGCGGAACCAACACAAATAAAAACACGGCGAAAACAGTACACAGAAGGGAAAACACTCACCTCTCCACACCCCACGAGGAACCAGGACGCCATGGAGCCCGAACTGCAGATTCTGCCGGCGATGGTCTTCCTGCTCCTCTATCAGGAGCTCCAACGACGGCGGCAACGACCACAGTGAGTACTGCACCTACAATACAGGGGAGGGGGGAGGGGGGAGGGAAAAGAGTGTCACACACATGCAACACCCCCACCCACAACACCATACACACAAACACATGCTGCAACATTACACATACACCCCCCTGCCTCCCCTTGAATAACGCAAGGACAAAAGGAAATGATTGTAACGATTGTAATCATAAAAAATCCGTCAGCCAAAACTCAAAATCCAATTATGTACACCAACTACACAAGTCCGGATAGTGCACCAATCATTGTCCATGGACCACTGGGCCCAAAATGCATGGGCGAGGCCTATACTAGATACCTGACTCCAAATGGAGAGAACACTGGAGGGGCATCACATAGAAAATATACAGGCACCTTAGGGGGAGGGGGGCACCTCAGCCTGATGAACTCACAACGCCACTGCTCCACAAGGGGGCTCCTTGCCCATTGATGTATCCTGGGGAGTGCAAAGCCACAGTTTCTCCAGTGGGTGGTTTGCCCACTGCTTTATCCTGGGGAGTGCAAAGCCACAGTCTCTCAAGTCTCTCCAGTGGGTGGTTTGCCCACTGCTGTATCCTGGGAAGTGCAAAGCCACAGTCTCTCAAGTTTCTCCAGTGGGTGGTTTGCCCACTGCTTTATCCTGGGGGTGCAAAGCCACAGTCTCTCAAGTCTCTCCAGTGGGTGGGTTACCCACTGCTGCATCCTGGGGAGTGCAAAGCCACAGTCTCTCAAGTGGATAACAGTCTACACTGGTTCTGGAGGGGGCTTTGTGCCCAGAGTGCTTTATCCAGCCAAGGACTGAGGTAGTGGATGTATTTCTCCACTGGTTGTGGAGGGGGTTCTGTGCCCAGAGTGCTTCATCCTGCCAAGGACTGAGGTCGTGGATGTATTTCCCCACTGGTTCTGGAGGGGGCTTTGTGCCCAGATTGCTTCATCCTGCCAAGGACTGAGGTAGTGGATGTGATACTCCACTGGTTCTGGAGGGGGCTTTGTGCCAAGAGTGCTTCATCCTGTCAAGGACTGAGGTAGTGGATACCTTTATCCACTGGTTCTGGAGGGAGCTTTGTGCCCAGAGTGCTCCACGTGCATTGTAGCCGCAACACTACACTCCCCTGGGTGTGTGTGCCACAAGATTGCCGAGGTACAGGTAGGTTGATACGCCAGGGAGGCAGAGACATACCCCACACTGCTGCGGCTTTGCATTCCATATGCAGGTGACAACTGTGATGACAGTGATGCTTCATGGAAGCTGCCCAGGCTCCTGGAACTCACCACGAACCTCGGACGACTGATCACTGGGGATGGCAGCCATGTCTGCGGTGGAGCCACTGGCTCAGGATGTCGTGGGGCCGCTGGCGGTGGTTGCGGCGGTGTCAGTCGCGGCGGTGCTTGCGGCGGGCTCTGTGGCAGCGGTGCTTGCGGGGAGCTCTGTGCCGGCGGTGCTGGCTGCGGGCTCTGTGGCGGCGGTGCTGGCTGCGGGCTCTGTGGCGGCGGTGCTGGCGGCGGGCTCTGTGGCAGTGCAGGTGGCGGTGCAGGTGGCATTCTTCTCCCCCATACAGGTTGGTGTCGACGTGGACAGAAGGTGGGACACTGGTCCCTCATTCGGTGCCACCATGCCCTCTCCTGACCTGCCCTTCAGTTTCTGGCCCTTCCCCACCTTTGATGGTGATGCAGCTGTCTTGCAACTATCCCCTTTCATTTTCCCTGACCCCTTTGTGGCAGGTGTTTTTGGCTTCTCCCTCTGGGATGTGGGCACCTTTTTCACCTTGGCAGGTGGTGGAATGTCCTTGCCCTCACTCCTTGGCACACTGGCAGCCCTGATGGTTGACGCACTCCATGACCCCGCAGATGCTAGCACCACTGTGCCTGGGGATGTGGTGGCTGAGGTGCTGGGCTGTGACTTGGAAAGCCTGGTCCTAGTGGAAGGTCGGGGGTGTAGGGAAGAGGTCAATATTAGCCAGGAAAAGTTTTTTAGACACACTGGGGCGGGTAGATGGAGGGGGTTTGGGAGTGGAGGTAGAGGTAGTGGTGGTAGGAGGTGTACGTCTGCTGAATTTGGGTGAAGGTACATGGGCTGGAGGCTGTTGTGAGGTGGATGGCTGTTGGCTGGGTTTGTGCCTGCATTTGTGTACTTTGGGAGAAGGGCTCACAGACACACTGGGAGAGGACACTGAGGATGTGTGAATGGTAGTGTGGGTGGTGAGTGCACGTGAGCGGTGTGTGGTGATGGGCGTGCTGGTGATGGAGGTAGTGGCTGAGGATGCAGTGCATGCAGGTGTGAGTGGAGACGAGACTGGGAGGGAGGAGGGAGACGTGGAGGAGGGGGACACAGTGGATGCAGTGGATGTTGGTATGTGTGCAAGGGTATGATGCTTGTGTGAGTGCCTGTGGGTTGTGTGGTGCCTATGTTTGCCTGAGCCACCCTTGTGTGTTGAGGTGTGTGCATGCTGGTCTGATGGTGTGCTTGGGATAGGCTGAGGTACAGGGGATTGGGTCTGGGTGGAGGAAGTTGGAGGGGGGAGGTTGGACACAAGGACAATGGCTGCCATCAGTGCTGAGGCCAGAGCCTGAAATGCTTTCTGTTGGGCTGCTTGCCCAGAATGAATGCCCTCCAGGTATGCATTTGTTTGTTGCAAATGCCACTCAACACCCTGGATGGCATTCAGAATGGTAGACTGCCCAACAGTGAGGGATCTCAGGAGGTCAATAGCCTCCTCACTGAGGGCAGCAAGGCTGACTGTGGCAGGGCCTGAGGTGCCTGGGGCAAAGAAGACGCCCACCCTCCTGGGTGAGCGGGCACAGGACACAAGCTGAGGGGCTGCTGGGAGGGCGGTGCTGGTAGGGGAGGTGGCGGCTGTACCTGTTGATGCGGGGGGCATAGAGGGGCCCACCACCGCAAGGGAGCTCCCATCAGAGGAGGAGTCACTGTCACTGCTGTCTGCTCCTGTCCCCGCCGTGGAGCTCCCCTCGCCCTCCGTCCCACTGGTGGCTTCAGACTCCGTTGTTTCACCCTCCAGGGCCAAGTGGGACACAGCTCCCTCCTGCTCCGGTGCCACTGCTCCTCTGCCTGGTGATGCTATTGCACACAAGAACAGGGAGACCAAAAAAAGGGGGGGGGGAGACAGAAGAAAGACATGTTCAGTGCATGCAACACCACTACCGTTGGCAGACACAACAGACACAGCAGCCCTCTGCACTACGCCATGCACTTATAGTTCCTAGATTTATCACATGCCCATGGGGTACAAGGCCTGATTGCTGCACACCTGGAAGTCACAGGAGCCTGACTATGTGTAGATGGCACTAACCACTAGTGGGGTTGGGGTGCCACAGAGCCTGCCTCACAAGGGACCTTGCCTACAAAGGTTGCCCTGGCCTAGGGGAACCCACTGCCCACCTCCCCCGCCAAGACACCTTGTAATGCGCACAAAGTCAGCAGAATGATAGTGTACTCACCCCCTTGTGGCTGCTGTGATGCCCTCAAGCGCCCATCCAACTCCGGATACGCCACTGCCAGGATCCGGAACATCTGGGGGGTCATGGTGCAACGGGCACCCCTCCCACGTTGGGAGGCCATCCCCAGCTGGGCCTCTGCCATCTTCTTGCTCCAGCGGCGAAGGTCCTCCCACCTTTTCCGGCAGTGGGTGCTCCGTCTGTGGTGGACCCCCAGGGTCCAGACGTCCTTGGCGATGGCACACCAAATATCCTTCTTCTGGTGGGCGCTGACCTAGAGGAATAGTACAGGGGAAAAAGAAAATCTCTACCCGTCCGGACAGTCATCCTCTTTGGCCCACGTTCCCACTCGTGCCCTGACGCACATACACTCACCGTCCGCACATGCAGGCCTCAGTCCCCCCCCCCCAATTTGTCTACCATCCACACCACTCCAAACAGGCATTGCCCATGCAGCATTCTCACAGTGTACTCACCTGTTTGTCTGGAGGACCGTACAGTTGTGTGTACTGGGGGAGGACCCCATCCACTAGTTTCTCCAACTCCTCCGAAGTGAAGGCAGGGGCCCCTTGCCCAGACACATGAGCCATCGTCGCTTCTAGACTGAGGTCACAGCAGCACTTGCAGTGTAGGTCCTCTCCTGTTGAAGGTCAGGTATCAAGTGAGTGAACAGGAAGAAAATGGCGGTCACGTCCGCGGCGGTGTGTACCGTCACCGCCAGCGTACATCATCATTGGTTCCTGGGACCCACAGGATTGCGCCGCGGTCTTCGACCGCCTACCGTGACGGTGTACAATGCCAGCGCAGTTACCTCATATCCCCTTGTCCCACCTTACAGGTCAGGCAGCCGCCATTGCAGGGGGCCACATGGCATTAATTTTAACTGCATCACAAAAATGTAGGCCTTGCATACACAGAGTAACAGGAACATTGCGGATTAATTAATGTGTGCAAATTACATTTTGTGATACCTCAGTGTTGGTTGACTCTCTGCTCGCTGTTCTCGTCCATAGGGCACGTCCGCTGGGGCAGGTGATGAGATGGCGGCATCCTCCGGTGTACAGACCGCTGGTGGACCTGTCGACAATGGAAGAGAGATACGTAATAGTCACCTACAGACTTGATTGTGCAACAATCCATGATCTGTGTGCCCAGTTGGAGCCAGACTTGATGTCAGCTATCCGCCATCCCTCTAGTGCAGGTCCTGTCAGTACTCCATTTCCTGGCAAGTGGTTCCTTTCAAACAGAGGCCATTGCATCAGGGATGTCCCAGCCAATGTTCTCTAACGTGTTGTCCAGAGTGTTGTCTGCCCTGCTGAAACACATGTGCAGCTACATCGTGTTCCCTCAGGTGGAGGATTTGTCCACAGTGAAAGGTGACTTCTATGCCCTGGGACATATCCCCAACATCATAGGTGCCATTGATGGGACACATGTGGACTTGGTACCCCCCGCAGGAGTGAACAGGTGTACAGAAACCAGAAGAGCAACCATTCGATGAATGTGAGATGGTGTGTTTGGCCGACCAGTACATCTCCCATGTGAATGCCAAATTTCCTGGCTCAGTGCATGACGCTTACATTCTGAGGAATAGCAGCATCCCTTATGTGATGGGGCAACTCCAGAGGCACCGTGTGTGGCTAATAGGTGAGGACAAGGACCCTATACAGTGCGAATAGTTGTCTGTGTCTGGGGTTGTCCCTACGGATTAGTGTGTGTCTAACAGTTGTCCCTCGACATTTGCAGATGACTCTGGTTACCCCAACCTGTCATGGCTACTGACCCCAGTGAGAAATCCCAGGACAAGGGCAGAGGAAAGCTACAATGAGGCAAATGGGCGAACTAGGAGGGTGATCGAACGGACCTTCGGCCTCCTGAAGGCCAGGTTCCGGTGCCTCCCTATAACAGGTGGTTCTCTCAACTACTCACCAAAGAAGGTGTGCCAGATCATCGTGGCCTGCTGTATGCTGCACAACCTGGCTTTGCGATGGCAGGTGCCTTTTCTGCAGGAAGATGGTCCAGCTGGTGGTCTTGTGACAGCTATGGAGCCTGAGGACAGTGAAGAAGAGGAGGCAGAAGAAGAAGATATCGACAACAGAAACATCATTATCCAGCAATACTTCCAGTGAGACACAGGTAACAAGATGTCACTGCCTCACACATCTCATACTATTGCTGGAGCTAGCATAAGTCTGTCATTTTCACTCAGTGTATGGACCCTGACTTGTCACTTTGCCTTTCCATTTAACAGATGTGGGTCCCAGTTTGTGCCCTCTGCTATATTTCCTCCAGCCCTACAGCTGTGTTTCATCGGTATGTGAACAATTAAATTGACATTGCTATATTCCATAGTTATTGCAATTACACATTTGTGAAAGCACAGACTGACTCCAGATTGTTTTGTGATTGAAGTGTGTTTATTTCTGTGCAAAAAAGTGGAGGGGGTTGTAAAATGGGCAGGGGTGATGGTGGAGGAATGTCCATGGCAGAGTCCAGTCTATTTGTTTCACAGTTGCATTGTCCAAAGGGGCATAGGAAGTGGAGCAAGGGCAGTTGATGAATGGACAGGGTGACAAAGTGGGACAGAAGGGTGACATTCAGGGGGGTCTCATTTCCTGGCGGAGTCTTGGCAATGCTCTCTGTCTTGTTCCTGGATCTCAGGGACCATTTGCAGGGTGGCTCTCCATCTGCGGGGGTGGGGTGCTTGTGTTGTGTTCCTGTGGCGGTGCCTCATGTACACTAGCACCTGCAGAGGTGGAGGGCTGTTCATCATCCAAGCTAGTGTCAGGGGCCACTTGTTGTGCCACAGTATCCCTCCTGGTGTTGACAAGGTCTTGCAGCACCCCTGCAATGGTGACCAGGGTGGTGTTAATGGACTTCAGTTCCTGCCTGATCCCCAGATAGTGTTCCTCCTGCAGCTGCTGGGTCTCCTGAATCTTGGCCAGTACCGTTGCCATCGTCTCCTGGGAATGATGGTACGCTCCCATGATGTTGGAGAGGGCCTCGTGGAGAGAGGGTTCCCTGGGCCTTTCCTCCCCCTGTTGCACAGCAGTCCTTCCAGTTCCCCTGTTTTCCTGTTCCTCTGTCCCCTGAACCGTGTGCCCACTGCCACTGCCCCCAAGTCCCTGATTGTCTTGGGTTGGTGGGTTTGCCTGGGTTCCCTGTAATGGTGAACACACTGCTGATTGACGTGTCCTGGGGACAGATGGATGGGCCCGCTGGGTGGGTGCTGTGCTGGTGTTTCCTGAGGGGGGAGGCTCTGTGGTGGCTTGTGCCAGTGTCAGGGGGACCGACTGTCCCGAGGTCCCTGATGGGCTGGGCTGGTCATCTTGATCCAGTTGTGCAGAGATGCTGTCATCACTGTGGATCTCTTCTGTGGGGGGACTGGATATGTCTGGCACCTCCTGTCCGGTGACGTTGGGTAGGGGTTCTGCAGGGGTGTAAAGGCATGATTATTGCATCTGTGTGTGCCATCGTGTGCAATGGGTGAGTGACCCTGTCCTCCAGTGCTTGCATTCTTGTCTAGGTCCTTGTGTGATAATTGGTTTGGGGTCTGTGTGGGTATCTGTAGTTGACATGCTTGGGTGATGGGTGTCCATGCATTGGTGTTACATGCAGGGCTTGGTTTTCGGATGTGTGGGTTGTGTTGGTGGGGTAGCTGTGGGTTGTTGGGGTGATGGGTGTGAGGGTAAGGATGGGGTATGTGATGGCATGCAGATGGGGTGGGGGGATAAGCTAGTAAAGAATTGCCTTACCAGAGTCCAGTCCTCCTACTCCTGCGAGGCCCTCAGGATGCAGTATTGCCAAGACTTCCTCCTCCCATGTTGTTAGTTGTGGGGGAGGATGTGGGGGTCCACCCCCAGTCCTCTGTGCAGCAATCTGGTGTCTGGAGACCACGCACCTTCCCCCGTAGGTCATTCCACCTCTTCCGGATGTCATCCCTAGTTCTTGGATGCTGTCCCACTGCGTTGACCCTGTCGACAATTCTGCGCCATAGCTCCTTCTTCCTAGCAATAGAGTTGTGCTGCACCTGTGATCCGAATAGCTGTGGCTCTACCCGGACGATTTCCTCCACCATGACCCTGAGCTCCTCCTCAGAGAACCTGGGGTGTCATTGAGATGCCATGATGTGGTGTGGGTGATGTGTGAGGTGGTATGTGTTGTGATGTGTGAGGGGATGTGTTGTTGTGTGTTGTTTGAGGTGCGTGGATGTTGTGTGAGTGATGATGTTGTGTGTCTGTGGATGTTGGTGTTGTTTCTGGTGGTGTCTCTCTCTGGCGTGGTATCAGAATTCTGGTAGTAAGGGTTTGTGGGTGATGTGGGTGTGTGTTTTATATTGGATTTGGTGTGTGGGTGTGGTGTGTATGTGTATCAGGTGTGTGTATTTAGAATTGTCCAATGTGGTTGTGTTTTGTAAATGTGTGTGTATTTTGAGCGCGACAGTGTGTACCGCCAATGGAATACCGCGGTTGAAAGACCGCCGCGTGGGTTCGTGGGTCGTGATAGTGTGGGCATTTTCCTGTTGGCGTGACGGTGTGGGTTATATTATCGCCAGTTTATCACTGACCTTTGGTGTGGCAGACTTGTGTGGGTGTGTGGATTATGGCAGTTTCCGAGCTGTGGGCCGTAATAGCTGTAGCGGAATTCTGCCGCTGCAGCGGTGTGTTGGCGGCCTTCTGCACGGCGGTAAGTGGGATGTACCGCCAGGGTTGTAATGAGGGCCAGAGAGACAAGTACATCACAAACAACTTCACAACTATACCTACATATTTGGGATGGGGACAATTGGGACACCAAGCGAAGGAGACTGCACTGGGACATATCACACTCCCAACAAGACCATCATGTCTACAGGAAAAAGTCCTAAATGGGTCACAGGGACAAACAATACTAAAAACATTTGTCATGCACATCTAAACAATGGGGAAGGGCAAGTCAACAAAGCGCCACAACTCCTACTGCATGGGACAGACCTGTACAGGAACCAGCTGCAAGAGACACACACCTAAGTGGACACATTGTTGGAGGTTTGCCATCTATGCAGTGTTCAAAACCAAGCACACTATGCAGAGGGTTCAGGCAACCACACTTTGGTTTCCAGAGATAAAAATCAGACTACCTAATGCTCTAATTTTTAAGATAGCTGGTCGAGCAGTTAGGCTAACCCAGGAGATGTGCTAAGTTTTTGCTATACTCACAAATCCAATCATGCACCACACACACTCAATGAATAACTCGAGTTCAGAATTCATAAAAGTACTTCAAACTTTTATATAATTTTTAAGACCAAAATCTTTAGAATACGTTAAATATTTTTCATGTTATGATTTTTTAAAGTTTTAGCAAAGTTAGTCTTTCTGTGTGTAATTACGCACTATAGGAATCAATAGGAAATCACTTATAAAAATGCATTATAAATCGCACAGTTGGGTTACCAGTCTCTTCTTTTGCAGGGTGGTTGCAGCACTCGGTGGGCACACCGTGCCAGCTGGAGAGTCTCGGGCAGCTCTCGCTTCCGGCAGGAGCAGCGTTGGAGAGGTTCTTAGCACAGGCAAAGGGCCACCTGGAGGGGCCACTTGAAGATGGAGCTGGTTTGCAGATTTAAAGTTGGTGCCTTGGGGTCCACTTAGGCTGATGAGGTTGCAAGGGCGGGGGACCTAGGGCACACAGCAGATCCTGCAATGCAAGGCCAAGAGCGGACAGTTGCAGGGCAATTTGAAGCTCTTGGATGCTGTTCGCAATAGAATCCACTGCAGCTGGAGGTGAGTCTCTTTGTGGGCGACTTACAGGACAATGGAGGCACTCTGGTTGGAGGTCCAGAGTGTTCCTGAAGTCACTTGACTGGGGCTTCCTCCTGATAATTTTTCAGCTCTGGGGGAGCTGGTTTTCTCCAGGTCTGGCATCAACTGACCAGTACCCAGTGTATTGCTGTATCTCGGCCACTAGGCAGTGCAGTGCCACCAAACCTGGTACAGTCATGGAGCACTTGTGGGTGGACTTCAGTTTGTTGTCAGGTCCAGCTGTGATTTCCAGTCGCGGAGATATCTACGATACAGTGACGAGACCCTCACTGGTTTGTTGCTCATTTGCAAGTTTCTTGCTTTTCTTGAGTGGTGCATTCACTCAGGAGGGAGATCTGGGGTGTTCCTTGAAGCCTGGAGGTCCCCTGGGTTTCTTGGGGGTCATTCCAGTGTTCAGCTCCTCCGCAGTCATGATTGTTGGGACTCTGGTGCAGCAAGCAGGGGTCTGGGCGCCTCTTTTGGTGCAGCAGGTCCTTTGTTCTCATTCTGGCGGGTTGTTTGGTGCTGGTCTTCTTCTTCTCTTCTTGGGATCCTTTTCAAATATAAAATCTTGGTCCAGGGGAGCCCACTAAATACTGAATTTAGTGGGCATTTTAGGGGGAACCTGATAGTGTCCAATGGGACACTTACACTTGGGTGGCTACACCCACTACAGTGACCACTTCCTGTGGGGAGGGTCACTTCCGTAAACCTCATTGGTTGTTTTCCTACATTCCAAGATGGAGAAAACTGAATCAGGGGGTCCACTTCACATGCCAGCCCTGAGGGGTGGTGCATGCTCAGTGAGTCCACTCCTCCTACCCTTTGTCTGGTTTCCCGAACTGGCTCCAGCTCAAAGTGAGGTTTTGCAAGGGGGGAAGCCCTCTGCTCACAGCAGCAGGCCTTGGGGCTCGAGTTGTGGGGGCTATAGCCCTTGGAAGCTCACCGGCAGGGTGTTGCACATTCCTGAGGGAAGGGGTGTTAGCTCCTCCACCCAGGAAGGGCATTGTCTTACAAACAAGAGAAGCATGGCTGTCCCCCAGATTTATAGATTGGCTGTCTGGAGTGGCAGGCTGGATGAAACCAGTCAGTAACTCTGCCAGTTAGGGTTAGCTTTTGCAGGGGGCACCTCTAAGATGACCCCTGGGTACATTTAGGGATAAATCAAATACTGGTACCAGTTTGGATTTATCAATGAGTTGTTTGACACCAAACAACCGAGGGTGCAGGGTAGCCATCATGTAACTGGGAAACATGTGTTTGACCAGTGTCCAGTACATGCATTTAAAATGGGTGCTCTGTTCACTCACAATGTCCTAGGTTTGGCAAGGACACAGTGGGGGTATTTTGCTCATGCAGCCATGCCCTCACAGAAAGTATGGTGCACCCTGCCTTAGGGCTGGAAGGCCTGCCAGAGGGGTGTTTTATCCATAATATATGCAGTGTAGGGTGGACAGGGCACCCAGAGGGGGTGCCATGTCGAGTTTGTCTGTTTAGGGCTGCCCCAGTACACTCAGCCTGCAATGGCATTGCTGGGTGCATCTGGGTGCAGGGTCCTTGGGGGTGGCACAATTAGTGCTGCTGCCCCCAGGGGTCTACTCTCAATATCTCCTGCCCTGGGGGCGGGGTACCCATTTACTAGGGACTTAAAGGGGTATTTAAGAGTGTATCCAATTGTGCCAAGCATCACAACAGATTTAGGGAAAGAGCTCTGGCCCAGGGAACCAGTTTAGCAGGGGCCCTGGGCACTACCAACTTCTAGAACACATCAGCATCAGGCACAAAGTGGGGGCTAACAATGCAAAAAGAGTCCTCCTTTCACACACATGCACAGGCAAATGCAAATAGACCTAGCACAACGAAACACACCCCATGTCTACACATACAAAACTCAAGATGATACACATCACATCAGTACAGAAGCCATATACATGCCCACATTGCTCAACACAATGAAAAATGTATACCACAACAAATACTACACAATGTCACAATACCAACATTGCAATTACACACACATACCTACACACACAACACATAAACTCCCCTTGGGGGACACCAACACTGAACACAAACTCACATACTGAAAACAACACCACATGGAGCAGCACGCAGACTCAAACACACACAACTGCAGGCACACTACTAAGGTCACACAGGATCTACATAAAGGTAGAAAAGGAAGTTCAGAACAAAGTTGTATCCCAAAATAAGCAACTGTTTGGGTTTATTAAAAGCAAAAACTCAGAAAGTCCAAAGTTGTAGTTCAGCCCATCAATTGTGCCTAAATGGTACAGTGTTGTGCCCATACTTGACTCCTGACTGCCATGTAACCTCCACAGAAAGGGGCATCATGGGGGCAGGCAGGCACCTCAGGGATTATCCTGGGAAGGGGGGGTCAGACTTGGGAGAGGAGAGTTTAGGCTTGGGGTTGGGCGGGAGAGGCTTCTTCTTGGAAGAGGTGGGCTTCTTCATGGCTGAGGGAGGGGTATGGATGATTGCAGGGGGGTAGGGGAGGACTTGGAGGTGGAAGGGAGAGCCATGGACAACACAGAGGTAAGGCCAAGGTCACACAGGAAAAATGTCTTGGACGCACACGGCGAGTCAACAGAAGGGGCATGGAATTTGGTGTTTAAGGGAGTGATCGTATGGCGTGTAAGTGTGGATGTTGTGGGTGAGCGCTTGTGGGAGGAATGCTTGTGTGTGGTGGATGTCTGTTGGTTGGGTGAGTGAGGGTGTTTATGTGTCTTAGGCTTAGGGGTAGAGGTGCTAGGGATGTCGTGGTGGGTGGGTGGCTGTTTATTGGAGTGGTGACTGCCGATATGGTGGATGTGCTGGATGTAGGTGTGTCTGTAGTTGTGGTATATGTGGGTGTGGTGATTGGGATAGATGTCTGAGGGTCTGCTGGAGTGGTGTCTGTGGGTAGGATGGGTGTTGTGGGTGTATCAGTGACTGAAATGTGGTACCTGTAGGTATCCTTGATGTCTGGTGTGTGATGCTGGAGGTGGCGGGGTGTCAGGGGAAGTTGTGACTGTTGTTGTGTCTGTGGTTTGATGCTGCCTGTGTGTGTGCTGGTGTTTCTTGTGGTGCTTGTGTTTGTGTGCTCTACCTTTGTCTGTTGAGGGGGATGCTTAAGGGTATGTTTGTCAGCTTTGGGTAGGCCTGGGAAGGGGGGATTTGGACTGGGAATAGGGAGGTGGAGAGGGACGGAAAGTAGGTGGTGACTGCTACTATCAGTGTGAAGGCCAGAGCCTGAAAGGATTTCTTTAGGCCAGCCATTGCACTACGAATGCCCTCCAGGAACATATTTGTCTGTTGGTGTTGTGTCGCCAGTCCCTGTATGGCATTCACGATGGCTGACTGACCCACAGACATCGTCCTCAGGAGGTCAATAGCCTCCTCCCTGAGGGCTGCAGGGGTAACAGGGGGTAGGGCAGAGGTGCCTGTGGCAAAGGAGACACCCAACCTCTTGGGTGAACGGGCACGGCCACTGGGTGGGGAGCAACAGGAACAGCAGTGATAGAACAGTGGGGGTCTCTGATGGGTCCGCCACCACTAGGGAGTGGCCACTGGAGGAGGAATCCGAAGATGATGACATGGTCGGGGTCTCTCCTGTGGCACTCCCTTTGCCCTCCAGGCCACTGGATTCTTCTGTGTCAGTTGTATCTTGACCCGAGGTCCTGTGGCCAGATGCTGCCCCACTCGGCTCAGCCTTGTCTCCTTCGCCTGCCTGTGCTGATGCTGCAAATACAGAAGGAAATAGGGTCTTAACAAGTACATGACTACCCTTCAACCACAACTGTGAGTGACAGGCAATACCGTCATGTTAAGAGCCCCCAGTAAAACCTACAACTATGTGGCACGTTCATATTCTATCACATTTGCATGCATGCCATCTGGACTTACTAAAGTTAGCCACCAGAAAATCTGGATCTCAGACAACTAAAACTGAATGGATGAAGTCTAGCAACCACAACACATACCTACAACTAGGTGATCTCTCCATCCTCCAAGATGTGCCACATGCAGCACCAGTCAACATGTAGCCAACAATGGTATCTCACTGTAAACTACTATGCCATATTTCACACACAAGCAAATGCACACATCTAACTTGAAGTTACATGATTCACCAACAAATAGAGATGATGCCAATGAAAACCATCTAACTCAGATTACTATCTGCAATATCCTGGAGTAGATGACATTGAAATAACCATATCACAATGGAAACATACCAACAATAAATAGTTACACCTGTCCCAACTGAGTCATGGAGGTAGTAGCAACATCACTCCCATAGGCCTCACATGTGGCATGAAAATGACTAACAGGTCTGATATGTCAGGGAGAGATGTCTCGGGAAAACACACAATAATGAATCAGCAAGCCGCAGGATAGCCACTGCTAATGTTTGACACCAATCACAATGAATTCATTTGAGTGTGTCTGTAGGAAACATTTGTTCCTTGCATGTTGGGGAGTCACAGAACCTGCAATGACCAATAGAAGGACCCCAACCCATTGTCCAATGTGAAGCTACATCCCTACCCACATCTCAGAAGTGGCATCTCTGCCATTTGTCTGTGGATGAATGCCTGAACCCAAACACATGTGATGTCACCATCAGTGCAAGTCACTTCATGATGCATGCCTACAGTCCTGTCACAATCCCCAATCACTACACAGGTGAGGTGCACTAATCAACATGATGCCACATCAAGGGCATATGAAACATAGAGTTGTTCCACATTCTTGGTCTACCTGCCATGTTCCTCAGTGTAACTGCAGTCCTACATGGTAAATGACACAGTGAGATGGAAGAAGGTATCGGTCAGACGATAACCAAAGGTGGCATAATCCTGTTTGTCACACAGCATGAAATGTGCAAACTTTGTAATTGTACCAATCCATTAACTACTTTTCATGCACTTATATATTTGTGACTACATACATTATCCCATCACCACAGGCAGAAAATGCATGACATTGCAGAAAGGAAAGTATTCCTAAGAGAAAAGAACACATGCTGGCATATCATGGGACATAATCCTTGTCAATTAACATTCCCCACTTACCAATGGAAAGTACTGTTCTACACCAGCAGGCCTGTAGCCATGTAAGCCATGTAACATCTATGCTGGACACTAACTTACTACAGACTGCAGTGAGGTACCAGCATCAAAAATACACTGAAGATCACTTGCTTCTGGATGCAGATGTCTGCATACACGTATGCCCAGACACATAGGACAGTGATCCCTAACCCACTTACCTTTTGTCTGTGACATTCACAGGAAGTGATCAGTGGGTCAGAAATCAAACCCATCCCAAATACAAATAGTGCATGATTGTTGACTGCACACAGCCATTTGTTGACCCTGCAGAGGACGTAGCTTGGGGAGTTGCAGCAGGTTTGTACTAGGTTCCAGGTTCAGAAGGCAAAGTACCCCAGTTTGATACACATCACATGTCAACACAAATAATCTCTCATCAACTGTGTGACACATGGCTCAGCCCTCATTGTCAGGGGGAGCAGTGTGTAGCTCGCTCATTCAACTCGCAATATAGCAGGCAGGAATTTGCTGTGTACTCACCCCTTTGTGGCTGCTGTGCTGCCCTCAAAGGCCCACCGAGCTCCGGTCAGGCCACTGCCAGAATGCAGGCCTTTGGGGGGGTCATCTTCTGACGGGCACCCTACACACGCTGGTAGGACTGCTTCAGCTGGGCCTCCATGATCTTCCGGGCCCAGCGTCTCTGGTCCTCCCACCTCCAGTGACACTGGGCTCTCCACCCGCAGTGGACCCCCAGGGTCTGCATCTTCTTAGGGATGGCTCCCCAAATCCCCTTCCTCTGTTGGGTGCTTATCTGCATGGATGCAAAAGACAAGACAGGAAATCATGTAAAAAAGTGTCCCATCCAAAATGGCAGTCACATACATGTCTGTACACTAAGCTAAGCACATCATGCATTGCCCAGACTGGCCAGGTGTGGCACATACCAATCACTGAGTACAAGGACATGACAAGAAACACTTCCTAATCAGCAGACTAACCCACCACCCTGCTCAGAGCATCCACTGACCATGTAGGGACATACCGAAGCAATCAGAGTAAGGTCAGAAGCACAATTGGACACATGCAGATTCTGTCAGAGTCGCCAGATCCTCGGGGTCTGTGCACGTTCACAACACTTCCACCACAAGACAGCTCCAATACTCTGATTAGATTTGTCACAGAGTCTAAGAGAGTCCAAGTGCGGAAAAGGGGATTAGGAAGGGAATCAGCTGGGAAGGAGACTTGTAGGAAGCAAAAGGTTAAAACACACAACATCAAAATTAGATCTCATGAAATCAATACTAGGCTATGACTCTAAGCATTGTCATTCTGAAAACGTGAACAACCTAAAAATAGACTTAAAATGACTAGGCTTCAAGATGACTGGATACCTGTGAGGGAATCAAGAGAGGTTAAAAGAAACTTTCAAATTCAAGTACTTTTCTTTGCATGAGAATCAGGAAAACAATCTGAATAAGTACTGAACCATCATATGAATCCTTTTTGAGAACACATATTAGGAACACACAACATTACATCTTAAAACTCTAGCCTTTTGTTTCTCTCAAAATGTTGGAACATGAATTGCGCACATTGCAGATTTTCACATAGGTAGTAAACACCAAAGAAGGATTGTGCACCATGAATAATACAACGTAGATTCAAGGAATAAATCATGCGTCTTGTCAACTCGAGTACTACCAAGTAAATGCCTTAGAATGGTAGCGCACAATGAATAACATGAATTAAGTACGAGGAAAGAATTGCGCGTCTTGCCAATTCGAATGCCACCATGTAATTGCCAAGGAATGGTAGCGCACAATGAT
The DNA here is from genome assembly GCF_031143425.1 of Pleurodeles waltl. Taxonomy (NCBI): domain Eukaryota; kingdom Metazoa; phylum Chordata; class Amphibia; order Caudata; family Salamandridae; genus Pleurodeles; species Pleurodeles waltl. The sequence goes on along the minus strand of NC_090440.1, from coordinate 439,700,754 downwards.
TAACATGAAATAAGCACGAGGAAAGAATTGCGCGTCTTGCCTATTCGAATGCCACCATGTAACTGCCAAGGAATGGTAGCGCACAATGAATACCAAGGGTTAAATCACTAGAAAATGAATTGCGCGTCTTGCCAATTCGAATGCCACCATGTAACTGCCAAGGAATGGTAGCGCACAATGAATATCATGAATTAAGCATGAGGAAAGAATTGCGCGTCTTGCCAATTCGAATGCCACCATGTAATTGCCAAGGAATGGTAGCGCACAATGATTGACATGAAATAAGCACGAGGAAAGAATTGCGCGTCTTGCCTATTCGAATGCCACCATGTAACTGCCAAGAAATGGTAGCTCACAATGAATACCAAGGGTTAAATCACTAGAAAACGAATTGCGCGTCTTGCCAATTCGAATGCCACCATGTAACTGCCAAGGAATGGTAGCGCACAATGAATACCAAGGGTTAAATCACTAGAAAACAAATCGTGCGTCTTGCCCATTCGAATGCCACCATGTAACTGCCAAGGAATGGTAGCGCACAATGAATATCAAGGGTTAAACACGAGAAAGCGAATCGCGCGTCTTGCCGAATCGAAGGCCACCATGTAACTGTCAAGAAATGGTAGAGCACAATGAATATCAAGGGTTAAACATGAGAAAACGACTCGCGAGTTTTGCCGATTCGAAGGCTACCATGTAACTGTCAAGAAATGGTAGCGCACAATGAATATCAAGGGTTAATCACGAGAAAACGAATCGCGCGTTTTGCTGATTCGAAGGCCACCATGTAACTGTCAAGAAATGGTAGCGCACAATGAATATCAAGGGTTAAACACGAGAAAACGAATCGCGCATCTTGCCGATTCGAGTAACAGCATGCAAATGCCACAAAAACGCCCAAGCACACATTCACATGTGCAAGAGTAAATTGTTTATCATGCAAGAATTAGGCCCAAGAATTTGAGCGTCCTCGAATAACGGGGTCGGGGGCCCAGCCCAACTTCCTTCTTACTGCCCTGATTAAGGATCACCAATGTACTATGAAGGGTAGAGGCATGGAGATCAAAGTAGGCCACCGGAACAGGAGCTCAGGAAGTTGCTGCTGGTCTGCACCAGGACCTCTGAATAGAGACCACGTGGAGCTGGGCTGGCTCCCTTTTATAGAGTCTTGGCCCAGCCCACAACCACACCCAGGCATGCTGCAGGGAAATCACTAGAAAACAAATTGCACGTCTTTCCGATTCGAATGCCACCATGTAACTGCCAAGGAATGGTAGCGCACAATGAATATCAAGGGTTAAATCACTAGAAAACGAATTGCGCGTCTTGCTGATTCGAATGCCACCATGTAACTGCCAAGGAATGGTAGCGCACAATGAATATCAAGGGTTAAATCACTAGAAAACGAATTGCGCGTCTTGCTGATTCGAATGCCACCATGTAACTGCCAAGGAATGGTAGCGCACAATGATTATCAAGGGTTAAACACGAGAAAACGGATCGCGCTTTTTGCCGATTCGAAGGCCACCATGTAACTGTCAAGAAATGGTAGCGCACAATGAATATCAAGGGTTAAACACGAGAAAACGAATCGCGCGTTTTGCCGATTCCAGTAACAGCATGCAAATGCCACAAAAATGCCCAAGCACACATTTACACGTGCAAGAGTAATTTGTTTATCATGCAAGAATTAGGCCCAAGAATTCGAGCGTCCTCGAATAACGGGGTCGGGGGCCCAGCCCAACCTCCGTTTTACTGCCCTGATTAAGGATCACCAATGTACTATGAAGGGCAGAGGCATGGAGATCATAGTAGGCCACCGGAACAGGAGCTCAGGAAGTTGCTGCTGGTCTGCACCAGGACCTCTGAATAGTGAGCACGTGGAGCTGGGCTGGCTCCCTTTTATATAGTCTTGGCCCAGCCCACAACCACACCCAGGCATGCTGCAGGGAAAGCTTCTAGAAGGCCCTGGAAAGGGACCACACCCTGACACACTCTGAAAGCCTGCAGCAATACATTGCAAATGAACAGAATTTATAAGCATCTTAAAAATAAGTCTTCAGGATTGAACTCTGCAATGCAAAAGGTTAAACAACAACATATCAGCACAATGCATAAATTACGTTATCTTGAGAGTGCTGGGTTTTTGCATTCTAGTCGCCCGTAGAGCGCGCACTGCCCTGGTGTTGACAGTACTCCCCTCTCCCAGACGCGCTCTAGGGCCTGGTTTGTCTGGATTGAGACAATGAAAGTGTCTCACAAGTACTGGAGCATGAATATTAGATGCGGAAACCCATGAGTTACTTTCAGGGCCATAACCTTTCCATGAGATTGAGTACCATAGGTTACGCCCTCTCAGTTTAGAATCCAACACTTTCTTGACTTCGTATTCTTCTTCCCCCTGTACTAAAACAGGAGCTGGATGAGGGCGGACCTTCTGGACTGCCCTTTTCAAGAGGGAAGTGTGGAACACTGGATGAATCCGTAATGATCTTGGCAATTGCAGTTTATAGGTCACAGGATTGATTTGCTGAAGGACAGTGTAAGGACCTATGAATTTGGGGTTGAACATGTGCTTCTCCTTGAAGTCTATATTTTTTGTGGAAAGCCACACTTTGACACCTGGTTGATACTGCGGTCCTTCACAATGTTTCTTGTCATAATGCTTTTTGTATTTTTGTTTGGCTTTTTCTAAATGCTGTTGACTCAGTTTCTGGGTTTGATGCAAATGTTGAATGGTTTCTGACACAGCTGGAGTAAGAGAACTTTCTTGAGGGATTGTGATGGGCAAGGTGTCAGGATGATAGCCAAACAAATCAAAAAAGGGTGTAACGCCAGTAGCAGTATGGAATGAGTTATTGTAGGCTAACTCAGCTAACCAGAGCATTGATGTCCAAGAAGGAAGTGCTTTTTCAGCGTAAGCACGTAGGTATTGCTTCAAAGTCTGATTTAGTCTCTCCATTTGACCATCTGTTTGAGGATGGTGGCTAGTAGATAGTGTAGACGTCACTTGGAGTGTTTTACACCATGTCTTCCAGAAATTGGAGGCCAATTGCAACCCCCGATCGGAGAGGATCACTTTTGGCAGTCCATGATAGCGAACCACTCTATTCAGTAAAATAGTTGCCAGTTCACTAGAGGTGGGCAATTTCTTACAGGCAATGAAATGTCCATATTTCGTGAGACTATCTACTACCACCAGAATTACTGAATGCTGTTGAACCACTGGCAGACCGGTAATAAAGTCTAAAGAAATGTGCTCCCATGGACGACTTGGGGTTGGGAGTGGGTGTAACAACCCTTTCGGTTTTGAATGACTTGTTTTAGTGCGAGCACAGACTTTGCAGTTGTTTACCATTGCTTTTACATCTTTTGTTAGGGTAGGCCACCAAAAATAGCGTTGGATTAATTCAAGAGTTTTAGGAGCACCTGGGTGACCTGCCGTAGGTATAACATGCAACCAATGAAACACTATCTTGCGAAGTTTGGTAGTGGGCACGAACAAACGAACATCATGAAAGGATAGTCCTTGCTTGATTGACCTTTTGGGATCTGCTTGGGCCCACGTCTGCCATTTCTCAACAGTGAAAAAATTGCGGATGTCTTCAAAGAAATCTTCAGTTTTTATGATACATAAGACCTTGTCAGGAGCAATGATAGCTCTGGACGTTTGAATTGCAGGCAACGTGGTAGACTTGCTGGGACAAGGTGTCAGCTTTGCGATTATCTTTACCAGGCCGGAAGGTTACCACAAAATCAAATTCGGCAAAAAACAGCATCCAGCGTAATTGCTGAGGAGTGAAAAGTCTGGCGGAACTCATGAATTGAAGATTGCGATGATCAGTATATACTGTGACAGTGTATTTGACACCCAACAAATGATGCCTCCATTCTTTAAAGGAATCACGAATCACCAGAAGCTCTTTTTCAGCAATGACATAGTTCTGTTCAGCTTTGTTCAACTTCCGAGACATGTAAGCTACAGGATGAAGTTGGCCAGTGTCTTTGTTTCGTTGCGACAAGACTGCTCCTATCGCCACATCTGAAGCATCAGCTTCCACTATGAAAGGTCGATCCGCATCAGGATGAGTCAAGACTGGGGCAATGGAGAAAGCTTCCTTTAAAGTTGAAAAAGCTTGGTCAGCTTCTGGGGGCCATACAAATTTTTCTTTCTTTCTTAACAGCTTAGTGATTGGAGCCACTGTCTGGGAGAAATGATTTATGATCCTCCGGTAAAAAGTTGCAAACCCCAGGAAACATTCGACATCACGAACAGTCTTTGGGATGGGCCAATCAGATACAGCTTTTACTTTCTTTTCTGCCTTCAACATACCTTGAGGGGTAAGGCTAACCCTTAAAAACTCAACTGTGGTAACATGAAACTCACACTTGGTTAGTTTGCAATATAAATGGTGCTTTCGAAGGGCTGCAAGAATTTTCATGACATGTTGGACATGTTCATTTTCATTGTCTGAGTAGATCAAAATGTCATTGATGTAGACTATGGCAAATATGTTGAGGTACTCTTTAAGAACGTAATTCAAGAAAAATTGAAATGCTGCTGGAGCATTACACAGACCAAAAGGCATGACGGTGTATTAAAAAAGGCCATATCTTGTCTTGAACGATGTTTTCCATTCGTCACCCTCTCTCATTCTGACCAAATGATAAGCATCTCGAAGGTCAAGCTTCATGTAGATTTTTGCTTTCTTTACTTGTTCCTGTAAGACCGGAATTAGGGGCAAAGGATATTTATTCTTGATGGTGACTTTGTTCAATCCCTTATAGTAGATACAAGTTCGAAGTTCTCCTTTTGCCTTTGGAACAAAAAACAAAGGAAAAGCTGCGGGAGACTTAGAGGGGCGAATGTAGCCATTCTCCAAGAATTGATCTAGGTATTTTCGTAAATGTTGATTTTCATGTTCTGACAGGGCATACACATGACAGTTGGGAAGTATCGCACCTGGAAATAGATCAGTTTGACAGTCATAAGATCTATGAGGAGGTAGGGTCTCTGCTTCTTTCTCATCAAATACATCTTTGTAAGATGAATACTGTTTGGGCAGCTGAACTTCTTTCTCCGCGGCAGTAGCTATGTAAGAGTTGCAAACTTTTGATAGTTGAATCTTTTGGAGGCATTGTTCTTTACATAGCACAGATGAGAACACGACCTTTCGTTCTGCCCAATTAATCTCTGGATTGTGATGAGTTAACCATGGCAAGCCAAGGATAATCCCATACTGGGGAGCATGGATCACGTCAAGGATGATTTTCTCTTTATGTTTCTTTCTTTGATTCTTGTCTTCACAAGCAACTGACAAGGGGACAGTCTGAAGAGTTACCGGACCTCCAGTCAAGAGTTTTCCATCGACTGCCTGGATGATTTCTGGGGTCTTCTTTTCAATACATGGGATTCTCCATGCACAAATCAATTGGGCGTCAACAAAGTTCCCGGTAGCCCCACAATCGACTAGAGCCTTCTTGAAATAGGTCTTTTTCTTAACCTGAACTCTTATTCCCAGTTTAAGATGTCTAGATTGTGAAGGGTCCACGGTGACACCCAAGAGCAACACTTCTCTGCATCTTGGGTGTTTTAGTTTTCTGACTCAACTGGTGCATTGGCTGCAACCTTCTGAACTGGACCTCGCTTGCTCTTTGGTTTGATTGGACAGTCTTTGGCAAAATGACCCTTCCGCCCTCAACAGAGACATTGTCCATTCTTTTTGCGTGTTCCTTTTCGTTCTGTTAAACGATGATCAAGCCTCAAGACAAGGTTTATTCATTCTTGACAGTCTGTAGGCTGCGGGTCGATTTGCGTTAAGATATCTTTTAGCTCCTCTTTGAGTCCCTTGTAAAACAAGGCCGCTTGTTTTTCTTCAGGCCAGGATGTCTCAGCGACCAAAAGTTGGCTAAATATGACACTAAGTCCTGATTCCCTTGGCGTAAGTCTAATAATTTACGATCTGCTGACAGTGTTACAGTTCTACGATCAAAAACTCTCTCAAACTCACGAACAAAATTTCTCCAGTTGTACAACAGGGGACTATCTTTACGCACAAGTGGAATAGCCCAGGTAGCTTTATCTCCAGACAGATATGATAACAAGAAAGCTACTTTGGACTGGGCATCGGGGAAAGTATGTGGTCTGCAGGTGAAGTGTAGTTCCACTTGAACCAGGAAAGATTTCGCTTTCAAGGGGTCACCTGAGAAACGTTCTGGGGGAGCTAAAGGAATGGCTGAAGGAACATTGAGGGAAATGTTTGTCGGATTACCTCCAGAAGTCTGAGAAGAAGTACCTGGCCAAGACACACCTGTGGGACTTTGTTCCTTCTTCTCTACCTTATCCTGTAACTGACTCACTCTCTGAGCTAGGCTAGTTGCCAAATCTTTTTGATGATACCACCTGTGCCTGGAGCTTGGTGATAGCCTTGACTAGCTCGTCCAGTGTGGCCATGCAGAGAACATACACAAACCAGGAGGATAATAATTAGTGGGCTCACTATTCTGTCAGAGTCACCAGATCCTCGGGGTCTATCCACGTTCCCAACACTTCTACCACAAGACAGCTCCAACACTCTGATTAGATTTGTCACAGAGTCTAAGAGAGTCCAAGTGGGGAAAAGGGGATTAGGAAGGGAATCAGCTGGGAAGGAGACCTGTAGGAAGCAAAAGGTTAAAACACACAACATCAAAATTAGATCTCATGAAATCAATACTAGGCTATGACTCTAAGCTTTGTCATTCTGAAAACATGAACAACCTAAGAATAGACTTAAAATGACTAGGCTTCAAGATGACTGGATACCTGTGAGGGAATCAAGAGAGGTTAAATGAAACTTTCAAATTCAAGTACTTTCCTTTGCATGAGAATCAGGAAAACAATCTGAAGAGGTACTGAACCATCATATGAATCCTTTTTTAGAACACATATTAGGAACACACAACATTACATCTTAAAACTCTAGCCTTTTGTTTCTCTCAAAATGTTGGAACATGAATTGTGCACATTGCAGATTTTCACATAGGTAGTAAACACCATAGAAGGATTGTGCACCATGAATAAGGCAACGTAGATTCAAGGAATAAATCATGCGTCTTGTCAACTCGAGTACTACCAAGTAAATGCCTTAGAATGGTAGCGCACAATGAGTAACATGAATTAAGTACGAGGAAGGAATCACGCGTCTTGCCGATTCGAATGCCACCATGTAACTGCCAAGGAATGGTTTGAGCACAATGATTAACATGAATTAAGCACGAGGAAAGAATCGCACGTCTTGCCGATTTGAATGCCACCATGTAACTGCCAAGGAATGGTAGCACACAATGAATACCAAGGGTAAAATCACTAGAAAACTAATTGCGCATCTTGCCGATTCGAATGCCACCATGTAACTGCCAAGGAATGGTAGCGCACAATGAATACCAAGGGTTAAATCACTAGAAAACTAACTGCGCGTCTTGCCGATTCGAATGCCACCATGTAACTGCCAGGGAATGGTAGCGCACAATGAATATCAAGGGTTAAACTTGAGAAAACGAATCCCTCGTCTTGCCTATTCGAAGGCCACCATCTAACTGTCAAGAAATGGTAGCGCACAATGAATATCAAGGGTTAAACAAGAGAAAACGAATCAAGCGTTTTGCCGATTCGAAGGCCACCATGTAACTGTCAAGAAATGGTAGCGCACAATGAATATCAAGGGTTAAACACGAGAAAACGAATTGCATGTCTTGCTGATTCGAGTAACAGCATGCAAATGCCACAAAAACGCCCAAGCACACATTCACACGCGCAAGAGTAACTTGTTTATCATGCAAGAAGTAGGCCCAAGAATTCAAGCGTCCTCGAATAACGGGGTCGGGGGCCCAGCCCAACCTCCGTCTTACCGCCCTGATTAAGGATCACCAATGTACTATGAAGGGCAGAGGACTGGAGATCAAAGTAGGCCACCAGAACAGGAGCTCAGGAAGTTGCTGCTGCTCTGCACCGGGACCGCTGAATAGTGAGCACGTGGAGCTGGGCTGGCTCCCTTTTAAAGAGTCTTGGCCCAGCCCACAACCACACCCAGGCATGCTGCAGGGAAAGCTTCTAGAAGGCCCTGGAAAGGGACCACACCCTGCCACACTCTGAAAGCTTGCAGCAATACATTGCAAATGAACAGGATTTATAAGCACCTTAAAAATAAGTCTTCAGGATTGAACTCTGCACTGCAAAAGGTTAAACAACAACATATCAGCACAATGCATAATTTACGTTATCTTGAGAGTGCTGGGTTTTTGCATTCTAGTCGCCCGTAGAGCACGCACTGGCCTGGTGTTGACAGATTCTGCGACTTCTGAAAAGTGGAGTCCATAGGCACAAAGATTTTAATTCACACACTTTGTGAGGACAGTTATCCACCAACACTTACTCCAGCCTAGAGCCAGAGCACAAGACCCAAACCCACATATGGGTAACAATGAAGGGACTGGCATGTTGGGTACAGGAGGTTCCTAACCTGTCCATGTTTGGACATGTAGACTCATAAATGCATGCTCATTCCACCTCAGGGGGTGGGGCAATGTATCATCTACCTGTTTCATAGAACATGCTTCTGGAAATATGTTTCCATCCTATAGTGATGGCATCCAACAAACATAGGCATTCTTTGTCCATTGTCAGACATGTAACACAACAATCGTGCCAGATATCATGGCATCACAGGATTTCTCCCACTGTGAGACTGACATGTATGCTACAAGCCTCTGTAATGATGACAACAGGGCTGTGGGACTTAGGGACCTGTCAGTGGTCAGAGACACACATTGACAGTGATGCCTAGTGCACATTGATCACAGAGCTTTGACTCCACATCCAATACCATCTACATACTCCTCAGTGAAAGAACCTCATGAAGCTGCATCTTAGCATGAGACCAGAGTGGTCAATAGGTCAGGATGTCATGTGGACAGATAGTAGGCACTGTGTCACAGTTGCATAGTCAAAATGACTTAGGTGGTCATTCTGACCGCGGCGGGCGGCGATAGCCGCCCGCCATGCGGTCACCGCCATTTGGCCGCTCCGCGGTCAAAAGACCGCGGAGGCCATTCTGGCTTTCCCACTGGGCCGGCGGGCGCCCGCCAAAGGAGCGCCCGCCGGCCCAGCGGGAAAGGCCCTGCAACATAGAAGCCGGCTCCAAATGGAGCCGGCGGTGTTGCAGGGGTGCGACGGGTGCAGTTGCACCCGTCGCGATTTTCACTGTCTGCTAAGCAGACAGTGAAAATCATGCTGGGGCCCTGTTAGGGGGGCCCTGCACTGCCCATGCCAGTGGCATGTGGCATGGCAGTGCAGGTGGCACAGTGGCCAGTGGCATGGGCAGTGCAGGGGCCCCCAGGGGCCCCACGACACCCGTTCCCGCCATCCTGTACCTGGCGGTAAAAACCGCCAGAAACAGGGTGGCGGGAAGGGGGTCGGAATCTCCATGGCGGCGCTGCTTGCAGCGCCGCCATGGAGATTCAGCCCAGACAGGGGAAATCTGGCGGGAAACCGCCGGATCCACTTTTCTGACCGCGGCTTTACCGCCGCGGTCAGAATGGGCAGGGAAGCACCGCCAGCCTGTTGGCGGTGCTTCCGTGGTCATCCACCCTGGCGGTCGATGACCGCCAGGGTTGGAATGACCCCCTTAGTCCTAAACGTGGACCCAAACAGTGAGATACAGTTGACAGATACTGGTCTCTGCAGGCTGAGAATACAGAACCTGCATGAAACTCGATTACCATCAATTCCATGCATGATAGGACATCATGTAGCCAAAAGCCATTTACCATGTGATGTGGATGTGGCAGCTGGAAGGGCAGAGTGAGTCTGCATATGCCTCCAAAATGACAGATTTTTCACAGCCAGACGTGGTCTGAACCTCAGTGGCAACATATACATGGCTCAGTTTAAACACACCTCATACATAAAACATGCCCACCCTGCCCATGATGTCATGGATGTGCATGTGCTATCACATTGTTGACAACCATGTGTCAAGTGTTATATGGGCATGGTTGAGGAATCCACTCACCTAGTTTAGTGCACCCCACATAAGGAACAACGTGGTACACTAAAAACACACATCCAAAAGTCAGATGCCTCAGCATCCGGCAATGATCCAAGTTACATGCACAATAAGTCTCCCATTGACACCACACCAACAGCACCCCCATATCCCTAACTTTACATACTGGTCACCATGGCCTCAATGTAGTCTGCGAGGAGTTGAAATATGGTGAAGTACAGGCTTAAATAGTGTACATGAAGCACTTACCTGCTCCTCTGGTGCACCATAAGGCTGTTCATACACGGGTAGGACCTCCTGCACTAGCTTTTCAAGCTCCTCTGGGAAAAAGGCCTGGGTCCTATCACCTGCTGGACGTAGCCCAAGACCACCACTGGCAACAAAGTTAGCCGATGGCAGATTCAGCCACGGTAGCATCCGCCTACCACCATGAAAACTTCTGCAGGCGTTCAAGGGCGGTTCACAATGTCCAGTGGAGTAGGTCAGGCAGCCGCCATTTTAGGGGCATAAAATGTGGTTTATGGACAAACAAAATGTGTCACCAGTACAAGAATGTTGTTAATGATAGTGGTAAGTACTGGTCTTGTCCTGGCATGTAGGTCCTTCATCTTTAACACCCCTTTGGGCATATGCTATGCACATATAGCTACTTGCTCTTGGACACAGCACCCCCTCACAAAAAATAGGTTATATGACATCAACTCACAGTGAAGTCTCATACACAAATGGTTGCTGTCTGGGTAGATGATGTGTAGACACTTGTGGGAATGCAAGGGAGAAACATGCTACTTGTGTGTGACTGACAGTGGTGATGTGTACTATGTATCATGTCCTCAACCACTGACATGCTTTGTCACAGTTTTCAAATAACATGCATATATCCATGTTGCAAGGGACACATTTATTGATGTTTGTACTCATTTTCTGTCCGAAATAGGTGCCCAGGTAGGGCAAGGGTCAGATATTCTCCTGTGTACCATCCACTGGCAGACCTTCAGGCCATGGAAGACAGACACATCATCCAGATCAACTACCTGAATATCATTAACCACAACAGGCACTCGTAATAACATAGTTCTACAAAATTTGAAAATAGAGTACTTGGGAATCAGTGTTCTTAAAACTATAATAATATTCCATACATTTCTGGAAGAGATAAGATGACTTTCAACCTATATATCAATATTTGGGGATGGAGGTATTTTAAGAATTTTAATGATTATCTATCCCACCTTTCGTTGTATCGGTGGTGGTTTCCTTAACCAGGATGATGGATCTAGATTGTATTAACAGGAACTTATATAATTACAGCCCTGACAAAGTCATTGGGAAATTCCCGGATGAAACACGTGTTGGCTGTTAAATTGGATGTGAGGTTGGAATCGGCATTGATCACATGATATTTTTAAAGAACACTACTGAATCTTGATTGAAGAAATATGGACTTTGATTTTTGATCATGTAACAAGTTTGGAGCAACATATTTGACAGGTTTTTTTTCCTTTGGACTTGGACATTGATATTCAATTTGAGGATATTGATATATACGTTGAAAGTCATCTTATCTCTTCCAGATAAGATGACTTTCAACCTATATATCAATATTTGGGGATGGAGGTATTTTAAGAATTTTAATGATTATCTAGCCCACCTTTCGTTGTACCGGTGGTGGTTTCCTTAACCAGGATGATGGATCTAGATTGTATTAACAGGAACTTATATAATTACAGCCCTGACAAAGTCATTGGGAAATTCCCGGATGAAACACGTGTTGGCTGTTAAATTGGATGTGAGGTTGGAATCGGCATTGATCACATGATATTTTTGAAGAACACTACTGAATCTTGATTGAAGAAATATGGACTTCGATTTTTGATCATGTAACAAGTTTGGAGCAACATATTTGACAGTTTTTTTCCTTTGGACTTGGACATTGATATTCAATTTGAGAATATTGATATATACGTTGAAAGTCATCTTATCTCTTCCAGAAATGTATGGAATATTATTATTGTTTTCAGAACACTGATTCCTAAGTACTCTATTTTCAAATTTGGTAGAACTATGTTATTATAACGAGTGCCTCTTGTGGTTAATGATGTCAAGGAGTGCGTTAGCACACATTTAAGGCTCAGGGGTGGGGTCTTTCAAGGGTGCGCCGTCAGAGGATTTGTCTTTTGTTGATATTCACCTCATTATCCAGAGCGCTTAGTATTCTCCCATTACAGTACAACTACCTGAATAGGCTAACAATTGTGGATCTCCGCCATCAGTCGGAGCCAGATCTGATGCCTGCCATTAGTCATCCAAGTAGCATACCACTCATCACACTAGTCATGACAGTGTTGCACTTCCTGGCCACAGGGTCCTTCCAGTATACAGTGGCAATATCTGCTGGGATGTCCCAGCCTATGTTCAGTATAGTATTGAAGGATGTACTCCCAGCAATGTTGAAACACCAGGACAGCTGCATCCAATTTCCTCAACATGAGGATTTTGTCCATGTAAAGGCTGACTTCTATGGTTTGGCACACATCCCACATGTGGTGGGAGCCATTGATGGTGCACATGTAGTCTTGACTCCACTGCATGGAAATGAACAAGTCAATTGGAACAGGAAGAATTTCCATTCCATCAATGTCCAGGTTGTTTGCTTGGCAGACCTCAACACTTCACAGGTCTGTGCCCATTATCCAGGTTCTGTTCATGATGTCTTCATCATGCAGAATAGCACAATTCAACAGCTAATGTCATGGCTGTACCCAGAGAGGGCCTTGCTGGTTGGTAAGTCCCATGTCATGTAATTTTTCTCAGGCAATGTCTGTTGCTATGAAAATGATGAACTCGGCATACCCAAACCGTCCATGGTTGCTCACAGTGGTGAGGAACCCAACTACGCCAGGAGAAGTCTGCTTCAACGATGCCCATGGAAGAACACAGAGTATCGTAGAGAGAGCTTTTGGGCTCCTGAAAGCCAAATATAGCCATCTGGACAAGACAGGTGGAGCCCTCTACTCACATGAAAAATTTGCAAGATCATGGTGGCCTGCAGCATGCTCCACAACATTGCCCTGAGGAAGAACATCCCATATATACCAGATGAGGGCGAGCTAGGAGTGCACCGGGTGAGCCCCCTGAAATGCCAAGCGAGGATGACAGTGATGAAGAAGAAGGTGATGACGTACGGGCAGATCTCATCAATCAGTACTTCACTTGAGTGTAAGTATGTTAGGTGATGTGATTGTGTGACTGCAGAAGTGTAGGGGTCAGGATGTAATGTTTTTTTTTGTTGTCCAACTCAAGACAGTGCACCCCATGCTTTGCAGTATGTAGCCAAACTTTGCTGCCTAAGTCAGACTAAAACATGTCACTACCTTTAAGATCTGACTTGTTTGTGTCAGTCTCATTGCAATGTGTGTGGATCTACAGTACTCTGTATTGTAGCGTAGGTCACATGTGTGAATTTTCAAGCCTTAACTCCCTGTATTTCAATGTTTCACACATGTCTCTTCATCATGCCATCCCCATGTGGACATTTCCAAGGTGTGGCATTGGCAGGTAGCTGTAGCCATTCTGACATGTGAAGTGGACATGGATTGATCCAGGTAATGTTGGTCACAGATTTGAGGTGTATGGGTCCTGTGTCAAAGGAGCCTAGACAGTGGGTGGGGAGAGATCTGAAGTGCACAATACACTTGTGAGTTGTGGTATGATGGGACACTTTTTCATGTGTGTGACCATGTGGCCTTGCTACATGTCATCCAGGGCAATCCATGCATTCTCCCTCACATTGTATGTACAGTGATCCTGTATGATCTTTTTGGGGCTGTCAATGTGTTTCCACATAGCAGGCCAAAGTGCCTCTGCCACAACAACGACACAGGTTAGCAACATACCACCAGGTGGTTGGTCATTGTAATAGGATGAACTTAGGATCAGGAAATAATGTACTGCCCTCTGGCTGTGTCCTGGTGTATGTAGAGTTGGCAGACCTGGTTTGGTATGTGATAAGGCTCAAGCTGGTGACAACATCCACTAATCTGTTGACCTATTCTACGGGACAAGGTCTGACAAAGTACTTTCTACTGTGGTCTGAGGGATGGTCCCTTTGGGATATCTGGCCTGACTCAATGTGAGTCAGACATTCTTGGCTGTGGCAGTTCAGACTTTTTAACAGCCTATGTGCAGTACAATGCAAGAAAATGTTTGATGTGACCAGACCCTTGTGCCATTGTGTTGCTAGTCACCCTTAGCATGACACTACCTGAGACCTTTCCCTCCTTCCATTACCAACGTATGTCTTCCTTGTGTGCATTACATGGGTTTCGACAATTCAACGCTGTCAAAAAAAGAGGTGGTAGGCAGTGTTTTTGTGATAGGTGTTTTCATTTATGTATGTACGTAGAATAATTGAGAAACTCTGAAAAAAGTAAGGTGAAGTGATCAGTCATGGTGGATGTAATTAATAGAGTAGATGCCACAACATTTGAAGTTCAAAGTCCAGTTTTGCACTACCATGCAAATGGAAAGTGGTAAAAGGCTAGTCAACAGAGTGAATCTGTGGCACACAAAGGAGTTCCATCAGGAATATATCACTTTCTGGCAGTAGTTGGTGTTTTGCCATCCGTAACTCCTGAAGTCTTGGGAAGACGTCCCCACTTGTGAGGGGTTCAGTAGCTACAGATGCATGGGTATCTGAGGTGGGAGCTTCCCCTGACAGGCCCGCCCTTCCAACAGCTGCCACAGATTTTGAAGGGGGCTGGTGTTGTTGGGCCACAGGAAGGGATATATAGTTGTATACAGTCCCTGATCAGGGTACTGCTGATCTCCTTGAACACCCCCATTAGAGAGGCCAAGATGATGTTGAAGGCCTCCCACATTGCCACGGCTTCCCGTTGGAAGTCCCTCTGCAGCTGCTTCATCTCCCTGAGTTTGGTAAGTACCTTGCCCATCACACCTTGGGATTGTTGGTAGGCACCCAGGACTTGGCTGATGGTGTCCTGGCCAGGAGAATCACCATTTTCTTCTTGCCACTAGGCCACACCATCCCTCTCACACACCCTACCCCCACATGCTTGTGCCGTTGGTGAAGCGTGCCCCCTTCCACTGGTTCCAGGTCCTTCATTGTCA
Organism: Pleurodeles waltl; assembly: GCF_031143425.1. Classification (NCBI taxonomy): domain Eukaryota; kingdom Metazoa; phylum Chordata; class Amphibia; order Caudata; family Salamandridae; genus Pleurodeles; species Pleurodeles waltl. The sequence goes on along the minus strand of NC_090440.1, from coordinate 439,685,578 downwards.
GAGTTACTTGCTGTGACTCAGGAACCTGGACTTGGGGGCATAAGATGTTAGTGACTGTCCTCGGGGCACAGGTTTGGGGGTGACTGGCTGCCTGAGATGTTGAGGCCATGGGGCTGGGAGGAGTCAATGTGGTCAAGGTGAGGCTCACTGGTGTCGTCTGACAAGGTTTCCCCGTTTGGCCAGTACCATCTTCAACGTCCATGCTTCTAGGAGTGGTGTTCTCACTGAGGGCTTCATTCATGGGGGTTCTGGTAGTAGTAGTCGTAGTGGCTGTTGACCTGTTGATGTGAGAGATACAATGTTACAGGTTGTATTGTGACATCTACCTCCAATAGGTGACAGTGACATTTGGCTGGGGCCATGTACACATTGGGGTTAGCAGCTTTCCCTTATCTGACAGGTTCACATGCTATCCTTTGTAATGACCTGGGATTTGTGTAACATACCTATTCCATTTCAGTCAACTGGCTTCAGAATGTCTGAGTACATTAGCAGTTGGAGGGATGGTCACAGACTTATATCTTGCCAGCAGTGCAGGCAAACTAGTGGCTGGGCAGGATGTGGTTTGGGTCATCTTAAGACCTAGTTGGCTGTTATACCTTGCAGTATATGTGACAGTTGTCACCATGTGGGCAGTGCAGTATATGTGATAGTTGTCACCATGTGGGCAGTGCACTGTGGATATGTCTGCTGCCAATACCATTCAGATGATGCATCTTGGGGCCTTTGATCTGTCATGTAGTTTTATAGTCCACATTTTGAGCTGTCCTATCTGTCCATAACATTTCATCTTGGCATAGCTGCTCAAGATGGTATGGATGTGTAGCCACATCACAGGGTATACCATGATCTGTATCTTGGTCCCTTCCAGGTGAGTAAACTTCATTAGTGAGTTCACAGACCGATTATGAATGTCATATGGCCACTAGCCTGGTGATAGGAGTTACATGGACTTGCCCTTCTGGAATTTACAGTGCTGTTGCTCCAAGTACTACTCACAGTATCCATGGGACATCCTCTGAGGTGAGTACTTCAAGTTAACCTACAAGGATATATGAGTATATGCAGAGTGGGCTGGTGCTTTGAATTGGGTAGACCTAGGCTCCTGAATTAGCAATCATGTGACTCCCTGTTCCTCAAGCACTTGTTATGTGTCATCCCCCCAGGTGAGTGCACTTCATGTGTGAATTTCCACGAAAATGTTATTTTGGCAAGTGTTTACTGGACTGGTACTTGGAGTGGAAGTTAGGGATCCTCCTGTGTAATGTAGCCTTTTAACTCAATGTATCACACACACTATACAGGAGTGATCCTTTCTAGGTGAGTACAGTTCAATGGCTGAGTAAAGGTGGAAGGCTCCTTATAGCAGAGAACACTGTGTTAGCTGATTGGGGTAACACTACTAGTGCATCATGGCCTTTGCATTCTTGTCAGTGCCTGTCCTACACCAACTCACTGACACCCTCATGCAGCCACTCACAGACCTGCGCAGACACTGACAAACCCACTAACACACTAATGCATGTACACTCACAGCCAGATATAGTCGGTCATTATGAACATGGCGGGAAAAACCGCCGACCGCCGTATTGGCGGTGAACAGAATCCCGCCGGTGGCGGCGAATGGAAACCCGCCATATAACGATTGAAAAACCCAATCCCACCAAAAAATCCCAGACCACCACTCCCCGCCAGGACACTGTCGGCGGAAATCCCGGCCCACCCCACCCCACCCCACCACCGCCAAGCACACCCACATCCCGCCCTCCAAATAATGATGCACTAATCACCTCAGCGGACCGTGGAGGCCGGACGACCATTGGCGGCTGCGACCGCCACCGGCAGAAAGTGGACTCAACAGCAAAAAGTGCACACATTGGCTAGGCCTATCACCCACACACCTGACACACATCCAGAACCCCACAAAACACCCCCAGACACACCCCACAATCCCTTGAAATGAAACCAGGACCAAAAGACGGAGAGCACCAGAGCCAGACAGCGAACGCCAGCATAAAGGACACGCATATCGACCCACACAGGAGCACCCATACCCTGTCCCCAGTCCAGACGCCATCCACCACCCTCATCATGTCCCCCCCAAAAAAATCCATGCTTCACCGAAAGGGAGCTAAGGACCATGGTGGACGAGATCCTGAAGGGGGAGCCACAAATATTCGGGTCCGAGGTGCAGCACACACCATCGCGCGGAAATTGGAGCTGTGGCAGACCATTGTCAACAGGGTGAATGCAGTGGGTCACCATCCATGCACCAGGGACGACATCCGCAAGAGATGGAATGACCTGCGGGGGAAGGTCCATGGCATGGCATCCAGGCACCACATCGCAGTGCAGAAGACTGGGGGAGGACCGCCACCAACACCACCCGACTACACCGACTGGGAGGAGAAGGTACTCGCCATCCTGCACCAAGAGGGACTCACTGGACACACTGGAGGAATGGACTCGGGTAAGTCATCTACAATTACCCCATATACAACACATCTGCAATGCATGCACCACCCCACCCCACCCACACCCACCTCGACCCACACCCCGCCCAGCCATTACCCACCACATCCACCACCCTGCATTACCTACAACTCACTACCAGGCCCACATCACTCCCGCTGTGCACAGCCACCCACCCCTGCACATACCCACAATGGAATAATAACCCCCACCACAATGTAACCCCGCCACTGCCACTAAATGCAATGTCCCCCTCACAAAGGCACCCTGGAAGGCCACTGAAAGTCACACCAGCACAAAATTGCACAGTTCTGTACACCTCAAACCCTCAGGCATATGTAACAGACATGTCTATGTTCCCCAACAGATACCACCACCCATGCAACCCTAATGGGGTGGACAAGGAGTGCCACAGCACTCCAGGGAGACAGAGGCACATCTCAAGACCTTGGCGAAGGACTCCTGGACACTGATGAGCAGGCAGGCCCCTCACACAGCCCTGGATGCTCACCATGCAGCAGCCCCACCCAGGAAACCACTGTCACCCCTAACACCCAGTCAAGACCAGCAGGCCAGGGGAGGCGTACCAACACCAGTGTACCCAGGTCACAGACAGGTGGAACACAGCTACAGAGGCCACAGTCTCCCACTCCCAACATGCAGGAAGGCGAGGGTCCCAGTACAAGTGGCACGTCAAGACCTGTGCAGGGGACACAGGCACAGGGGGCTAGGGCAAGTTTAAGTGCCCCAGTGGGTCAGGGGGTAGGGCACCGGATGGATGCAGCAACCCAGGATGTCATTGCAGAGGTATTGGGGGCCTACCAACATACCCAAGACAGGTTGGCACATATTGTGTCCACCCTGGAACAATGTCAGAGGATGCAGCTGCAACAACACCAACAGGCCATGGAGCAGTGGAAAGAACACAATGCCACAATGGCCACCATTGGTGGAGCACTGCTGCAGTTGGTCAACAAACAGTCAGACACCCACACCGGACAAGAGGCCCCCACAACAGCCCTGGACAACCAGCAACAGATGACCCAAGCAGCAGAAACAGCACAGGAAATACCCTTCCAGGAATCACAAGGGCCAACCATGCCACCCCAAGAAGCTCAACAGCAGGCGCCCAAATGTAGTCTCAGGCCAAGATATGGCACTGGAAACCCAGCTAAGAACAAGCCCCACTCCAGCAATTGACACTGCTACTACTGCAAAGCAACCATCCCACCCATTCACCAACAACACTTAGCTGAGGGCAAATTGAAGTACTATACTACAAATAGGACCCACCTATGACATCCAACAGGGCTGCCCCCAAGTTGGTTTTGAGGACACCCAACCCTTACGACTTCCATCACTGTATATAGCACAATTCACTGTATTTGACCAATAAAACACATTTCTCACCTGTAACACTGTCCCCTATCTTCAATGTTGAACAAAGTGGAGTATGGATGCAACTGACAGAGAACAACTTTATTGTCAATTTGTGCTTGGTGGTGGTAATGTGTGTTTCAAATTAGGCAAGGAGGGAATGCATATATTGTCTGTCAGTACCATTCAGAAGAGGTCCATGTCTCACCCATGACCAATCCCCCCTATATTGTATTATTGTATTGTATAAGATTATTTATAGAGCGCATTCCGGCGGAAGCATCGAAGCGATATGCAGACCATAAATGCAGAAAAACGAATCCAGATCATCACTAATAATTAGTTTGCAAAAAGCCAGGTTTTAAGGCACTTCCTAAAAAGCAAATGGTTCCATATTTGTTGCATCAAGAGAGGCAAACCATTCCATAGGCTGGATGCTTCCACCGAAAAAGCGCGATCTCCCCATCTCGCTTTTTTACAGCATGGGACCTTGATCGTAAATTTAGAAGCAGATCTCAGGTGTCTCGGAGGTTGGTAAAACAACAAGCTGGATTTCAAATAATCACATCCCAACAACTGAAGTGCTTTATGCGTAAGACAGAGGCCCTCATTCCAACCCTGGCGGTCGGTGTTAAAGCGGCGGCCAACCCGCCAACAGGCTGGCGGTCCAAAAAATGGAATTCCGACCCTGGCGAGAACCGCCAACACAGCCCGCCACTTTAACACTCTGACCGCCACGGCGGGACAAGCAAACAGCGCGGCGGTCACCGCCAACAGACAGGCGGGAGACAATGTACCGCCCACACTATCACGACCCACCAATCTGCCACCTTTTCCGGGGCGGTTGCCCCACCAATAAAAGCACGGCGGAAACAGACTTTTCTAACGGAAAACGCTCACCTCTACACACTCCACGAGGAATCTGGACAGCATGGAATCGGAACTACACATCCTCTCAGCCATTGTCTTCCTGCTCCTCTACCAGGAGCACGAACGCCGGCGCAGACGACAACGGTGAGTACTGCACCTACGACACAGGGGAGGGGGGAGGCAAAAAATTACGGGGACACACATATGCCACACACCCACCCCCACCCTCACCCACTACAACACACACATCAATGCAGAGCAACAAGTCAGAGTGACACCCCCCAAACCCCCCTGAAGAATGCAAAGACAAAATAAAATGATCATTAAAAATGAAGTATATTATAGCATAATTGAAGTTAAGTGAAATATGAAATATATAAATAAAATATATTACATCATGAACAATATATACATAGGTCAAAAGTCCGGCCCATATTGGCTATCATCCATTGTTCGTGGGTCAATGGGCCTAAACACATGGGCAAAGCCCACACACGAGACCCGATTCCATTGGAGAGAACACTGCAGGGGCATCAGATAGTAAAACTACAGGCACCTCAGGGGGAAGGGAAGGGGGGCACCTCAGCCAGTTGAGTCCACAACGCCAGATCCACGAGGGGCCTCCATGCCCACTGTACCATCCTGGGGAGTGCAAAGCCACAGTCTCACAAGTCTCTACAGTGGGTGGGTTGCCCACTGATCCATCCTGGGGAGTGCAAAGCCACAGTCCATCAAGGGGATTACAGACTCCACTGGTTCTGGAGGAGGCATGGTGCCCAGAGTGCTTTGTGAAGCCCTGGCCGACACAGATCCGGCCCTGCCAATGGGCCAGCAGTGCTTGAGATGAAGGGCCCAGCGGAGCGGTGCTTGAGATGAAGGGCCCAGCGGAGCGGTGCTTGACAGGAAGGGCCCAGCGGAGCAGTTCAGAGACGGCGGTGCCCAGCGGAGCGGTGCTTGACAGGAGGGGCCCAGCAGAGCGGTGCTTGACAGGAAGGGCCCAGCGGAGCAGTTCAGAGACGGCGGTGCCCAGCGGAGCGGTGCTTGACAGGAAGGGCCCAGCGGAGCGGTGCTTGACAGGAAGGGCCCAGCAGAGCAGTTCAGAGACGGCGGTGCCCAGCGGAGCGGTGCTTGACAGGAAGGGCCCAGCGGAGCGGTGCTTGAGATGAAGGGCCGAGCGGAGCAGTTCAGAGACGGCGGTGACCAGCGGAGCGGTGCTTGACAGGAAGGGCCCAGCGGAGCGGTGCTTGAGATGAAGGGCCCAGCGGAGCGGTGCTTGACAGGAAGGGCCCAGCGGAGCGGTGCTTGACTGGAAGGGCCGAGTGGAGCAGTTCAGAGACGGCGGTGACCAGCGGAGCGGTGCTTGACAGGAAGGGCCCAGCGGAGCGGTGCTTGAGATGAAGGGCCCAGCGGAGCGGTGCTTGACAGGAAGGGCCCAGCGGAGCGGTGCTTGACAGGAAGGGCCGAGCGGAGCAGTTCAGAGACGGCGGTCCCAGCGGAGCGGTGCTTGAGATGAAGGGCCCAGCGGAGCGGTGCTTGAGATGAAGGGCCCAGCGGAGCGGTGCTTGAGATGAAGGGCCCAGCGAAGCGGTGCTTGACAGGAAGGGCCCAGCGGAGCAGGGCTTGACAGGAAGGGCCGAGCGGAGCAGTTCAGAGACGGCAGTGCCCAGTGGAGCGGTGCTTGACAGGAAGGGCCCAGCGGAGTGGTGCTTGAGATGAAGGGCCCAGCGGAGCGGTGCTTGAGATGAAGGGCCCAGCGGAGCGGTGCTTGACAGGAAGGGCCCAGCGGAGCGGTGCTTGACAGGAAGGGCCCAGCGGAGCAGTTCAGAGACGGCGGTGCCCAGCGGAGCGGTGCTTGACAGGAAAGGCCCAGCGGAGCGGTGCTTGACAGGAAGGGCCCAGCGGAGCAGTTCAGAGACGGCGGTGCCCAGCGGAGCGGTGCTTCACAAGAAGGGCCCAGCGGAGCGGTGCTTGAGATGAAGGGCCCAGCGCAGCGGTGCTTGAGATGAAGGGCCCAGCGGAGCGGTGCTTGACAGGAAGGGCCCAGCGGAGCGGTGCTTGACAGGAAGGGCCCAGCGGAGCGGTGCTTGACAGGAAGGGCCGAGCAGAGCAGTTCAGAGACGGCGGTGCCCAGCGGAGCGGTGCTTGAGATGAAGGGCCCAGCGGAGCGGTGCTTGAGATGAAGGGCCCAGCGGAGCGGTGCTTGAGATGAAGGGCCCAGCGGAGCGGTGCTTGACAGGAAGGGCCCAGCGGAGCGGTGCTTGACAGGAAGGGCCGAGCGGAACAGTTCAGAGACGGCGGTGCCCAGCGGAGCGGTGCTTGACAGGAAGGGCCCAGCGGAGCGGTGCTTGAGATGAAGGGCCCAGCGGAGCGGTGCTTGAGATGAAGGGCCCAGCGGAGCGGTGCTTGACAGGAAGGGCCAAGCGGAGCAGTGCTTGACAGGAAGGGCCAGCGGAGCGGTGCTTGACAGGAAGGGCCCAGCGGAGCGGTGCTTGACAGGAAGGGCCCTGTTCAGCGGTGCTTGTCTTGAAGGGCCCTGTTCAGCGGTGCTTGTCACGGCGGGGCCCTGTTCAGCTGTGCTTGTCACGGTGGGGCCCAGTTCGGCGGTGCTTGTCACGGCGGGGCCCTGTTCAGCGGTGCTTGTCATGGCGGGGCCCTGTTCAGCGGTGCTTATCACGGCGGGGCCCTGTTCAGCAGTGCTTGTCACGGCGGGGCCCTGTTCAGCGGTGCTTGTCACGGCGGGGCCCTGTTCAGCGGTGCTTGACATGTGTTTCCAGGGAACCAGATCGGGCCAATATTTTCCGCTCAGTCGCCATCCGACCTTTCGCTTGCGGGGCCCTCCTGTCCTGGAGTCCTGGGCCCGTGGGTGTCCTCCTTCACACCCGAAATGGGGCTGGTGGGGCCCTCCTGGGCAGCTCGCCTGCTGCCGGACTTGTCCGCCCTGCTGCCCTTGCCCTCCTTCGCCGATTCTCTGGGGCCCTTGCCTCCCTTTGTGGATGTGCCAGGTGACGGTGCCAGGTTAGTGCCTTTGAGGGCTGCCGTCTCAGGCCTCTCGCGCCGGCCCTTCCCTTTTTTAGTTTTTTTCCCAGGGGCTGGGCTGGCTGTCCCCTTGCTGCTGGCCGATGTTGCTGCCCTAGAAGCTGGTGGACTCCAATAGCCCTGGACTATGGTCCTTGTAGGTTCAGGGCTTGTGGTGGCTGAGGTGCTGTTTGGACTCTTACGAGATGGAGGGGGTGGGTCAGGTGATGCAAAGAGGTTAATTTTGGAGAGGAAAAACTTTTTAGGAGCAGTGGGAAGGGTAGGTGCAGTGGGTATGGGAGTGGAGGAAGAGGATGTGGTTGTAGGAGAGTCAAGTGTGGTGTCTTTGGGTGCAGGTGCTTGTGACGGAGGCTGTCGTGAGGTGGATGGCTGTTGGGTGGGTGGCTGCCTGCGTTTGTGTGGTTTGGAAGAGGGGGTGACAGACACACTGGAAGAAGACACAGGGGACGTGTAAATGGCAGTAGGGGTGGTGACTGCACGTGTGCGGAGTGTTCTGGTGAGTGTGCTGGTGATGGACGTACTGGCTGATGGTGGTGTGCATGCAGGTGTGAGTGGAGACGTCACAGGGAGGGAGGAGGGAGACGAGGAGGAGGGGGACACAGAGGAGGCAGTGGCTGTTGGCAGGTCTGCATGTGGATGTTGCATGTGTGAATGCTTGTGTGATCTGTGGTGCTTATGTCTGGATGAGCTGCCCTTGGGTGTTGATGTGTGTGCAGGCTGGTCTGTAGGTGTGGCTGGGATAGGCAGAGGAACAGGGGAGTGGGACTGGGATGAGGAAATTGGAGGGGGGAGGCAGGAGACAGGGACAATGGCTGCCGTCAGTGCTGAGGCCAGAGCGTTGAACGATCGCTGATGGGCAGCCTGACCCGAATGAATGCCCTCCAGGCATGCATTGCTGCGGTGCACCTCCCTTTCTACACCCTGGATGGCATTCAAAAGGGTAGACTGCCCAACAATGAGCGTCTGGAGGAGGTCAATGATCTCCTCACTGAGGGCAGCAGGGGTAACTGGGGCAGGGCCTGAGGTGCCTGGGGCGAAGGAGATGCCCGCCTTCCTGGCCGAGCGGGCACGGGGCGAACGCTGAGGGGCTGCTTGGAGGGCGGAGCTGGTGCGCTGGGTGGCGGCTGTACCTGTTGTAGCGGTGGGCACGGATGTTGCCGCCACCACAAGGGAGCTCCCTTCCGAGGACGTGTCTGTGTCGCTGACGTCTCCACGGGTCCCCGTTGTGGAGCTCCCCTCGCCCTCCGTCTCACTGGTGAACTCGGAGTCGGTTGCATGGCCCTCCGGGGCCACGTGAGATGCAGCTCCCTCGTGCTCCGATGCCACTTCTCCTCCGCCTGATGATGCTGATGCACACATGAACAGGAAGACCAAAAAAAAGGGGGGGGAAGAAAAAATGACATGTTGAGTGCATGCATTGGCGACACCGTTGGCGGAGAGGACAGACACAGAAGCCCCCTGCACTACGCCGCGCACTCGGTGTACACTACTCAATTATTGTGACTTGGCCTACAAGCCTATGGACGACAACTGCACACATAGGTGACCCAGGGCCATGGATAGCTGTACTTAGCACCCTACAGAGGTGAGGGGCGGGGGCACAGGGCCATGCCTTACGGAGGGGCCTAGCCTACAGAAATCGCCCTGGCCTAGAGATACCCACAGCCCTCCTCCCCCACCCAGACACCTCCACTGTGCGCTAATATAGCAGAATGTGCTGGTACTCACCCCCTTGTGTCTGCTGTGATGTCCTCACGCGCCCATCCAAATCGGGGTAGGCCACCGCCAGGATCCGGGACATCAGGGGGGTCAATTGCCGTGTGGCACCCCTCCTAGGTTGGGAGGCCATCCCCAGCAGAGCCTCCGCGGTCTTTCTGCTCCCGCAGCGGATGTCCTCCCACCTCTTTCGGCAGGGGGTGCCCCGTCTGTTGTGGACCCCCAGGGTCCGGACGTCCTTGGCGATGGCACGCCAAATGTCGATCTTCTGATGGGCGCTGACCTATGTGACATGGACAGGGTGGGAAAATAAATATCAACATTTTCTGCATGGTCGATGTGAGTGGCCCCCCCTCCCCAACCTTGCCATATGGCACATGCTTTCATCTGTCATGCGATGCATGCCTCATTCGCTCCCCTCCCCACCATCTTTCATCCTCCCCACTCAACACAGGCATTGCCCACAAAGCATGGTCCCAGTGTACTTACCTGTTGGTCTGGAGGACCGTAGAGTAGCGCATACTGGGGGAGGACCCCATCAACAAGTTTCTCCAATTCCTCAGATGTGAAGGCAGGGGCCCTTTCCCCAGTCGCAGCAGCCATTGTCTCTTCCAGACCGATGTCACAGCAGCACTTCCAGTATAGGTCCTCTCCTGTGGATGATCAGGTCTCGAGTGATTAAGCAGATAGAAAATGGCGTCACGCCCACGCGGTGCGTACCGCGGCGGTGCGTAGCGCGACCGCCGGTGCACATTGTCATTGGCTCCTGAGACCCATAGGGTTCAATGTTAACCAATGCTGCTTTGCGCCGCGGTCTTCGACTGCCTACCGCCACGGTGTGCCACGCCAGCGCATTGACCTCACATCCCATTGTCACACTTCACAGGTCAGGCAGCCGCCATTTCAAGGGCCCACATGGCTTAATTTCTACTGCGTCACACAGACCTAGGCGTTGCATTGCCACTCATATAAGCCATTCAATGCATAGCGAATCGTGTTCTGTGCAAGCTGTGGTTACGTACCTGTGGGTTGCTTGACTCTGTGCTCCATGTTGTCCTTCCTAGGCACCGTCCGCTGGGACTTGCGAGGAGATGGAGGAATGTTCCTGTGTACAGACCGCTGGTGGACCTGTCGACAATGGAAGAAAGACATGTCATACTGACATACAGACTTGACCGAGCCACTATACAGGAACTGTGTGCCCAGCTGGAGCCAGACCTGATGTCCCCTATTCGCCAACCCACAGGGATTCCCCCTCTGGTGCAGGTTCTGTCAGTACTCCATTTTTTGGCAAGTGGATCATTCCAAACAACAGTGGCCATATCATCAGGGATGTCTCAGCCTATGTTTTCTAAGGTTTTGTCCAGAGTGTTGTCTGCCCTGATTAAATACATGCGGAGCTACATTGTTTTCCCTGAGGTGGGCGATTTGGCTACAGTGAAGGGTGATTTCTATGCCCTTGGCCATATCCCCAACATCATTGGTGCCATTGATGGGACCCATGTGGCTTTGGTTCCCCCCAGTGAAAGTGAGCAGGTGTACAGGAACAGAAAAAGTTATCATTCGATGAATGTCCAGGTGGTCTGTTTGGCTGACCAGTACATCTCCCATGTAAATGCCAAGTTCCCTGGGTCAGTGCATGACGCGTACATCATGCGAAATAGCAGCATCCTTTATGTGATGGAACAGCTACAGAGACACCGTGTGTGGCTAATTGGTGACTCTGGTTACCCCAACCTGTCGTGGCTACTGACCCCAGTGAGGAATCCCAGGACAAGGGCAGAGGAACGGTACAATGAGGCCCATGGACGTACTAGGAGGGTGATCAAGCAGACCTTCGGCCTCCTGAAGGCCAGGTTTAGGTGCCTGCATATGACAGGTGGATCCCTAATGTACTCACCAAAGAAGGTGTGCCATATCATCGTGGCCTGCTGTATGCTTCACAACCTGGCTTTGCGACGCCAGGTGCCTTTCCTGCAGATGGTCCAGATGGTGGTGTTGTAGCAGCTGTGAGCCTGTGGAGAGTGAAGAGGAGGAAGACGACGGGGACGACACAGACAACAGGGACACAGTGATACAACAGTATTTTCAGTAGCACACAGGTACGAATCAACCCCGCCATTTTACATTTACTTAAAGTCTCCTGCCTCTCTACTGTATGTGTTTCCCCCCAGTTCCTGTTAACTGAGTTGTGACTTTCCCTTCCGTTTTCAGAGCTGTGGGCCCCACTGCGTGACCTCTGCTTTGTTTGCCCATGGACTACAGCTGTGGGACAGTGGTATGTTGTCATCACAATCTAACTGAACATTTTGGCACTGTTATGTCTAATACATTTGTTCAAAATACAAGCAGAATCCAGATTTTTTAAGTGCAATAAGTGATTTTATTAAAGTGCTAAATTTAGGGACATGATTGTAAAAGGGTGATGGGTGATGGTGGAGTAATGTCCATGGCAGAATCCAGTTTTCAGTCTCACAGGTGCATTGTCCATATGACTGTGGAAGGATGGAGCAGGGGCAGTTTAAGTTTGGACAGGGTGACAATGTGGGACATCAGGGGGTATCGTTTGCTGGCGGGGGTCTTGGCATCCTACTCTGTCTTCTTCTGAGATCTCAGGTACCGCTTGCGGGGTGGTTCTTCTTCTGCAGGAGGCGGGGTTCTGGTGACCTGTCATTGTGTGGGGGCCTCCTGTCCACTAGCGCCGGCGGAGGTGGTAGCCTGGTCTGGGTCCATGCTAGTGACAGGGGCCCTTTGTGGTGCCACATGGTCCCGCAATGTGGTGACTATCTGGTTAAGGGCCACGACGATGATCCCCCTTGCGGAACTAATGTTTCTCAGTTCCTCTCTGAACCCCATGTACTGTTCCTCCTGCAGTACCTGGATCTCCTGGAACCTGGCCAGTACCGTAGCCATCGTCTCCTGGGAGCGGTGGTATGCTCCCATGATGGAGGAGAGGGCCTCTTGGAGAGTCGGTTCCCTGGGCCTGTCCCCCCCTGTCGCACAGCAGCCCTCCCAGTTCCCCTGTTTCCCTGGGCCTCTGTCCCCTGGACTGTGTGCCCACTACCACTGCCCCCAGGTCCCTGTTGTTGTTGGGGTGGTGGGTCAACCTGGGTGCCCTGTAGTGGTGGACACACCGCTGATTGACGTGTCCTGGAGACAGAGGCATGGGCCCGCTGGGTGGGAGCTGTGCTGGTGTTCCCAGAGGGGGTTAGGTCTGCTGTAGCCTGTGGCTGTCTGTGGGGAATCGACTGTCCCAAGGTCCCCGATGAGCCGGGCTGGTCATCTGGGTCCAGGGAGACAGAGCTGCTGTCATCACTGGGGGCCTCTTCTGGGGGTGGGATGGACATCTCTGGACCCTCCTGGGCGGTGTGGTGGCGTTCAGGTCCTGCAGGGGTATAAGAGTATGGTTATTGCTTCTGTGTGTGCCATTTCGTGTAATGGGTGGGTGGCCGTGTACCCCACTGCTGGCATTCCCTTGTGGGGGCTTTTGTGACGGAGGCTTGTGGGGGAGATGGGTATGTGCAGTGGGCATGCTTTGGTGATGGGTGTCCATGCTTTGGGGACGCATGCAGGGCTAGGTTTTGGGATGGGTGGGTTGTGATGGTGAGCCATTTGCAAGGAGTTGGTGTGATGGGGGTGGGGGTGAGGGTGGGGGTATGATTTGGCATGCAGGTGGGGTGTGGGGAATGAAGTAGTGAAGATTTGACTTACCAGAGTCCATTCCTCCGCCTATTCCTGCGAGGCCCTCAGGATGCAGGATGTGCAAGACTTCCTCCTCCCATGCTGTGAATTCTGGGGGAGTAGGCGGGGGTCCGCTGCCAGTCTTCTGCACCGCGATGTTGTGCCTTGATACCATGGAACGCACCTTCCCCCGTAGGTCGTTCCACCGCTTCCTGATGTTGTCTCGATTTCGTGGATGCTGTCCCACAGCGTTGACCCTGTCCACTATTCTTTGCCATAGCTCCATCTTCCTGGCAATGGTGGTGTGCTGCACCTGTGTCCCGAAGAGCTGGGGCTCTACCCGAACTATTTCCTCCACCATGACCCTGAGTTCTGCGTCAGAGAACCTGGGGTGTCTTTGGGGTGCCATGGGGTGGTGTGGATGAGGTGAGGGGTGGTGTATGTGTTGTAGAGTGTGGTGAGTGTGGTGGTGTATGGTGTTTTGTGCGTGGATATTGTGTGGGTGATGTTGTGATTTGCCTCTGTGTGATGGTCTACTCTATTCTGTGCTGTCTCTCTCTGTCCTTCAGTCGCAATTGTGGTCGTAAGGGTTTGTGGGTGATGTGGGTGTGTGTTTTATATTTAATTGGGTGTGTGGGAGTGGTGTGTGTATGTGTCTCAGGTGTGTGTATTTTGAATTGTCCAATGTGGCTGTGTTTTGTAGAGGTGTGTGTATTTTGAGCGCGGCGGTGTGTACCGCCAATGGAATACCGCCGTTAGAAAGACCGCTGCGGGGATTTGTGGGTCGGAATGGCATGGGCGTATTTCTGTTGGCGTGACGGTGGAGTTTTGGTCATCGCCAGTTTTTCGCTGGCCGTTGCTGTGGCGGAATTTTGTTGATGTCGGCGGTTTGCCAGTTGCGGGTCAGAATGACCGTGGCGGTTTACCGCGACCACGGCGGTGTTATGGCGGTCTTCTGACCGGAGGTAAGCGCCTTTTACCGCCGAGGTCAGAATGACCCCCAGAGTGTTTTAAACATGATTCTCTTCCTAATTGGGAGCCAATGAAGAGATGTCACACACCTAGTAGCAGAGGTAGAATGGGGCATGTTTAAAGTTAAACGGCCCGCCGCATTCTGAATAGACTGCAATTTATCCAAAGAGGATTTATTAGCATTAAGCAGCAAAGAGTTACAGTGGTCCAGTCTAGAAGCGACCAAAGCCAGTACGACTGGACGTCTAAGGTCGTCCTCCAAAAGATGAAGAATTTTCTTAAGAATTTTTAGTGTCCAAAAACAGACCTTGACCAAATGATTAATCTGTAACTTGAAAGACAATAAATCATCAAACATAATGCCCAAATTGTTTGCAACTGGTACCGGCAATGGGCAGCCCCCACAAACGGGCAGCCACCAGTTATTATCCCAAGGGGAATCTTTTCACCCAAATCACATAATCACTGTTTTGTCCCCATTGAGTTTAAGCCAGTTACAAGTCATCCACTTATTGATTGCTAACATACAGCATTGGAAATTTTCCTTTGTGTCCTTCACATTATGTGAAATGGGCACAATCAACTGAGTATTATCTGCATAGGAGACGATCTGAACCCCAAATGAGTGAACCAGGTTAGCCAAAGGTGCCATATAAAGATTAAAAAGTGTTAGACTAAGAGAGGATCCCTGCGGGACGCCACAATGAAGTTGGAAGGGAGAGGCCCTATAATCCCCGCAAGCTACCGTAGTGGTTCTGTCCGTCAGGAAAGAGCTAAGAAGCTGCAAGGCCTTCCCTCTCACTCCAGCTTGGGCCAGCTGGTTACATAGAGTAGAATGAGAGATGGTGTCAAACGCTGCTGATAGATCTAACAGGACCAAGATCGACCCTTCTCCCAGGTCGCATCTTCTCCGAATCATGTCTGTGGTAGAAATAAGTGCAGTTTATGTACTATGATCACCCCGAAATCCATGCTGTGAGGGATCTAGTCCACCATTCTCCTGTAGGAAAACAGACAGCTCCTGATTAAGATGTTTTTCTAGTATTTTAGACAACCCCAGGAGTAACGAGATTGGGCGAAGATTGGAAAGGTCCGCCGCATCTTTCCCTGATTTTTTAATGAGAGGAATGACGGTGGCCTGCTTCCAAGTTTCAGGAAAAATTCCTTCCTGAAGAATCTCTGCATACACCGGTTCCAGCGCCTCGGCCATCATCTGAGGAGCTAGCTTAAGTACCCGTGGTGGACAGAGATCTGTAGGTGCCCCTGATTTATCCAATGTATTCAGTGGTTTAGTCGTACATAAGGAGCCTATGTTCACATCATCTGTCCAGACGGGGAGTAGGGGACTAAAATTATTCAACAGATTGATAATTTTATTGTGGAAAAAGTCCGCCACTGACTGACAAAATTGCAGTGAGTTATCCAAGGGGGTAACTGCCGCAGAAGGGGAAGTTAAGGAACGAACTGTCTTAAATAATTCCCTCGGGGAATTCAAGGCCCCTCTTATCTTTTTGGAAAAATATGTTGTTTTAGCTAGCTTGATGGCTATTTTATACTTCCTCAGGCACTCCCTTAGAGTTCCTCTTTCAGCAAGGGATTTGTTCAAAAGCCATTTTCTCTCTTGCTTACGGTAATTTCTTTGGAGAGTTTTCAGTTCCTCGGAAAACCTGGGGGCAGAATATGCCCGATGGCCATTAAAAATAGATTTAGCCCGTGGAGCAAGCTCATCAAGTGCCCTTTTCAAGCCGCATTCAAAATCTCCAATTTGGAGCCACCTAATGGCTCAGCCATATCCCAGCCTGTTTTAAAGGCCTGAGAGAGATTGCCCTTATTCATTTTAAACCATGGTCTTTTTAAGGTCGTGTTAAATAAGGGTCTAGCTGGTGGTAGAGGCCAAGCCAAAGTAAATGATAATAAGAAATGGTCAGACCAATCTACTTCCCGATTATCATTCCTGGAGATCATGCCAGGCCTAGAAAAAATAGCATCTAGCCTATGGCCTGCTCTATGGGAGGGTGTGCTGTCTCCAGAGAGCCAGTCCAGGCTCTGCATGTAGTTCGTAAAATCTACCATGCTAGGGTCCTCAAAATATTCTAAATGGAGATTGAAATCGCCTAAAACCAAAGCATTCTTGGCTAGCAGCAAAGGTTCCCACATAGAAGGCCAAGCTGCCAGAAAGGCATTCTTGGAGCCTGGAGGTCTATACAAAAACAGACCTTCAATATCCTGGCTATTCTGGGTTTTAATTTTAAAATAAGTGCTTTCACAGGTCTGGGTGTGGCCCTTCTGTTCCCTTAATGAGCAACTCAACTCCTCTTTAAAAATAATGGCAAGCCCTCCTCCTCTTGTTCTATCATGTCTCACAGAGGAGAAACCTGGAGGAGATGCAATAAGGAACTCTGGATTAGAATCTTCACAGGCCCATGTCTCAGTAACAAAAAGACAGTCCAGATTGTCAGCCTTAATCAATTCACTAATTTCAAAAGCATTTTTAACCAGGGAACGGGCATTAATCAGCTCCCATACCATGCTATGTTTGGGAAACTTAACGTTACTCTGTACATCCAGGCTATCCGCCTCTTCTGAATAGGTAGAGGGTTTCCAGAGGCAGTGGTCGCAACTCTGACTCAAGTCCCCTGCTGGGTCAAAGCGCCTGCAATTAAACTCAATAGGGGCTTTATTTAAAAAGAGCAATTCTTGATTGGAATATGTAACCAATTGATTTGGTCCATAAGGACCGGCCCCCGGCCCCATCCGGGCGCGGACGGGCGCAGACGGGCTTGCCTTAGACGCGCCTTCGGCGCACCAGCGGCGTGCCCGCTGGGCACGTCCGCTTTCTTAACACCATTTATACTTAATGGCCCCCAGAGACCCTGGCGCCCACACAAGTCAGCAGGCAACTAGTCTGCTGACCTCACTATCCACACAGTATGTCTGCCGCTGATAGCCACGTGGGAGGTGGGCTCTTACAGACCCAAACCTCACGGCAAGCGCCAGCACACAGTGGAACAAGGTGAGCCCCCAGCACAAGATATACTCGTAATATAAATTAAAAAGATCGAGCAGTGCCTGTAATTTAAAGCCTTCCCCTTCTTTCCCTTTTAATCCCCTTTAAAAGCGCACTATCCAGCAGTATTAAAATCGAAAGGTACACCCAGCGAGTCTATTTAAAAAACACGGATGGAAAACGAAACCGGACAAGTTATAAATTGTAATTCTTACATAAGCGGTCCGCTGCGCGTCCGCTTTCTTAGCAGCATTTATACTTAATGGCCCCCAGAAACCCTGGCGCCCACACACGTCAGCAGGCAGCTAGTCTGCTGACCTCACTATCCACACAGTATGTCTGCCGCTGATAGCCACGTGGGAGGTGGGCTCTTACAGACCCAAACCTCACGGCAAGCGCCAGCACACAGTGGAACAAGGTGAGCCCCCAGCACAAGACATACTCGTAATATAAATTAAAAAGAGCGAGCAGTGCCTGTAATTTAAAGCCTATATGACATGGCACACTGACAGTATCAGTCACTAACCGCAATTACAGGCTTAAGTCCCAGACAGTTATTGGAAGTAGAGTTGTATCAGTTGGTTCCTGGAATTGACATCTTCCCCTTCCTCATCCTCACCATCACTCTCCTCACCTCTCTGAGGTAGCTGATCAGGACCTATAGCACCCTCCACCTCCAAAAGGGGGATAGAATGTCTCACAGCCACGTTGTGCAGCATGCAGCAGGCCACCACTATTCTACACACCTTATCAGGCCCATAGGTCAGGTAACCCCCAGAGATAT
This sequence comes from Pleurodeles waltl, assembly GCF_031143425.1. Taxonomy (NCBI): domain Eukaryota; kingdom Metazoa; phylum Chordata; class Amphibia; order Caudata; family Salamandridae; genus Pleurodeles; species Pleurodeles waltl. Next base: position 439,667,663 of record NC_090440.1, on the reverse strand, counting down.
GTAGACACCGGAATCTAGCCTTCAGGAGACCTATAGTATTCTCTATCACCCTCCTAGTACGTCCATGGGCCTCATTGTATTTCCTCTCTGCATCCATCCTGGGATTCCTCACTGGTGTCAGGAGCCAACGCAAGTTTGGATAGCCAGAATCACCTAGAAAAAGGGCCAATACAGAGTCGTCATTGTAATGTCCCTTAGTCAAACAGGCAGGTTTTCTGCAATGTGTCAGTTAGTGACAGGCAAACTTACCTATGGTCCACCCTCTGTCCTCTTGTAGTTGTTCCTTCTTCTGTGGCACACTACTGTTCCTCAAAACAAATGAATCATGGACTGAACCCGGGAACCAATGACATGGGGAATGTTTGCAAAGGGCATAGAAGTCAGACTTGATGGCAGGGAGGTCAGCACTTTGGGGGAATCACACATAGGATTGCAGATGTTGTACAAATGCATTCAGAAATCTTGTCAGTACCTAGCTGAACATTGGCTGTAAGAAACCAGCACCCATGCCCACTGTCACTTGAAATGAGCCTGTGGCCAGGAAATGGAGTGCGGAGAGCACCTGCACCTCAGTTGGAATGGCATGCTGATTACGATTTCCGAGAGTCAGTGCAGGATCCAGTAATGCACATAGGTCCTGAATAGTTGCACGTGTCAGTCTATAAGTGATAATGATCTGATGCTCCACAATGGTCCCCATATCCACAAGTGGTCTGTACACCGATGGTGCCCTTCCTCGCCACAAGGGTCAGTATCTATGAGGGGTTACAAAAAGGAGTGATGTGCACACATACATTGGCATATTTGCTAAATACATGTAGTGCATTGTTCATAGTAGTGTCTGTACCATAACTGCAACCTGACAGATGTACATGCACATCAATAGGAGGTAACAGAGTAAATCATGTGTGCTACAATACGCAATGGCTAGAGGCCTAGGTGCTTCATGTGGCTAGTAGACCCTGCATTGTGATTAGTAAGAAATTCTAGATGCGTAGGTGATGGAAAAATGTCTGCCCACTGTAGTTCTGCCCCGTTGTGGAAGTGACCTAATACCGCTAGCGGTTGACGTCACAGCGTACATCGGTGTTGACCGCTGTTCGCACACCCTCATTGGCTAACATGGGTGCCTATGGGGAATCCTGGCGTATCATGATCACCGCCGGCGGTGACAGTGCATATCGCCGCGGAACGTACGTGCGTTCGTCATCGTTTGATCACTTGACTCCCTGATCTCGTGCGGACAGGTACTCCACTCTGTGTACTGCTGTCGCCTGCCTCTGGCTATGGATGTTCCACGTGGTGCAGGGGAAAGGGCCCCGGGCTTCACCCTGGAAGAACTGGAGAAGCTAGTGGAAGGGGTCCTGCCCTTGTACGACAGACTCTGCGGACGGCCAGAGGTACAGGTGAGTCCGGGTTTGGGGGGCACTGTGTGAGTAATGGATGGAGTGGCTTGCACATACGTGTGCTCCTGTGAGCCAGGATGGGCCATGGTGCATGGAATGCTGTGTGCCACTGTCCTGCATGTCTGAGAGTACTGTCAGTCCTGTGTTTGACATTCTTCCAGCTGTTCCCATTGTGCAAGTGCCTGACCTCTGTGTTCTATTTCTGTGTTACCCTACTAGGTCAGTGCCCACCAGAAGAGGGCACATTGGCATGCCATCGCCAAGGAGGTACGGACCCTGGGGGTCTACAACCGGCGGAGTACCCACTGTAGAAAGAGGTGGGAGGACCTGCGCTGCTGGGCGCGAAAGATCAGTGAGGCCCAGCTGGGGAAGTCCTCTGAACATGGAAGGGATGCCCGTCTGGCACTGACCCCCCTCATGCATCGGATCCTGGCGGTGGCGTAGGCTGCACAGCATTCACAAGGGGGTGAGTACTCACAGACCATACTTCAGTCTGGAAGGATGAGTGTGTGTGCGATAGGGCTCATGGTGCTTAGAGCAGGGAATTTGACTGGTGTCCATCTACTGTATGTTCCCCAAAGGGTGTAGGGGTGTCCCTGTCAGGTTTCACCTACCTCAGCTCCAATACTATTTCAGGAGATGGGTATAGGTCAGTATTCTGCGCAGTTGTCAGGGGCATGGCCATGGGCATAGTGCACAATGCTGCCTGTTGGGTGTGTCTGCTGGGTGGGTGTATGTCTGGCCATTGTGTATCAGCATTCAGTTATTTACAAGTGTCTCTCCTGTTTTATCTCCCCTGTTCTCTTGTGTTGGTTTGGTACAGCATCAACATCAGGCGAGGGAGCTGAGGCATCCGCAAGTGGGGAGGCAGCGGCCCATGGATCCTCCGAGGCAGAGACAACGGACGCCCAGGGGACCAGTGGGTGGGAGGGCGAGGGGACCTCCATGGGGGAAGCTACTATCACAGGAGGTAGTGACTCTGAGACCTCCTCCGATGGCCCATACCATCACCGCCCTCCGTTCTGCCCCCACCGAGTTGCCCGTGGCCGCCCACCCAGAAATGTGGGCGTCTCCTTTGCCCCAGGCACCTCCTCCCCTGCCCCAGTCAGCCCTGCTGCCCTCACAGAGGAGGCTATTGACCTCCTCAGAACCATCTCTGTAGGGCAGACAACCATCGTCAATGCCATCCAGGGTCTGGCATCAGAGGTGCAGCAGACCAATGCCTATCGGGATGGCATTCACGGTGCCGTGTCTGCTCTACAGAGATCTTTTCAGGCTCTGGCCTCCTCTCGGATAGCAGCCAGTTTCCCTGGCCATTCAGTCCCCCCTCCAACCTCCTCTACCCCTTCCAGCACCCCACTCCCTTCACCCGTCCAAAGTACACAATCAATCCTGCTTACAGGCACATCAACACACAAGAAGCACACTTCAAAACACAAGCAACCCACCTCCCACCACAAGCATTCACACGGCCAACAGATGCCTGCACACACAACAACGTCCACTTCCCCCAGTGTGCCCACCTCTTCCGCCTCCCTGTCTGTCCCCTCTACATCCACACTCTCATGCACTGCACCTTCACTCACTGTTACTGCTCCTCTTCCTGCACTCACCACGATAGCAGACAGCCATACATGCACCCCATACACCACACCTGCACTCACCACCTCTACTGTAGTTGACACATGCAGCACACTCCCCAGACTTGCAGACACCCACCCAACATACATCCACACTAGCTGTCTGTCTTCTCCCACTGTGTCCACCCCACCTCCCAAAACACACAAACACACCAAGACACCCACCCATCAGACATCCACCACACCACAGCATACTGAGCAGTCACCTGCACCCACTACACGCACACCTACACCCCATACATCAACCCCAATTGCTCCCAAGAAACTTTTCCTCTCCCGTGCAAACCTGTTCCAACCCACTGGCCCACCCCGTCTTGTCCCCAACGTTCCCACCTCCTTGCCCTTTCCGCTCCTTCCACATCACAGCCCACCCCGGTCCAGCCTTCTCATTCCAGTGCCCCTTCCCCGGTGAGGAAGAAGGCCTGCTCAGAGCCTAGGCCATCCAGCTCCACCCCTTCAAAAGAGAAGCCGACCCCCCTCCAACCTCCTTACGCAAGTCAAAGTCCCACCCCCGTTGAAAATCCCCACCCCCCCTTCCGTGAAGTGCCTTGATCCCCATATGGTGCCCCGTTCAGTGGAGTACCCAGCACTTGTGGGAGTCAGGTGTGGCCAGTTGTGGCCAAGGACAATGTGAATTTTATGGACTGGTCATTGGCCCTGTTGGCACTGTTTAGCTCAGGGAGCTACTAATTAAAGTTTCTGTGTGGTCTGTGTTTGGGCTGCATACAGTTCCACCCTGGTGTTTGTTTTAATTTTTTATGGGTGTGGGTCTATTGTATGTACTATGGTCAAGTTGCAGTGGCCTACGGTCTGGTACGTACCTCTTGGTGTGGGGTGTATGACTTGTGCTGCTGGGAAGGGTTGGGGGGGCGTTGCAGAGTGGGTGGGTATGTAACTGTGCCCTTTCCTCCCTTGTGTCGTAGATTGCGATACTTACCGTCATCGTCTTCGGCGGCGGTCTCGGTCGTGTAGGTATATGGCAAGGAGCAAGGCTGGCATGATCAGCAGCTCTCTGTCCATGGCTGCCACTGCACGTTTTGTGGAACTCCAGTGAGTCTTTCCGTCTATTTGTTACATTTCCGCCTGCCTTTGTATGGCGGTGGTTCCTGCCCCGGAACTGGCAGCGGATTGGTGGTTTATAATTTGATGGGCGGGTTGGGCCTTTCCGACGGCCTGTAGGCAGACTCTGCCATCATCAGCGGGACTCCTTTCCTGGCAGTGGGTGGTGCGCGGGATGCATGTGTTTCGTTTGGTTCATTATTTGCCGGTCCGGCCCGCTCCTCTGTGGGCGGTTTCTACCGCCACCGCAGGCGGAGCGGAACGGACCGCATTGTTCATAATGAGGGCCATAGACTCTCAGATCCACTCTCACCTCCAGATACACCCACTTACACCTATTCTCACACCCAGATAGGGACTTTTTAAAAGATGTTTTATAAACTGTTTTATAAGTCCTGTTGAAGTAAAAATAGCCAGATTTGTTTTCCCCATTGTAGTGAATGGGCTCCATAGGCTAACATAGAGTGACTTTATTTTAAAATAATAATGTCTTATTTTCCATAGGAAGGAGCTAAATATAGCAAGCTTGGTACCAAATTACAAATTATAATAAATCCAACAACTTGCCACTGTTGAATTTAACATAGCTTGGACAGGGAAAACAGCTTTAGAACTATTGCTAAGAGTTACCAAGTTCAGCCCTGTACTGCTCTTTTCTCATTGGTCAGCCTCAGAAAGCCTAAGCCAGGCTACCTTGATGAGGTGTGAAGTGGTCTGGGCTGAAACAAAGGAAGCATGCATCTAGTGGGAGGAGAAATGCCTCAGCAGATGGTAGAACATGATGGGGGAGTAACCAAACTGGACTTCAAAGGAGGGAAGGACATTTGGGACAGCAACTGGACCTCCCCCATTTTCTGTAGCCCCAGACATCCAGATGGCCACCTGATTTGATTAAGAGAGAGGCTGGAAACGGGTGTCTTAAGGAAAACGTAGCCACACCAGTAGGTGGACTCAGCCAGATTTAAACTCTAGGATTTAATTTTTGCCATCTTGGATTTCGGAGGAATGTTGCTCCCTATGATTGATTGATTTTTGCTACACGTCCCAGGCAGTGGTCAATCAAGTGGGTGGTGGCCTGCATGTGATTGGACAGAGCACTCCCCTGCTTGCCACCCCAAGAGCAAAGATAAATATGTCAGAGCTGCACCACAATTCTGATCCCTTCTAGAAGAAGAGAAAAGAAGAAAGACTGCCCTGCTGGACCCCTGACCTGCACCTGGACCCTGCACTCAGAAGGAATGCACCAGCTGCACACTTTGGGCTTCACCAAGAGAAATACTTTGCCTTACTTTTACAAATCCAGGAAGGGACTCCCTGTATGCAACAAGTTCAAAGGAGCTGGCTGAATCCCCTGCATCAAGTCCTGCAAGAACAGCCCATCTGATCAGTGTCCAGTGACCATTTAAGGAGTTTGACCAGGTGTATTCTTGGAATTGCAGTCCCAACCTCCAAGGAGCAAATCAGAGCTTCTGGAACCTTGGAGTAAGTTTGTGGACACTTTGAGAACCCAAACACTACTTCTGGAAGAAGATCTAGAAATGTGGAGAAGTTTGGAGCAACTTTAGAAAAAACTTTCATAAGTGGACCGACCTGAAGTCAAGAGTCAAGCGGGCCAACGTCAAGCGGGACCCGGCCCGACTTTCAGGTTTGTCCCGCTGAAACGATCTGGAGCCCCAGACTTCCAGGATTTAACTGGGGGCTCCCAGAAAGGCAATCCAACGATGTTGCATCGAAATTGGCTTGCTGAGGACCAAAGGTAAAAGTTTGACTGAGGCCTCCCGTGGAGTGCATCTGAGGAGGCTCCTTCGCAGTCGGCCTAAAATTTACATTTTGCCCGGTCGAGTGTGACCAGATGTCCTAGAGTGGGTATTTTATTTTTTAGGCACTAGAAAATATTTGGGGGTCATTACGATCCCGGCAGTTGGCGATAATGTGGCTGTAGTAACGCCAACAGGCTGGAGGTACTTACCGCACACTGAAGTCAAACCGCCAATGTACCCCACCAACCGCAACGGTGGTAACAGCCGTCGGGCTGGAGATATCCATCTCCAGCCGGGCGGCCACCATTGTGTCGCCGGTGGGATTATGAACCTGCCTACCACCATGGTTTCCGTGGCATTCGTAATGCCATGAAAACCATGGCGGTAGGCCATATCAGTGACAGGGAATTCCTTCCCTGTCACTGATAGGGGTCTCCCCCCTTCCACTCCAGACACCATCCCATACCCGCACCTCAACAAACCCCACTACCCCCACCCGACATCCACATCCCCTACACACACACACACATACACGCACACGCATACACACACTCATTCACTCATACATTCACACATGCATACATCCAACCGCACACATCCGCACACACTTCCAAACATGCACGCAGACAACCATTCACATTTCACAACATACATGCACTCACACATCCATACATGCACACACGCATTCAACACTCAACACACACCCACATTCAAGCACACACATACATTCACACAGCCCCCCCCCACACACACACAGAATACCCCCCTCCCCTGTCGGAGACCCGACTTACCTGGATCCAGGGGGTCTTCCGGCAGCAGACGGGACGGGGCGCTGCTACCGCCAGCAGTGCCCGCCAGCAAAACACCGCCAGGCCGTATTATTTGTCATAATACGGCCGGCGGCGGTCTACTGGCATGGTGCTGCTGGTGGTAGCAGCACCACCTTACCGCTATCCGCCAGCATAGCCACAGCCAAATTTCCGCCCTTCTTGTGGAGGGAATCCAGCACTGGTCATAGAATGGCAGACAGATGGTAGCCGCGGCGACGGTCTTTTGGCGGCTGTTGCCGTGGCTGTAGACAGTCAATACCGCTAATGTTATAATGAGGGCATTAATCTTTAAAAATTAATATCTCCAGTGCCTACATTGGATTTTTGTCATTTTGGTGTTAATTTCAAGATAAAAATAGTTTCTATTTTTATAAATTGATGTTGGATTTTTATTGTATTTTACTTATTTACTGTTTTGTTGATATTAAATACTTTACACACCTGTCTTCTAAGTTAAGCCTAACTGCTTGTGGGACAAGCTACCAACAGTTGAGCATGGGTTAATTTATTGAGACCTTGACTGGGCCTAGTGGGATTGGTGGCTTTTTTACTAAGTACCTACCTGCTCTTACTGAATAACTCACTTTCCAACACATAGTGATTAGGCATTTAGCAGGAGACAGTTGAGTTCTCCAGGCGCTGTTGTGGTTGGCATGGTGGTGGCAGTAGTGTTTGTGGGTGTTCTGAAGTTGTAAGAAAAGAGACAGTGGTAGCAAACGAAGATTCCTACTGTAGAGTATGTAAATGTGCGGCAGTAGTTGTTGTTGCGGAGTCTGGGTTCCAGGGTTCTGAGTTTGGCGCTGGTGTATCTGCAGGCGATGGAAGATCCAGGGTTCCTGGGGCTGGGCATGGTCCAGGTGCAGATCGGCGCAGATCCGCTTGCCTTCGGTGCGTTGATGGCTCACCCACTGCATGTGTCCACTGTGCGGCCATGCAGCGGCCTCTATTAAGTGGGTCTTGAGAGGGGCCCTAGGAGGCAGGAGTGGCAGGAAAGCAGGAGCAGTGGGAAAGCAGGAAAGTGAGCAGCAAGGCACCCCTGTTCAAAAACAACAATAAAACGAGATAAATTGACCAAAAGCATAGGTTGCAATGCTGACAGCACAAGATAAATTTGCCAAAAAGCCACAACATAAACAGCACACAATTAACATAGTTGACAGAATTAGCAGGCACGGAATTAACAGGCACAGATACAGCAGGCACTGATATAACAAAAAGGACAGAGGGGCAACATGACATAAAGTTAACAGGCACAGAATTAATCTTAACAAGCACAGATACAACAGGCACAGATACAACAAAAGGAACAGTAGGCAAAACAGAGAAGGACAGTGGGAGCAACGGAAGTACAAAGCATCAAGGCAGAGTGGGGGAGCTGGAACAAGGATCTGCTCAATGGGGTCGCGCTGCAGTCTCCATTAAGTAGGTCTTAAGAGAGGGGCTTGGAGGCAGGAGCAGACGTAAAGTGAGATCAGCGGAAGAGCAGGAAAGTGAGGTGCCACTGCTCAAAAATAACAATAAAACATAGACAAATTGACAAAAATCTCAAGATAAATTAATCAAAAAGGCACAACATAAATAGTACAGCCTGGCACAGAATAACACTCACAAACTTAAAAGGCACAGATACAGCAGGCACAGAAATGATGACAGTTGGCAGATCAAAGAAGAGCAGTGGGAACATCTGAAGCACAGGGCTTGGTGGCAGCGAGGGGGAGCTTGCACATATACCTGCTCCCTGTGGCAAAGGATAAAGGGGCCACCAGGTCTGCCTTCCTTCTGTTGTCCAGAATAATCCACTTAAAAGCCTGGTACTTGACCCCAATATTCATGAGGCATTGAAGGAGACTAGGATGGGAGATGGTATCAAATGCCACCAACAGATTGAGCAGAATCATGGTGGATTTATTCCCTTGATCAAGTGTCAATTTAATGTAGACAGACACTTCTAACAATGCTGTCTTTCTGCTTTGTCAGGGGCTGAAGCCCGATTGGCTATGATGAAAATAGCCTGTGCTGCTTGAGAAAATTCGATAGCTGAGTATTAATCAGCTTCTTGAGCAGTTTGGTTGTCACAAGGAGGCGTGATATTTGTCGAAATGTAGACAACAAATTGCGGTATGCAGAGGGATTTTTCAATAAAGGGATCACTGTAGCCTGCTTCCATATAGACAGCACCATGGAAGCCACAGAGGTGTTAAAGACCCTGTTAATAACAGGATTAATTACCTTTACTATTGTTAGACCTGTCAGCCTAAGGGTGGATGCCCTCCAATCGTTTGCTTTCACCTTCCTATTTTTCAGAATTAGTTGTTGTTGGCCTTAGGACATTGTTCACTTTCCCACTGCTAACCAGTACTAAAGTGCCTCTGATTGACATATTTATTTTAGGCATAAGTCCCTAGTAAGGCGATGTATCATATACCCAGGGCCTGGACATTAAATGCTACTAGTGGACCTGTAGCACTTATGGTGTGCTCCATTTAAGTAGCCCCTTAAAACATGCCTCTGACTAGCCGTTGTAGCAGAAGTTTTAAACTGACATTTCAACTTGGACTTGACAAAATAACCTCATTGCCAAGTCTAAAACTCTGTTTTCAATACATATATGTCACCCATAAGGTAGGACCTAAACAGTCAATAGAGAAGAGTGCATTGTAATTAAAAAGTTGGGCATGTACTTTTACGCTTTACATGTCTTGGTAGTAAAAAACTCAAAAATTCAGTTGTCTGTACTCTGAGGCCTACCTCTCCCATGTGATACAATTGGGTTACTTGTAACATATAATAAGTGCTAACATTTGATTGGAAGCAGGAAGGAAATCCAAGTTTGGTGTTCTAATTATAATTGTAATTTACAATCTTCTTTAATGATAAAGTCTGATTTTAAGTCACAATTCTAAATTGCCACTTTTAAAAAGTTGGAATTTTTGTACCCTAACCATTTTTTGCCTGCGGCTTGTTGTTTGGTCAAATGACTACATGTGAGTGGCAGTTGGCCTTTGTTTATTCCTTCCAGATATCCACACAATAGAGGGATTAGATGTGCCTGTGTTGGCCATCTCAGATAGAATGGGAAGGTGGAGCTGGGAGCAGCCTCACTTGCACCTTAATAGGCACTTCTAAAAAGGCACCAGGGATAAAAAGAGGACCCTCAGCCCTACTCTTCAGCTCACTTTCTAGACTTGCGGAACGACTCTCAAGGGACTGCCTGCTCCTGTGTACTTCAGAAGACTCTTTTGCTGCAGTATGTAGGACTGCTCTGCTGCCTGAAGCCTGCTTTGAACCCCTAGATGTCTGCCCTGCTTCTTGAGCCCTACACTTCATCTTGAATCCAGGACTTTCAAAGTGACTCTAAGGGCTATTTGGCTGGCCTCCTAATCAGAGCCTCAGGGACAGAAAGGGCTCCAACCATCTTGAACCCGCACCAAGATACTGCCTAAATGAGGCATGACCCTCCAATTGGCTCCTCAAAACTCCTGAGGCATTGGAAGTGGTGCTAAAGGTAATCAGATAGCCCAAATTCGAAACTTGGGGCTTAGAAAACGTTTGGCTAAGAGAACCAAGAGAAGACCGAGACCTACCTGTTTGTCAGTCCACCCAGGACCCAACTTGCTGGTCAGCTTGACTTCGCAGCAGCCCTGCTACATTCTTCTCCGAAGTAGCAAATCCTATTCCATGGCTGCTCGCAGAAGGGGTATCTGGCCTTGTGGAGCCCTCATTGGCGAGAGGCTGCAGCTGTGTCACCCTGGAGATTTTTTACTTAAAAAAAAGAGACTGAGGGCCTGATTTAGAACTCAGCAGACAGGTTACTCCTCCACAACAGTGATGGATATCCCCTACACCAAAATCTAAATCACATTTTACGCTATGGGATTTAGATTTCAGCGGACTGGATATTCGTCCGATTGTGATGGAGTAACCCGTCCACTGAGTTGTAAATCAGGTTCTGAGTCCGAACATAGAAATCTTCACAATGACTTTGTGTAGCAGCTTCTCGAAGACACCTCCTCCCCCTCGTACACCATCGGCTGTCTTCCTCCACTGAACTTGACTGGTCCTAATCCACTCTGTGCATCCAAACTGCACTCCATCATGGTTGTCTGTAACTTTTGACTTTGCCCTGGTCTTGCGCAACTTGATCCACATTGGTGCTTTGATCTATAAGGAGCTAGTTTTCATTTTACAAAAAAATCGGATTGGATTTTTGTTGTTTTTGTTGTTTTGGTGTCAAATAATTTATCATAATTTACTTTATTTTTCTACATTGATATGGGATTTTTCTTGTGTTGTGTTTTCACTTCGTTACTGTTAGTGTGCTGCATAAATATGAGGGGAGTTTCACTTTGCAGAATTCTGTGGAATTAAATGAGGACTCCTCAAGAACCTGTGGAGTTCGCGAATGGGAAGAAATCAACACATCACGCTGCTCACGCTGATTTGTAGCACTGGGCGCTCGTTCCATGCTGAAAAATCAGCATGAATGACACCACATGGTGCCCTAGAGGGTGTAATGTGGAATGGACAAAATTCCTCCAACTCAGCTAGGGGAGTCTAATTTATTGTCCACTCTTAATAAATACTTTACACTTTTAGCCTTAAGGCCTTTCTGCCATGCTACCAGAGGGTTAAGGACAGATCAATTTAGTGACTGTTTGTGGTTCACCCTAACGGGGATTGTGGGTGTTGCTTGAGAAAGTCTTGCCCCCTCCCCCAACCAACAGCACAATTTTTCACAGTTGCCATAGCCAGGACCGAGAGGGGATCTACAAGGGATCATGATCTGCAGTTCTGAATTGCCATGATAGCTATCTAATCTATTTCTTCTCTTTTATACAGAGTAGAGATGTAATGATTTTCCCATTTATCTTCTGAAAGTGTCTAGTCTAGTGTATTAGTATTGTTCTTGAATACATTTTTCTTCTGATGTCAGAAGCATTTACAATTACCCTGGGGTATTGCTACCTACATCTCACCCCATCGTTTGTATTCGTTTTTTCTCTGTTTAACTGTTCAACGAAAGCCATTTCTTGTTGTTTTAAGATAATTGCAAACCTCATTATGTTTTTATAATAGCTTCGTTTTGTGTTCTTAACCTAAGACAGTCAACATTAAACCATGTTGTCTTGGGCTTGCCTCAATTAGTTCATTTAGTTGCCTACACCAGTCAAGGGGTTGCCATTCAAAAGAAAAACAAAATCTTTTTTTCTAATGCAGTCTTAAATATAGGTTAGATATCTTATTCCGATATACCAGTTCAAATCATTTGACGGTAAGATGTAGACAAAGATAATGACTGATTATGTGTATTAACATTTACTTCATTTATGACTACTTCCAGTTCAAGGTGATTGCTATTTTAATAGTCAGTTACCGCAAAGGTTCGCACTTACCGAAGAGCTCCATGCAGATAAATGTACGGCAGAAAATAAAAACAGCCACTGCAGCTGTGATTGTGACTGACTCTCTAGCTTTCACTCTTCCAGTGAAAGTTGGCTGTAAAGTAGTGTGAAAGGCAGCCACTTCTCAGATGCTTTGGCTCCAAATGTACTTGTCCGCTGCTGTTGTGTTTACATCCATTGCATAAATATTTGATTACTTAGGGAATAATTTGCAACGAACCGGTCCCAATACAAGATGCCATTTGTTATTGGAGCCACCAGTGAACACAGAAAGTAACTCAAGACATCAAGGAGGAAATGTGGCCTAAGTCTCAAGCCACCGCTTTTGGAACTTGTGAACCCAAGTTCGAATCCCGACCTTGGCATTAGGCTTACAATTGTGTGAATCTGGGCAAGACACAACATCCCTATGTGCTTGAAAGATATCCAATTTGTGTGCAATTTATTTGTATAATTCTCATGTGATGCACACCATTTTGTATATCGTCTCCAAACCCGTCACTTAATCCACAGTGGACTGTTGCTACACAGCCACACTTATACTATATATATGCCATATAAATACCAAAACATAAAAGTCAGGCTGATTAAACTTATCTATCTCACCATGTGCTATAAAAGGGATGGTCTGTAAAGGGGATTGTCCCTGTCAATAATTACTACTGCGGAGTTTCATACCCTCTTAACACTTCCCCCAATTACATAACTCCCGGTGCAAGTGGTGTGTCTATGGAAGTCAAATTAGGTGAAGAGTTGCTGAAGACTGATATGCTAGTATGGCTTATTGGCATTAATAATAATTAGCAGTGCCACCCAGGTGTACAACATACTTTCAGGAACTCCTCCTTGTTATTCTGAGGGTTTTTTAAATCTTAAAGTGGTCTCCCACATGCTTGGGCTCTGTTGATATTTTTCCCTCAAAGTCATGGTTTGCCTTGCTTCCCATCCATTACACATAAATTGACCCAGCTGTACATCTGCTGGAGACCACCTAACTGCACCAGAAGATACCCATCCCAGTACCCTGGAAGAGGCCTACATCCGTGTAGCATCCAGTGATCAGGGCATAAGCGGAACCTTGAGAACGGGCACCACCCACAACTAATATCTGCTTCTCAAAGGGTCTCTCTGGATCACTATGTGACTCAAATAATGCGAAGGGAAGCTGCAGACTACAAGCTGGGAAGAATCCTTGCACATTCAAATAGTGTGTTGGAAGAGAGGAGCTCCCAGGCATTGATATTAAGTGCCCCTTTCCAGAAATTGGCTGAAAACACAGGGATGACTTCAGTGAAGAAACGTGGGCCCAAATGTAAACATTTTCACGCAAAACTGCATTAACCATCGGCTAGCGCCATTCCAAGTCGCCCGCCAGGCGTCTTATTTATGGAATGGTGCAATCCGGCGCAAAGGATGGGCTAACGTCATGGAAAATTACATTAGCCGGGTGGGGGTGGCGGTATGGGAGAAGGGGGTTTTGCACCAAAAAATTATGATAGGCTGGTTAGAGTAAAAAGAGAGGACTCTAACCAGCCTAGCTTCATTTCTTGATGCAAAACCTATCATACCACATGACTCCTGTCTTATAAAAGACAGGAGTCATGCCCACCAAGGGTCCCCTGTGCATGGCCATTTCACCCACTGCCATGTAGGAGGGCCCATTTCAGAGCCCCCTATGGCACTTACATTTTTTTTTATAAAATACTCACCTCTACTTACCTATACTTACCTGGGATGGGGGCTCCCATCCTCTGCTGTCCCTCTGGTGTGGGTGGGGGTGTCCGTGGGGCTTGGGGAGGGCACCTGCGGACTTATGCTATGGTATTCAACCATAGAAATAGGCCCACAGGTTCCCTAATGCCTCCCCTGACCCAGGTGTTAAATAATAATATTTAGGCGCGCCTCCCTCCCGTGCACCATTTTTGCACGGGAGGATAAATAAGGCGCCTTGGCCGTAGAGTCATTTTTTGCCCGGGAACACCTACTTTGCATCTCATTGACCCAAGTTGCTTCCCCCTAGCAAAAAATGACTTTAACTCCAAAACGTTGGCGCTAGGCAGGTCTAGCGCCAAAGTATGAATTTAGAGCTAGGTTTGCACTGAATCAGCATTAAAAAAATGGTGCTAATTCAGCACAAAGCAAGAATAAATCTGGGCCATGGTTTCCAAATGACTTGCAAAAACATATCAGCTGTGTGTCTCATCTGACATACAGGTGAGGTTGGAGGATGTTTCTGGTTGCAGCACTGCTACCATTGCTTGAGCATGCTTTGTATGGATGGACTGACTACAAGCTTGTTTTCCTTCATTTTACATTGATTTCTCCGGAAAAATGTGAATGTAGACATCAGGATTGTTGTAGCTGAGCCTTCATTTCATTACTAATTGTTGTAAGCAAAGTATTTGCGATGGTTTAATTCACGCACCCGAATGTCTCTTATTTCGGTCCTTCTTTCTCCTTTTCTTTCTCGCTATTTATTTTTCTTTCTTAATGTCTTCCTCCTTTTCTCTGCTCCATTTCCCTCGGTTCCTCTGTCTACCCCTCTTTTCACTTTTTCTCAGTTCTCATTATCCCTACGTCCCCTCCCATTCTCCTTACCTCAATTTCTCTCCATTTTTCTTCCTATTTTGCATGTTATGCACCTGCTGTGCAGGTTGTGCTCTGTCAATCTAGCTTACTGTGCCACGTTTTTGTTTTATCTGTCAATGTATTTTGAATATAGAGGACTACAAAACAGCTGCAAAACCTCAAGCATATTTTTGAGTTTTGCCAAAAGCCCAGTTTCACCCTTTAGTAGGGAAGGCAAAGTTTACGGATTTTATAACCACAGATATAGTTTTTCTCTCCTTAGAGGGGGACTAACTATAAAAGCTCTCCAACACTGACGACTTGGTGGTAGAGTGGCTTCTAAATTGTTTTGTACAAGCAGACTGACAAAGCGATTCTACATCACTGCGCTATTTCTCCTGCCATTGAGGTTTAGAGGGCTTAGGCTGTCGCCCTTTGTGGGTCAGACTTATGCAGCTTTGTAATATGAATATATTAGCTGTGACAGAAAGGCAATCTGATTTGAAACTACCGAGGAACTCTCCATTTGGTGCTTGGATGGTTGAATTTTGGAGCTGAGAACTTAGATTATATAGAAAAACGCATATCTCTGTAATATTGAACCCACTTTTATTTAACTTGAAGTGCTTAGGTCCTTTAAGGGATACATTTTATGGGGCCCTTTTCATTAGGAATGTTCACACTTTACAATGGTTACGGCATGTACGACAGATACTTGATCTAATGGGGCTGTCTTATTACAGGAGCAACATCCCATTTATTACTTCTAGCTCCTCTGTTTACATCAAGAAGGTCTAATTGAAATATAGGGTAAACCAGAAGACAATAGAAGCCATGCACTGCAGCCTCATTAAAGCATTCTGTGGTCCAAAGCACTATGAGCTATATTCACTAAGCTGTTGTGTTGTTATTGCATCACGCTAACTAGCACACTTCAGAAAGCACTATTAGAAAGATGCTCAGTATAGGAGTTAGTGTCCCTTTGGGCCTTTTTTATATGCAAAAGTGGTGCTAACCTAGCGCAATTTTATATTTTGTTGCTAGACCCATCTAGCAACAAAATTTCAGAGTTAGCGTAATTTTTGCGAGTGCCACCCTACCTTGTGTTGGTTAGTGACAATGATTGATATGCAAGGTAGGCTTTCCCTTTAAAAAAAATGGAAAGCTCCAGCTCCATTTTTACTGACCCACGCAAAAATGACGCACATTAAGAAACCGGTCCCAAAAAATGATGCGAAGTCCAATTAGCGTCAAATTTTAAAGCCTGGTCAAACCAAGTGTTAAAATGAGGCCCACACACTATTACTTACGGAACACACACAGAAAAGCATTGTCAACACCCTGGACAACATGGAACTGTTAATGTTCCAGCTTGACACAAGCCGCAGGCGACAGCAATGACAACAGGTCCCACCAGCACCACTGCAGCAACCCCAAACACCACCACAAAAGCCACAAAGGCAGCGCAGAAGGTGGGAAAGGATATTCTGAGAGCCCACAACCATTCACGCGCTCAGGGAGCAAGATGTCATCAGAACCTACCGTCTGAAGTGGGATTCCATTTTACGCCTGCTGCACCACATTGTGGCAGACATAACAGCAAGGGTGGAAGCTCCAACAACTATTCCACCCATGACCAAACTCCTGACTGTCCTTCATATCCTGGCATCAGGATAATTCCAGAAAACAGGCACACATGTGGGTGGTATCTCACAGACATCCTTCTCAGCCTACCCACCAAAGGTTCTGGATGCCATAATCTGCCCCACACCCCACCACAACTGCTTCCCCAACACCCAGCAACTGCAGCAGGAGACCAAGCAAGGTTTCTATCAAATTGCTGGGTTCCCACATGTGCTGGGTGCAATGGACTGCACCCATGTTCAACTTGTGCCACCTGCTGCAATGGAACACCTATATAGGAACTACAAACACACCCATTCTATAAATGTGTAGGCAATCGTGGACCACCATGGCTGTTCACAAACATCCTATCCAAATATCCCAGCAGTGCCCATGATGCCTTCATATTCTGGCACTCCACCATCAATGAGCAGTTCTCGGATGGGCAATATGGCAATGGGCTACTCGGATGTAAGCCACCATACCAATGATTACGCAGACAGTACACCAATCTTGTAGGACAGACAATACATACACAACACTAAACACTCAAGGACAGGGGAACACAGATTTTCAGACAACAATACATGCCACACTAGACTGCATTCATTTCGCATCATACGCACATACACCCATATGTACATAATACAGCCACAACCTGACTGGCATACCACGTGAAGGACAGGTGGAGCTATATCATCTTTGCATAGAGAAGCTGGGTTCAAACCACTATAATTGTCCACTGGTTGACAACTAAATACAGATCCCACACACACATAACACCTAACAACGGATAGCTCAGCTATGTGAGTGGCATTGACCATGTCAATGCAATGAAAGTCACATACAGGCACAGCAACACATTTGTCATGGTGTCGAAGCCTCCAGCGGCACCAATATCAAATGCCATCCAAGTGTTGCCATCACTAACTGCATATCACCTAAACATACCAGACGCACCCTTTGTGTTCAGATTCACCTGTCTGGTGCATTGTGCCACACACATAGGAATGCAACATCACCAGCCATGAAATACCATGGGGCAGATTTATGTAAAGTGGTCCTGCACCTAGTCCAGCACCACTTATCTTGCACCCCCTAGTGTCCCCTAACTCCACCATGTGTGCACCATATACAAACAATGGCGCACCATGGTGCAGAGTAGGTGCAGTGGGGTCAAGATAATGGATGCCATAGTAGGACTCTGTAAGAGTATTTAGAACATACCTGACCATTTCATGCACAGTACATAGGGACTCATTCAAAACCATGGTGTACCCCCTCCTAATGCCTGCTCTGTGCATGTGTTGAAAGTGTCTTTGATAAGTCATGTCTAGAACCTTGGAGATTCCTCTGCAACAAATTTGCTACTCCTCCGATTGTGTGAATCTCACCCTTGTACACATGATGGCTGGCACAGGCACAATCTGCCACAAAGGGTCACTAGGGGGCATATTTATACTCTGTTTGCGCCGGAATTGCGTCGTTTTTTTGAACGCAATTCCGATGCAAAACTAACTCCATATTTATACTTTGGCGTTAGACGCGCCTAGCGCCAAAGTCCATGGAGTTTGCGTCATTTTTTAGCGTGGACACCTACTTTGCGTTAATGAGATGCAAGGTAGGCGTTTCCGTCTAAAAAATTGACTCCGAGGCATGTGCGCCGTATTTACACTCCCGGGCAAAATTCACGCCCGGGAGTGGGCGGGTCAAAAAAAATGACGTACGGCCGCTTTTGCGCCGTTTTTTAGCGCCTGGAAAAGGCAGGCGTTAAGGGAACTGTGGGCTCGGAAGGAGCCCAGAGGTGCCCTCCCATGCCCCCAGGGACACCCCCTGTCACCCTTGCCCACCCCAGGAGGACACCCAAGGCTGGAGGGACCCATCCCAGGGAAATTAAGGTAAGTTCAGGTAAGTATTTTTTTAATTTTTTTTGTGTCATAGGGGAGCCTGATTTGTGCCCCCCTACATGCCACTATGCCCAATGACCATGCCCAGGGGACAGAAGTCCCCTGGGCATGGCCATTGGGCAAGGGGGCATGAATCCTGTCTTTGCTAAGACAGGAGTCATGTCAATGGGGGTTGGGAGTAAAAAAAAAATGGCGCAAATCGGGTTGCAGCGCAAATTTTGCCTCAGCCTGACTTGCCCCATTTTTTGGCGCCCAAGCTCCATTTTCCCCTACGCCGGCGCTGCCTGGTGTACGTCGTTTTTTTTAACGCACACCAGACAGCGCCGGCGGCTAACGCCGGCTAACGTCATTGAATAAATACGGCGCCCGCATGGCACTTCAGAATGGCGTTAGCCGGCGCTAATTTTTTTTACGCAAAACTGCGTTAGCGCAGTTTTGCGTCAAAAAGTATAAATATGGCCCTAAGTGTCTCACTGCATGCGTAGTGCTACATGGTAATATGGAGGTCTGAATTTGGCCTTGTAGAGCTACCATGGTGTCAATACAAATGAAACTATTGTGGTGCAAGGAGGTGGTAGGTTCCATTAACATTAGGACACAGCCTCAAATCTGGACAACACAACACGTATTTTGCATGGTCAAACTGTCAGTCCAGATTTTATTTGAAAGTCACTAGGTCCCAGAGCCACAACCCATGATAGTAAGGTCTACCAACACACACCAATGCAACCATTCAATAAAACAGGAACACACACAACACCAGAAGCAAGTCTGAGTCACCACTCCACCTAAAACTAACATCTGCCATGGCACATACGAAATCACAAATATGCTGACCAACACATGTTCTCTCATTCCTTTGCGGCCAACCAAGGTTACAGTATCCAGCCATGAGGGAATACTACTTTTGCCAACCCAACAACGGTAGAAGAGCAGGCATACAATAAAGGGCACAGAAGGACATGAAATGTGGTGGAGAGGGCATTTGGGCTCCTGGAGTCAAGGTTCAAGTGCCTGGCCCTGACAGGAGGAAGCCTGTTGTATGCACCACCCCTGGTATGCAAAATGATCCTTGTATGTGCAATCTTTCATAACATATGTATTCGGATTGATGTACCCTAGGATGAACTGGTAGATGTCCCCATTGAGGAGGAGGATGGCAGTGGTGCAACACAGGAGGCGGGGGAACAACAAAACACTGCTGCTGGAGTTCGCAGGAGACACCAAATTGTACAGACCTTCTACACCTAGTTACTGTACAACTAATATCACCTTGTAAATATCACAATTAAATCACTTTGCACCAGATTGTCCATGGGGTACTCATTCTCTACTACATATACCATTGGAATGTTGCTCACACCTCATGGAGCAGGAAAAAAACACAACAGTTACAAAGATTGTTGGAACATAGGTTGTGATGTAAGAGGGTCTACCACCTCCATGCCACACATCAGCATCACATAACTCACGCTCATGTGGCCCTCGAAGGCCTAGATTCACTCACCAAAAAAAAAGAAGTGGTGTTAAAAAAGCATAGTGCAAAACCCTACTCCTTTCACAATATCATGGCTACACCTGGCAAGATGTGTGCAAGGGGGGGTGGGCGTACCTACCACAGACGCTGTTTCCATGTGGTGTATTCGAAAATAAGGAACTAAACTGTGCCACATTGCAGGCTGGTAGCTGTAACACCAGCACTGACCATGTGTGACAAGGGGGAACACCATAAGTATTAATGGACCTTCATGGACTGTTCCGGGTTATGGACAAAAGCTTGAGCCTAAATCTGCACCGTATATCTATGGCATTATGTACCAATAGCACTATTGGCCCCAACCCTGACACATGGTGTGCTGTACCTCAAGTATAGCCCACACATGTTGGCTGTGGAGTGCTCTAAGGGTCGCTAGACGAGTGAAGCAGCAATGGGTGCTGATCCACTCTCCACACAAATGCCCCATAGCCAGGAATAGTAAACAAAATAGACTAATGCACCACCACATGAATGTGTGGGTAGAATGTAGGCAGAGTCTCTATCACTTCCTATGTACATTCTAACACACATGTCACACAATTGTGCTGTCTCAACATATGCCTGGAGCTAATCTGGAACTACATGTGAAGACTGGTGTTCCACTGTATGGCCTAGGTATGAAAGGGTTTACAATTACCTAAAATGGTTGATATGTATCAGCAAGCTAACCCAGTATAGTCTGCATGATATCATCACACACCACATATGAATAAACACCTCTCATTGACACTTACATGCCTGACCAAGAGAAAGTGACTTACTGGGACTAGTCCTCTAAAATGTCTAGGTCTCCCACATGACATGTGGTTTAGGATGTGCATGTAAGTCTAGCAATGTCCAAACATGTCACAGACCCATCCTAATTTG
Organism: Pleurodeles waltl; assembly: GCF_031143425.1. Lineage (NCBI taxonomy): Eukaryota > Metazoa > Chordata > Amphibia > Caudata > Salamandridae > Pleurodeles > Pleurodeles waltl. The sequence goes on along the minus strand of NC_090440.1, from coordinate 439,647,064 downwards.
GATGGGTGAAGAAGGAGACAGATATGTTGCATGTGGCTAATCACAAATTCTTAACTGAGATGATTTCACACATTAACAAGATACGCTCATGGTGACAGTGACATAGGTTGTGGAATGCAGAGGTGAGTGTATGCCCATGTACAAGAATATGGAAGAAAAGCTAAGAGACTCCCTCAGAGACCTGGAGATACAACATGGGGAGGTCACTTGGACACTACACAAGTGCTGTGGCTGGTGTACTGTTGTGTGTTTGGAAGTCATGTAATCTCGCAAAGCCTGGAAATGGGAGGGAAACTATCATGTAGCCAGTAGGAGAAGACGTGTACATCTATAAATCACACAAGTCACACGTAGCATCCTGTCCATGTATGTCTGGACAATGTTGCAGTAGAAGATGTGTACAAAGTGTAAGCAGCCTAAAGAATGCCAGCAACGTAGGACCAAATCAATTCCAAACAAGATATGTAGTCAATGTTGGAGAAGTTACAGACATAGGCCAATACTGAATGTGCAACACAGCAATGCTACCATGTGATCACCCGACATATGTTCACAGAGGATGTCTAGGTCATTACATAACCCATTCATGTTTGCAACAACAACAATGATGTAGTTGCCCAATGGATACCATTCTGACAGAAGGCAGTGACAGATTGTGTCATCTGTCTCCTGGGTCGGAAAACATTAACAAGTTACACTAGAGATACATGCCCTAACCAAGCTGCATATGGAAAATACAAACAATGTACAACCATTTGTGTCCGACCATGCCAAATGAGGAGACCTCCTACACATACAAGCAGCCAGTCCCCTGTACATGGTAGGGCAATCCTGACATCAAGTATCCCAAAGTAAATGGAAAATCCTGGGCCATATGATCACATTTGTGCAGATGCCTGTCTGCAGGGGACTGTGCATTGCGCTGCTGAAGAGCTATCATGATGTGGGTAGATCCCCGCCAAACACCACCTAACTCCTATGCTGAGGCTACATTGACTTTTGACTATAATAGTGCACCTCTCCAAAGTCACCTCCATTATTTGGCCTCCCCAATCTGTGAGAAGATTCCGAATGAACTGTCGCTATAACGGCATTCGTTATGATCGCAAGTACACTATTATAGCTCATAAATAGATGACCTATTTTTACACTATCTTAAGAATTGTGATTCACGGCTGATTTGCCTTACAGCCCTGATGAAGTCGATGGGGTTTCCCCTGGACGAAACACGTGTTGGCTGTGGGGTCTGATTGGAACAAAGAAATATCAAGACTATGATTCATGGCAGTGTTGCTGAGTAACTGAAAGGATTGAATTTGGACATTAACATTAAAGTTCAAGAGTTTTGTAACTGCATTAAAGACTGCTTCGCCTCTTCAAATATTTTGTTCGTATCTCACACCATCCTAAAGACACATAGGACCAGATGTAGTAAGGTCCGAATTTGCGATTCGGAAATTGCGAGTCGGTGCGGTCCGAATCGCAAATTTGGATGCAGAACGGTGTCTCAGACACCATCTGCGACTCGCTATGGGGTCGCCAAGACCCACCTCATCAATATTAATGAGGTGGGTCGCATTTTGCGACCCCATAGTGAGTCCCTGCACTCACAGGGATAGTGGCCAGCTGAAGTCAGCAGACCTCCATGTCTGTGACTGCTTTTTAAATAAAGCAGGTTTTTTTTTCATTTTGCAGCCCGTTTTCCTTAAAGGAAAACGAGTTGCAAAATGAAAAAAATGACGAAACCGTTTGGTTTCGTTTTTTCAGTGTAGGCAGTGGTCCATTGGAAACCTTAATGCCCACATTCACAAAGGGGAAGGGGACCCCTTCCCTTTTGCGAATGAGTTACCACCAGTGTGACACTGGTGGTAACTGCGAGTTACTTTGCGACCGCATTCGCGGTCACAAAGCAATTCTGCATTGCGATGCGAGTCGCAAATAGGAAGGGAACACCCCTTCCTATTTGCGAGTCACATTCACAAATTGCGAGACGGTACCGACTCGCAATTTGTGAATGAGCATCGCGTTAGGCTGTTTGCATGGCGCAAACTGCAATTTTCGCAGTTTGCACCATGCAAACGGCTTCCTACATCTGGCCCATAGCATGGTGTTCTCTTTCAAAGGACAATTGTAGTGACTCCAGCAGATACAACTTTTTGTACTCATTGTTATACAAGTGTCTATTTAACGAGTGCCTCTTATCTGTCTATCAGTTATTATCTGTTAGACGTGTAGCATAGCCTCATGAACCCTGAACCATACAACACACCACAGTGTGGACATACATGCACTCACATTGTCATGGGTTTTGTAAAATCATCCCAGTCGTAGTCCACTGCATACTCAAAGTATGATTTGTCAAGGTTATCACATCTATGAACATGTACTGGACATAGCCCATCATATCTAATGTGGTGTTGTCAAACATACATTTGGAAATCAGGCATGACAATGTTGTAGACCCACAATTATGTGTTACATCACATATGTATACTCCCAGTACATACGTGGTAACATGAATGAGGAAAAAGTCTACCAACACATGCACATATGCAAATGGTATAAGGCATCGCATGTATCACACACACATACAAACATGTGGTAACACATTCCGATGTTACCGTTACAATATGAATGCACGTGCACAGACATGTATCTATACCGTACTGACTACATGCATGCATAGCCCCTGGGACACTGTATGTGAATCTGGGTGCAGTGTCTGCCTTTCCAACAAAATCCACGCATTCCGGATTATGCGTCAACATTTTTGCCGCAAACGGCAATACTCCATACTACACTATTCCAAAAAATTAAGCCTGGCACCTACACGTCAATCGCAAGTCGACAGGTCTTATCAGCCTTTATGGCAAGAAATACCATGCATGACCATCATGCGTCAAAATTTTGAACGCAAATACTCCATACTTAAATAATGAACAAAATGACACCTGGCCCCTGCGTGTCAATCGCAAGTCGACAAGCCTTGAGCGCCTAAATGGGAAAAAAAACACGCATGACAGTCATGTGTTTAAAAAAAGACGCATATCAGAAAATATGACACACACACCCAGGAAGCGATGTAACTGGAATTCTCTGCTGCATACATGGCACAGTGATTTCACTTTCACTTTATAGTCTTTTTGGCTGTGATTGTGAGAGGGTGTGTGGTGGTGGTTGAGGAATGGTGTTTTTTGAGAGTTTTGTGCAGTGTCCTGTTTGTGTCCTGTGCATTCTGTCATTTTCCTGAGTCTTGTGTAGTGTTTTTGTCCTGTCATTGTTATTGTATTGTGGGGTGTTTGTCTTGGGATAGTGTAGTCTGCTGGGGTATTTGGGGTTAGGTGGGGTAGTTTTGTATTTTTTGTGGGATATTAGAATTGAAATGAAGGGGAACTGCAAATTGTCTGGGAAAGTGAGAGTACATAGGATGAGTGGGGATGAACTGGGAGAATTCATCTTGCTGGTTAAACATTACCTCCCCATGTAGTTGACTTTGGGTGGCCGGGTCATCCAGGGCTATGAAGCAGAGGCACAGAAGCTGTGGTGGGGCAAGGTGCTCCACCACCTATGCTGGGTATTTGGATTTGTGTGCACCGACCACCAGACCAAACACCGTTGGGCAGACCTTAGTACACAAGAGCAAGATCTACTGGATCACCTGGGGATTTGGCTTGGTGGACCAGTTGATACGTACCCCATTTGCATTGCAACATCTTCCTTTGCATGTGCCTGACAAGGGGACAAAATGTTGACTGCAGCATGTTTTGTTAAGGGTCAGGACAAGAAGTTTTGTGTCTTAAGCAAGCGGTATTTAAGAGAGCTTAGCAATGCACGGGTGCAGACTACTTGCACATTCCTCCTTGTGTACATTGTGTATCACAGACACCCCATAAAGTGTCAAATATCAGACACACATGTGATGATTTTGTAACATAACCCTGCCCCGTATTACTGAGTGTACGGAGCAGGCCTGCGTCTGCGCCTTCACCGGCACATAACTCAGCAGCCTGCACCAACATAGCCATATTTGGACCACAGTGCATGTGTGTGTGTGTTGAGGGGAGTGTCTATGTGCAGGGTGGTATCTCCTCCTGGACATAAACAGTCTAAAATGGTGACAATGGCAGCCCCCAAAGTAGTACAAAGACATCCGTTATGCAACTTTGTTAATGTGCAGGATGGAACACCTAGGTGCACGTAAGCAAACATCCATGGCATTTTAGTTCTACTGTGTGTGCCTTCAAATGGTGCACACATATGACAAGCAAGAAACAAAAAACAAAGAAGTATTAATGCATTCCTCAACACTTTGCTATGGTTTTACCACCTCTGGGCTGATGTTAGTCTTTTGGCCCTGATAATTAGTAAGACGTCTTCAACATCTGGGGCACCCTCAAAAGCAACGGATGTTACAATGAGATGACCACTGCAACAACCATTGCATCCTCCTCTGATGTAGGATACTGTGTCATGCTGCCCACATATGTACATGGAGGTGTAACACAACAAAAAGCTGCATAACAAATCCTTGTACATATGGTGCAGTGAAATGCACCACAGGAGCATCAGGGAAAGTGAGGCTTTGCTGGTGCCAGGGCCTCTTTTATCTAGCCCTTTGTCTTACAGACAGAATTGTAATGTTGGCAGTTGTTGAGTACTACCACAAAGATAACTTGCTTACTCAGCTTAACAAGTTGAATGTGTAGCAGTTGACATACCCTATATCTGTAAATGATTGTGTGGGCTAACTATGTCTGTCTGACTGACATGGTTTAGATGCCAGTTGGTCATTCTTAAAACTAAGTTGAGTAGGTCACTCAGCTAAACAAGTGGAATGTGTAACAGTTGTCCATGATTTTCTTTGTTCAGCAATCACACAGCTATGTCTTCCTATCATGTTTTGCAGGTGGGCCTCCACCTTACACTATTGGCAAGGTTTCCTGTTTTGAACACCCCGATGTAGCCAATGAGTGTTACACCTTCTATGTCACATGTGTAGATCAAGGTTTCTATGTGAGTGAGTATGATGTGTGCAATGCCATGTTCAAATTACATTTGTCAATTAATACGGCATCATCTATCCTTGGTTATCGATATCATGTCTGATGGTATGTTGAGGATATGGAATGAGTTGAATGATGTACAGGTGTCAATGTGTGCTGCAATGGATTAGTGAGTCTTTGGAAAAAGGTATCTATGCCCACAAACGCAGCGATGTCAGTCAAGATATGTCAGAGGTGTGGGCTTTCAGAAATGTATGGATGTTGACAACATTTTAGTCACAGCACATGTTACTGCACTGTATGCCACGAGGTACACACATTTAGGGGGTTATTCCAACTTTGGAGGAAGTGGTAATCCGTCCCAAAAGTGACGGTAAAGTGACGGATATACCACCAGCCGTATTACGAGTCCATTATATCCTATGGAACTCGTAATACGGCTGGTGGTAAATCTGTCACATTTGGGACGGATTACCACCTCCTCCAAAGTTGGAATAACCCCCTTAGTCTGGACATGGTACAATTTATATACATGTGCTGCTTGAGGGCATCACAACAGCCACAAGGGGGGGAGTACAGTGCCCATCATTACAACTTAAACATGGTAGGGTGGTATCTGGGTGGTGGATGTGTATCAGTGGGTGCCCCTAGGCCAGGCCTGACATTGCAGCGTAGGTCCCCTGGTGGCTAGGGTTCCGAAGGGATAATCCTACTACCTAGTTCGTAGGCATCCACTACTGGCCAGGGCTGGGTGGGTCCCAGGTGTGATGCAGTTGGCAGTGTGTGCCCCTCCTTACGTCTTGGGGGCCAGAAATATCAGTGGTGGTGCAATAGTGCATAGGCCTGTTTCCTGTGTGGGAGGGTGTTGGGTACACCAACGGTAGTGTTAGTACAGCCATTGACCCAGTGTATCCTTTGTCCCTCTCCCCCCTTTCTTGTTTTGTCATCCTGTCCTTATGTGCATTAGCATCATCTGGCAGAGGAGCAGAGGCACCGGCGATAGAGGGAGCTGCATCCCACAGGACCCAGGAGGCAGAGTCCACTGACGCTGAGGGCACCAGTGGGATGCAGGGTGAGAGGAGCACCACGGCGGAGACTGGAGGGGATACTTCAGACACAGATACCTCCTCTGATGGAAGCTCTCTGGTGGTGGCAGACACTTCTATGACCACCCCAGCTACAGCTGCCACCCCCGTACCAGCCCGCCCCCTCCCAGCAGCCCCTCATTGAGTTGCTTGTACCCACTCCCCCAGGAGGGTGGGCATCTCCTTCACCCCAGGCACCTCAGGCCCTGCCCCCAGTCAGCAATGCTGCCCTGAGTGAGGAGGCTATTGACCTCCTGAGATCAATCTCAGTAAGGCATTCAACCATTGTGAATGCCATCCAGGGGCTGGCAGCCCAGATGCAACAATCTAATGCATTCCTGGAGGGCATTCACACTGGATTGGCGGCCCAACAGAGATCGATCCAGGCTCTGGCCTCCTCTCTGATGGCAGCCATTGTCCCTGTTTCTACCATCCCCCCTCCACCTTGCACTTCCCAGTCCCATTCTCCTGAATCCCAACCCATCCCAGGCACACATACAGACTAGCATGCACACAAGACAACACCCAAGAGTGTCACAGGCAAACACAAACACCACACTTCATCCCACAGGCACTCACACAAACACCATCCAGTTGCAGACACAACAACATCCACTATTTCCACTGTCTCCCCCTCTTCCTCCTCCTCCACCTGCCACCTAGTTACGTCAACACTCACACCTGCATGCACTGCATCACCATCCACTACCAGCATCATCACCACACCAAGCAGAACGCACACCTCACTGGTAGACACCTCCACAACATTCATGCACACATCCCCTGTGTCCTCTCCCACTGTGTCTGCCCCCCCCACTAAAGTACACAAACACAAGCACTCAGACACCCATCAGCCATCCACCTCACAACAGCATACAGCCCATGCACCTGCACCCAAATCCAGCAGATAGACACCTCCAACAACCACTCCCTCATCCTACACTCCCATTTCTTCTACCTCTTCCCACCCCAATGTCCCTAAAAAACTGTTCCTATCCACCATTGATCTCTTTCCTACCCTTCCACCGCCTTACTGCACGTATGGCCAGGGTATTGCAAACCCAGCCAAGCACCTCAGCCACACAGTCCACGGGCCCAGTTCCATCCGCAACCACATGTAGTGGAAAGGAATCCAGGCCACATGTACTGAAGAGGAAGGAGCCTGCACTAGCCAGCCTCAAGGGGAAGGAGCTTGCACCAGCCAGCCTCAAGGGGAAGGAGCCTGCACCAGCAGGCAGGAAGGGCAAGGTGCCTGCACCTGCAGGCAAGAGGGTCAAGGAGCTTGGGCCAGCAGCTGTGACGGAGCCCCCCACCACTAAGCATGGTTGTGCATCCATCTGGGGATGCAGGGGATGTGCAGGAGCCTCCCCCCACCAACAGCACCACCACAGTGCATCCATCCGAGGATGCAGGGGATGTGCCAGAGCCTCCCCCCACCAACAGCACCACCATAGTGCATCCATCCGAAGGTGTAGGAGATGTGCAGGAGCCTCCCCCCACCAGCAGCATCAACAAAGTGCATCCATCCGAGGGTGCTGGTGATGTGCAGGAGCCTCCCACCACCACCAACACTGTGCAGCCATCACCGCCGGCAGACGACATGTAATCCTGCATGATTGGGCTTTTGTGTTGCCTGTCCACTCCAGAACCAGTGGGAGACACCCACTTGAGAGACTGTGGCCTTGCACTCCTCAGGACCAAGCACAGGGCATGTTGCCCCCTCCAGAACCAGGGGGGAGGACACCCACTCCAAAGACTGTGGCCTATCACTCCCCAGGACCAAGCACAGGGCATGTTGCCCCCTCCAGAACCAGTGGGCAAGACACCCACTTGAGATACTGTGGCTTTGCACTCCCAAGACCAAGCTCAGGGCATGTTGCCCCCTCCAGAACCAGTTGGGAGGACACCCACTCCAAAGACTGTGGCCTATCACTTCCCGGGACTACGCACAGGGCAGGTTACCCCCTCCAGAACCAGTGGGGAAAGCACTCACTTGAGAGACTGTGGCCTTGCACTTCACAGGACCAAGCACAGGGCATGCTGCCCCCTCCAGAACCAGTGGGGAAGACACCCACTCGAGAGACTGTGGCCTTGCACTCCCCAGGACCAAGCACAGGGCATGTTGACCCCTCCAGAACCAGTGGGGAAGACACCCACTCCAAAGACTGTGGCCTATCACTCCCCAGGACCAAGCGCAGGGCATGTTGCCCCCTCCAGAACCAGTGGGGAAGATACCCACTCCAAAGACTGTGGTACATCACTCCCCAGGACCAAACACAGGGCATGTTGCCCCCTCCAGAACCAGTAGGGAAGACACCCACTCCAAAGACTGTGGTACATCACTCTCCATTACCAAGCACAAGGCATGTTGCCCCTCCAGACCCAGTGGTCTTGTTTCAGCTCCCTGCTGAGGTGGCCCCTCTCCCCTCCTCCTGAGGTGCCTGCCTATTTATCAACTGATGCCTCTGCAGTGTTATCTCATGCTGAGGCAGGTGACAAGTGGGATTTACTCACTGGCCTAAGGACATCACAGTGTCCCTTAGAAGCCACTTACTTTGTTCTAGTTGGACCCCAGACTTGCAGACTGCCCTTAATGTGATCAAAACAAATTTCTACATTTGGCACCCTGAGGAAATTTGATTAGATGGGTCAACACCTAAGATCCTAGACTAACACTAAACATAAAAGCCTGGCATCCAAATATCAAAATAGGTAACAAGAATGGGATTTGGATGGGACACCTGCAGTGTTATCTCATGCTGAGGCAGGTGACAAGTGGGGCCTTGGACTTTGGCCTGTGGCCATGTGGCCCATGCAAAATAAGGACTCAGCTGTGTCCCTTGTTCTGTACATTTGTAAATATCTGTTACATTGCCTAAAATATTATTTACATTCACTTTGGTAAATTATTTTTGTCCTTGCATTATTCAGCCTATTTAGGGGGGTTAACTTGCTTTCTTGTGCAGCTGATTGTGTGTATGGAGTGGGTGTGTGTGGGGTGTGTATGGTGCGTGTGTGTGTCACTCTGGGTTTCCTCCCCCCTCCCTTGTGTGCTGGGCGGATGTACTCACAGTCGTCATCTTCTCCGGCATTGGTGTTTGTGATGGAGCAGAACATAGAATATCATCGGAAAAACATGCAGTTCGGGTTCCATGGCAGTGTGGTTCTTCCCTGTGTTTCCAAAGGTGAGTCTTTTCACTTCTGAGCTCAGTTTCTGCCAGGCTTTTGATGTCGTTGGTACCTCCCCGGAAAAGGGGGCGGATTGTGTTGTTGTGATGTGGTGGGTGGAACCCTGTTGGCAGTATTACCACCACTTTATCACCGACCGCCAGGGTCGTAATGAGGGCCAGAGTGTGCAACATTGAATAGCCGTAATGCCTGCGACATGAACTAAATATCGTAGATGCTTGGGAGGCAGATAGGTATGGACTTGGGTACTGACATTGTTTTAGGATGTCTGGTGGACAACATGTGCCATCAGAAGATGCTGTTTCCATTGCATGCTTGTTCTTCCTCTACCCAACATAGTTTTTGATGACATGTTCTCCTCATGTTTTTGCAGCCACAATTACTCCAGCTAAAAAGCGTGCCTTTGAAAAAAGAGCAGAGCGGTTCAGGCACATCTGCGAAGTCCAGAGAGGGTACCGCAGGATGGCCAAAAGGTACAGACGGGAGAAGACCTAGGGGTCGTGGCAGGTGTTTCCACATTGGGGGCCAGCAAAACAGCCTGAAACTACATCCAAGAAGAGTGTGCTCAGAAGGTGCTGCCCTCTCTACATCCACAGCCCATACAACACCAGCATCCCAGCAACAAACACCACCAGCTGCCACTGGCTCAACCTTTGAGGCAGGTATGCGCAAAGACATGGCAGAGGTGAAAGCATGATGGGACAAACTGGAGCAGGACAATGCAAGAAACTACTAACTTTTGAAATGCATCAATAAGAAGCTGAAGAAGCTCTAAGTGTGGACAGTGTCCTCTTCCCACTACCTTACCTTCCCCTACTGCCCATTGTAACTAGTTTTAGGTGGCTAGACATAGCTTAGGTAGCATAGAGTAGGTTAGTTGTTGGTAATAGTATATTTGGGGGTTTTAGGAATCTTATGTATAGGGGTATATGTTTAAAAAAAAAAAAAAAATACAAAAAAATATAAATTTCATAGGAAATAGGTTTAGTTAGTCTATGTTTAGCTTTAGTTCATGTTGCCCTTCTCATCTATTACCTCTTAAAGGGGGTGGAAGGGGCAATGTTTATTGTGTGGCGTTACATATATAAGATAAGTTTAGATTAGGATAGATAGCTGTAGGTATACGTTAAGATAAGTTAGTATAGGTTAGTTTAGTGGAGGTCACTGTGTAGTTTAGGTTTTTCATGGAGAGTGTTTCTTAATGATAATACATTTGGTTAATTTTCTATGATATGGTGTCCATGTTGATTGACTGTCTAGGTGTTATATGTCAACACTGGCCAAATGCCTATGGGTATACAATCAGTGTTGATTTACATGTGTGACTGTGTATCCCCAATGACCAAGGCCCTGTCTGATTGGCATGGGTATGACATCAGCTACTAAATAAACTTTTCAGTGCAATTCCTGGCACTCAGATTGTGTATGGATATAAATTCTAAGACAGGTAATTATGCAATATCTATTGTTTGTGCTAAGTTCTATAACATTAATTCTTGAAAAGTTTAGCACATTGCACTCCACCACATTTGAGGAATTGACACTGGCACACAAATGGCTGCCCCTCACAGCCTTACATATGCCTATTTTGTTGGTCACATCAATGTTGTACTGGTACAATCATCTGGGATACCTTCAGACACTTGTATTCTGAACCACAAATGCCACATGTGAACGTGCATGGTACCTGTTTATCATATGCTTGGAAGACTCAGACATTTGATCATAGTCCACAATATTGTCAGTCACCTTAATCATGTTTGGGTCTATGTGTGTGGCTTTATGTCAGACAGAAAGCCACATATGTTCTTTTGTTCTGTGGTCATTGTCCTAGGTTCACATAATGCATACATCTAAAAGAGTTGATGGATCACAGCAAAATACAGTATATATGTGTGTTAGACCTGACAGCCTTAGGGTGGTCACCCCAACTTTTTGCCTGCCTCTCTCCACTTTTTTTACACTGTTTTTGCTGGTTTTTGGACTCTGCGCACTTTACGACTGCTAACCAGTGCTAAAGTACATATGCTCTCTCCCATAAAACATGGTAGGATTTGTTCATAACCAATTGTCATATTAAATCTACTTGTAAGTCCCTAGTACAGTGGACTACATGTGCCCAGGGCCTTTAGATTGAATGCTACTAGTGGGTCTGCAGCACTGGTTGTACCACCCACATACATAGCCCCTTAACCATGCCTCAGGCCTGCCAATACAAGGCCTGTGTGTACAGTTTTACTGCCACATCGACTTGGCATTTAAAAGTACCTGTCATGCCTTAAACTCCCCTTTTTCTACATATTAGTCACCCTTAAGGTGGGCCCTAGGTAACCTATAGGGCAGGGTGCTGTGTAGGTAAAAGGTAGGACATATACCTGTGTGTTTTATATGTACTGGTAGTGGAAAACTCCTAACTTCGTTTCCATTGCTGTGAGGCCTGCTCCTTTCATAGGCTAACATTAGGGCTGCCCTCATATACTGTTTGAGTGGTAGATTCTGAACAGAAAGGGGTAGACAGGTAATATTTAGTATGGCCAGAATAGTAATACAGGATCCTGCTGACTGGTGAGATTGAATTTTATATTACTAACTAGAAATGCCACTTTGAGAAAGTGAGCATTTCTCTGCACTGAAAATCTATCAGTGCCTTACAGCCTGTTTCCAATCCATGTCTGCCCTGGGCTAGTTGACAGCTCCCTTGTGCATTTCACCCAGACAACCACAAACACAGGATGCTCAGTCACAGTTGCACACATCTGCATACTGAATGGGTCTTCCTGGGCTAATAGGGTGGAGGGACCTAACACATTTCAAAGGCTAGTGGGCTGCCCTCACACAAAGGACTGCAAAACCCCCTACTGGGACCCTGGCAGACCTACCTGTACTGAAAGGGGACATTGTGCACTTCTAAGCCACTCTTTGAAGTCTGCCCCTCATCAAAGGCAATTTTGAGTGTATTGACTGGGATCTGACCCAACCAACTCAAACACTTCCTGGAACAGACACTCTGAACCAGATCCTGCAACCTGCCAAGAGGAGCTGCCTGGCTGCCCAAGGGACTCACCTGGACTGCTTTGCTGTGAAGGACTGTTGCCTTGTTGTTGCCCTGCTGCCTTGCTGGCCTCTGGCTCTGCTGAGAAGTGCTCTCCAAGGGCTTGGATTGAGCTTGCCTCCTGTTCCTGAAGTATTAGGGCCAAAAAGACTACACCTCTTCAAAATAAGTCCTTGTGTGGTGAAAATCGACACACAGCCTACTGGAATTGATGCACAGCCTGCCTAGTGGTGAAAGAATCACTGCATCGCAGACCTGAAACAACGCAGCCTGGCTCCCCGAGTGGAGATTGACGCAGCACCAGCGTTGCAACCAGAACTTCGATGCACAGCCTACCAGAGCGCTGAACCTGAATGACACAGCCCTACTTCCTGCACGAAGAATTGACTTAGCGCCTGCCACGTGACAGAAACTCCAACACATTGCCCACCGGATCGATGCAGCACCTGTGACTTCATCCCGCACACCCAGGATTTCTACGCATCGTCCCTGATCATCAAAAGAGATACTGTCCATGTGGCACAGACTGTAACTACTGGGTGGGTTTTGTAGTGAATGTTGTTCCTTCCACATCTTCAACCTTTGATGTGTGTGGTGCCTCCTGTGTCATGGGTGGTGTTGTTGTTGAAGTTGAGAGGGGCACATACACACATTAGGGGACAGAGGTGTGGAAGCAAAAGTCCCGGCAGCTACCATTTGTGGGAAAGTGAAAGACATCCCTGCATCAAGGAGGAACTGATAGTCTCACAACACAGCAGCTACATCACGGTGAAAGGCAGCCATGTTTTCAATGAGGAGGGCCAGATCCTGCTGCATGGAGTCCAGGACATTTTAGATGGCCCTCAGCCTGTTGTCAATCAAGCTGCTGCCACTTTGGGAGGTCAATAGTGCCAGCCTCTGCCTCAGGAGAGCAGCTATGTCAGCTAGGGAGTGCTGGAGTCCACATAGCAGCGAGTGAGTGTCTCAGATGGCAGCAGATTTGTCCTTATTTGGACTAAGGCACCTCTGCACTCCATCTAGGCTGCCCACCATGGTTTCCATCCTCACCTGCACCTCCTGTGCCAGCTATAGCTGGATTTCTACCACTGTCCTATGAAAGGTAATGTCTGGGTCCTCAGAGTCCAGGACTGTGGCTGGACTGGTCAGTGCAGTGTGTTCATTGTTGGGTGATTCCTGTGTAGACCCCGCAATGCTCTGTGTCCTTCCTGTGTCTGGAGATGGTACCTAGAAGTTACCCAGGACTCCTTGGAGAGTGACAGCATTGATGGTTGGCAGCTGGTCATCCAGATTATCAGAAAAATCGAGGACAGGCAGCTCTGCTGACAGTAAGGCTTCATCCTCTGCAATGGGATAATAAAAGGTCATATTGGACTGTGGTGGCTGTTGACATGAGTCATCATTTACTTGTTGCTGGTGGCTTTGTGACATGGTGCAGATTTATGGACCCCTAGTGGCATAGTATGCCACCTGAGCATCATTTCATGGAGTCACTATTGGCACAACCTAGCTGTCCACATTCCCCAATGTGTTACCTCAACCTTCATTGCCTTATCATGGTCTTTTGCATATGTTGCACTTTCATTGATTTGACTGTGTTACATATGCATGCCATGGGCTTTGTTAGGGATTTGTACACACAGAACGATTGGAGATGTACATAATATTTAGCATTTGTTTTCATAGATATTTGAGTGAGTAACTGACTCCTCTGCCAATATACCTGGGGTGTTGGAGTGATGGAAGGGTCTGAGCTGTTAACATGCATCCTCCTAGCCACTTTGAGTTATGTGTCCAGCTTCCTGCACCACTCATTGTAAGATTCAGCCATCTCGTATATATACATGCAAACAGGAATTTCTCCCTTCTTGCAGAACAACACTCATCCATGCATTGCAGGATTCCTTGTTGCAGAGCTGCAAGGATGCCCACATCTTTGAAATAAATGTTGTTTTGCTGGAAGGTAGACCTTCCTGTTTGCAAACATACACACATCATGGTCCATCGTTAAGTTGTGTCATGCAGGAGGCTTAACACGACTCAAAGTGGCTAGGGCGATGCATGTGGAAAGCCCACCCACTTCCATCACTCAGACAACACACATGAGGTAGCATGAGGACGTTAGACATTTTGCGGCTTGTTGATATGTAGCTGCATCATGTCTAGACACCACATCAGAGGTGGCATTGTAGTAGTACTACTAGTGACTGACATTGTTGTAATCCTATTGTGGACTACTTTCAATGTGTGTTGAAATCATCATCACTCATTGTAAGTGGCAGATAGCATTCCTGTTAGTTGAATTTGCAGGATGAGTACCTTCCTGCACATTTGCAATAGGACCAACAAGAGGGATAACCCTACACCATGCGGTTTGTGTGGTAATGTTGGTATTGTCTGTCATATGTTGTGACATAACAAGGTTAATAAAGGGATTTATTGACTAACTGTGACAGCTACACATCCCTGTACTTTGGACATGATGCAACACAGTACAGCATGCTGAGCTGTTGTACTGCGTCTTTCTTCATAAATGGGCACATACGTGACACAAAATCTGGACACAGTCTTCATAGTGCTCTACCAATACATCTTTTTGCTACTGTACACTCCAGTGGTGGATAGTAGTAGCTCATACGTTCCATGCCAAGGTAAGGCACCTTGCATACCTTATCCTGTTCTAAATCTCATGTCCCCCTCTCACACCTGACACTGCACGTAGTAGGCATTCCATGTGTATATTTGGGATCTTTCCATGCAACACTTGTGTGTTCCCCCCAACTTC
The DNA here is from genome assembly GCF_031143425.1 of Pleurodeles waltl. Lineage (NCBI taxonomy): Eukaryota > Metazoa > Chordata > Amphibia > Caudata > Salamandridae > Pleurodeles > Pleurodeles waltl. The sequence goes on along the minus strand of NC_090440.1, from coordinate 439,631,953 downwards.
TGATGCCTTTACAAATATTGCACATCTGTATTTGGTTCAGTGTAGACTAGGAACTCAAGGGTGGTGTGCGAATGACATGTGGGTGTGTGACAGGTTTGTATTTCCAAAAATTGTAGTTGTTCATTGTGTGTTGTGCAAACTTTCTGTGTAATTGGTACATTGATCCCAGACCACAATTTTCCAAGCAGCACCCTTGCCCCAGCCAACAATATCATGGACCTACTGTATTTACATTACTGGTCACCATGGTAAACATTTCCCCAGTAGCCTCATGATTGTTTTTCACTATTGTGGTGCTTTACTGTATTGGCACCATATATGATGTCACTAGTGCAGCAATACACAGGGTGTCCATTGCTTAGAATGATTGCATCACTTTCTCATATGCCTTTGGCAGGAGTCACAAATTAGTTTACAGATATCACAGTACAATCTTCATGGAATGTTTTCCCCATTTGTTCTTCCCTCCCCGCGTAAGAAATATTTCCTTGGATACATCATCTATGGCACAGGCATATTGTGGTGCAAGGATGTACAATGTGGGTTTATGCTTGCTTTTTGTGACTTTGGTAAGGTAGCACAAGGGGAATGGGTGGCTTAAGTCTGGATTGGCATCATACAATATAATACTAATGTTGCAGTAAGGGCTTGTAAACATGTGCCTCTAGTGAGACAGTGAGACCACTTGTAGCTGATGTTATCCATGACGGTGTCCCTTTGAGATGACACCAATCATTCCCAGTACACAGGCAACCTTGCTACTTCATAACACGGAAGCTACTTTTGCAGCAGCACAGATGATGATCACAGACATGCCCCATACGTTGTGTCTGATCACTTTTGTGGCCTTCCCAATGGTGCATGGAGGTGCCTTGCAGTTCCTGTTGTCCAACCCTGTGCAAGAATTGTTGTACATGCTGCTCAATGAGTGTTACACATGGGCAGTTGATGCAGTTGCAACAATGTAGTGATTAATATGTGGCTGGATAGTGGTCTGTGCATATAAGGGGTAAGGTGTGAGCACATTAGAAGTGTTTGGGCATTATTGTGTCCCAATGCAAGCCTTTTGCATGCATTCAGTGTGTCCTATGTGCCTCTCCCTTCTGCCATTTGTTAGTTTCAAGATTGCCCCCTACTGCAACTTACCCTGCATTTGTGGTAAGTCTTGAAAGTCTGCGCTGTCCTGTCGAGCGACTTCGGTAACCGCATGATGGACCACTGCCACCAACTCCTCCAGCTCATCCAAGTCCTCCTGGGGTGCAGGACTTCCACCTCCAGTGTACAGTGCTGCCTTTTGGTTCCTGGCCAATTTCTCTTTAGTTCTGCACTTGCAATCGTGCCAGTGCTTCCTACAATCATGACAGTCCTTTTCACCTCTATCAAACTGACTTTATTGTCTGTCATATGGCCTCCTTCCTAACTATTGGCAATTTGGAGGTGACAAAGAGCTGGTGTTGGTGCTCCGTCACCTCTCTGACCAAGATGTCATTATCCTCCTCACTGAAGCAACACTTCCGCTTCCTTTTTCCTTCTCCTGGGATTTTGCTACTTCATCCTAGCTTGCATTGGGCTGATTGGGATCTCTCCTGTCCTGCTTTCTCCATCTTGGGTCCCTGTTTTTTTTTTCTTTCTCGCGGGCTATTTTTGAACGCTAATGCTGCAAAATATGGCACTATCACAATTAGCGTAAAAAACGTGCTGCTAATCATGCTAACACCACTTTTGCAGCATTAGCTTTGTTTTTCCTTATGACGTGTCGCAAAGGTTAGTGTCATTTTTTTTTACACTAACATTCCTTAGCGCCATGGTGCGTGACTTTCTAAATACAACACACAGATGGTGAAAGGAAATGTCGTTAGCTGTTGTTAATTTTTTGTGGCACAACTGCACTAGCGCAGTTGTGTGTCATTTTTCTTAAATCTGGGCCACAGTGAGCAAAGCTTTCAATATTCACAAAACAGTAATAAAATGAAACTCAGGCAACAGTTTAAAAGTTTAAAAATCTGAAACCAATTTATAACATGAGAAAATATTTGATCTTTAATTTGACACCAAAATGAATAGAATCAAATAAGGTGAACCGGAGATATGATTTTTTGAAGAATAACAGTTTTTTAGTGCATAGAAACTAATAGCGCCACTTAGGATATCTTGCGCATCTCGACTGGGGCAAATTCAAACTTTGAGGTCGACCACAATGGAACCCTGCTCAGCCACAGCAAGTGGGAGGCCTCAGTCAAAAGTTAACCTTCAGATTTAGGGCCTTATTACAAGGCTGTCAGTCTTGAGACGACCACACTACAACCCTGGTGGTCAAACCGCTAGGATCGATGATCCCGACGGGCTGACAGTGGTGGAGGTTGTAATCAGGCAGGGCGGAGCTGCATGCAGCACTGCCCTGCTGATTACGACTTGGATCTCCTCCACCCTTTTCATGGCGGTATTGCCGCCATGAAAAGGCTGGCAGAGAACCGTTGCAGGTGGCCATGGGGGGCCCTGCACTGCCCATGCACTTGGCATGGGCAGTGCAGGGGTCCCCCGGCCCAGCACCCTCACAATGCTCACTGTCTGCACTCTCTGCTGTGCAGACAGTGAACATTGCAAGGGTGCTGGTGCCACTTGCAATGGCAGCACTGCCGCCGGCTTGATTATAAGCCGGTGACAATGCTGCAGCCACTTGGTTTCTGCCTGTCAGTCCAGCAGGAAAGTCTTAATGGGTACGGCAGGGAGGTAGCCTGCATGGTGGCAACCTCCCCATTGGAATTTTGGTGGACAGATCTTCCCATCCTCCGTACTCATAACCTGTCCCTTAGGTCCTCATTTTAACATTGGTGGTAAAAGTCGCCTACCGCTGCTGCAAAAGCCGCCAAAAGACCATCACTGCGGCTACCATTGGTTCGCCAAATTATGACCACAGCTGTGCCCATACTGGTGGATGGTGGTAAGGTGGCGCTACTACCACCAGCAGCGCCACGCTAGTAGACGGTGTTCTGCTGGCGGGCGCCCCATTCCCTGATGGAAGACCATCTGGAAGAAGGTAAGTTGGTCTTCTGGCAGGGGAAGGTGGTGGGGGTGTTGTGTTTGTGTGTGGGGATGTGTGCATGAATGTGTGAGTGTGTGCGTGAATGAGACTGTGGCGGTCATTCTGACCGCGACGGGTGGCGGTCGGCGCCCGCCATGCGGTTACCGCCGAATGACAGCACCGCGGTCAAAAGACCGCGGCGGTCATTCCAACTTTCCCACTGGGCCGACGGGCGACCGCCAAAAGGCCGTCCGCCGGCCCAGCGGGAAAGCCCCTGCAACGAGGAAGCCGGCTCCGAATTGAGCCGGCGGAGTTGCAGGGGTGCGATGGGTGCAGTGGCACCCGTCGCGATTTTCACTGTCTGCAAAGCAGACAGTGAAAATCTTTGTGGGGCCCTGTTAGGGGGCCCCTGCACTGCCCATGCCAGTGGAATGGGCAGTGCAGGGGCCCCCAGGGGCCCCACAGCACCCGTTCCCGCCATCCTGGTTCTGGCGGTGGACACCGCCAGAAACAGGCTGGCGGGAAGGGGGTCGGAATCCCCATGGCGGTGCTGCAAGCAGCGCCGCCATGGCAGATTCCCTGGGCCAGGGGAAAACCGGCGGGAAACCGCCAGTTCCCCTTTTCTGACCGCGGCTTTACCGCCGCGGTCAGAATAGCCCAGGAAGCACCGCCAGCCTGTTGGCGGTGCTTCCGCCGCCCTCCGCCATGGCGGTCATGGACCGCCAGGGTCAGAATCACCCCCTGTGTGTGTAGTGTTGTTTGCGTGGGTGTATGCATGTGTGAGAATACGTGTACAAATGGAAATGTGAATGCGTGTCTGAATGTCAGTGTGAATGTGTGTACGGATGTGTGCAAGAATGAATGGATGCATCGGTGAATGAATGCTTGTATGCAGTGTTTGTGAGTGTGTGTATGCATAGAGCATGTCTGCGAGTGTGCGTGTATGGGGGGTGGGGATCGGAAGGGGGGAAGTGTGGGTGGAGAGGGGACGTCTGGGGAGTGCTTGGGGGTGGGTGAGCCTCCTACCAGTGACAGGGAACGAGTTCTCTGTCATTGGTAGGGCCTACCGCCATGGTTTTCGTGGTGTTGCGAATGCCACTCAGACCATGGTGGTAGATAGGTTCAAAGTGCCGCTGGCGGTACAATAGCGGCCTCTGGCTGGAGATTGTTATCTCCGGCCCGACAGCTGCTACCGCCATGGTGGTAGGAACGGTAAATTGGCAGGTTGGCTGCGGCGGTATATACCGCCAGCCTGTTGGCGGTACTACTGCCACATTATCCCCTACCACCGGGTTTATGATGACCCCCTTAGTCTCTTTTTTATGTTGGAAATGTTTGTCCAGGACCAAGTCAGAATTGAAGCCGACCTCCCTGGAGCCCTCATCGAATACGCTGCACAGGAGGCCTTGGTGAAGTTTCTACGTTCAGACTTAGGCCCTCATTATGACATTGGTGGTAAATCCTGCTTACCGCCATGCCGACTGCCACCAACATAACGCCGCGGCGGTAGATAACCTCCAAGAATATTATGACACACATACCAATCCGTCACTATGCAGCCACACACACAAGTCCGCCAGCCCAAAGGTCAGTGCTAAACTGGCGGTATGCAAACCCACACTTTTACGCCAACAGAACTACGCCCACAGCATTATGACCCACGAATCACCACGCTGAAAATACATACACTCAAACAAACTATACCATATTGGACAATTCAAACTACACACACCTGACACACATACACAAACCACACCCACACACCCACACCACTATAAAACACACACCCACATTACCTACAACCCTTTACAACTAATAATAATTGATACCAGAGAGAGACAGCAAGAGCACCCATACAACCAGAACCACATAACATCTTCACCTACTCACCATCCACGCACTTTACATCACACACCTCAACACATCACCCCAAACACCTTCACCCTCACCACTCACACTACACCCATGGCACCACAACGACACCCCAGATTCTCTGAGGAGGAGCTGAGGGTCATGGTGAAGGAAATCATCTGGGTACAGCCACAGCTATTTGGAGCACAGGTTCAGCAGACATCCATTGCTAGGAAGATGGAGCTATGGCAGAGAATCGTGGACAGGGTCAATGCCGTGGGACAGCACCCCAGAATAAGGGACGACATTAGGAAGAGGTAGAACGACCTACGGGGAAGGTACATTCCACAGCAGCAAGACACCAACTAGCTGTACACAGGACTAGCGGTGGACCCCCACCTCCTCCTCCAGCACTTACAACATGGGAGGAGCAAGTCTTGGCAATCATGCATCCTGAGGGCCTGGCAGGAGTAGGAGGAGGACTGGACTCTGGTAAGTTAAATCTCTATTACTATCACCCCCCCTACCTGCATGCCATCACAAACCCCCACCTGTACCCTCACTCCCATCACTTCACCACCTCCCACATACCCAACCATCACAACCCACTCATCCCAAAAACAAGCCCTGCATGTAACACCAATGCATGGACACCCCTCACAGACCTGCATGGACACCTATCACCACTGCAAGCACACTGGAGAGAATCACCCAGCCCAGCAAATAGCAACTCACACAAAGTCAAATCTGCCAGGGCAACAACAACCATAGAGGGCAACACACCCATGCACATGATGTCACACGCAGAAACAATAACAGTGCATTTACATCCCCACAGGTCCCCCAGCCAATCTCACCGGAGAAGAGGTGCCAGCAACATCCAGTACCCCCCAGAAGAGGCCCACAGTGATGACAGCAGCTATGCTCCCCTGGATCTGGATGACCAACCTGGCCCATCAGGGATCTCCGGACAGTCGGTTACCCAGGCACACTCTCACACCACCACAGAGCCTCCCCCCTCAGGAAACACCACCACAGCACCCACCCAGCGGGCCCATACTTCTGTCCCCAGGACACGTCAATCAGGAGTGTGTCCACCACTACAGGGACCCCAGGCCACCCCACAAGCACAGGACGATTAAGGACCTGTGCTCAGTGGCGGTGGGCACACGGCTCAGGGGACAGAGGCACAGGACAACAGGGAAACTAGGAGGACTGTTGTGCGACATGCGGAGGACAGGCCCAGGAAACTGACTCTACAGGAGGCACTCACTGCGATCCTGGGAGCATATCACCATTCCCAGGAGATGCTGGGCCAGATACTGGACAAGTTGCAGGAGAACATGCGGCTGCAGGAGGGACAGTACCTGGGGATCAGGGAGGACTTGAAGAACATTACCACCACCCTGGTCTCCATTGCAGGGGTGCTGGAAGACATGGCCAACATGATGAGGGAGGCAGTGGCACCCCACCAGGCCTCTGCCACTAGCCAAACCGATGAACATCCCTCCACCTCCACTGCCTCTAGTGGACAGGAGGCCCCGCCACAGGAACAACAGGCCACCAGCACCCCTCCCCCTGCAGAAGGAGAACCACCCCGCAAATGTTCCCTGCGGTCCAGGCAGAAGCCAGAGACTATTGCCAAGACCCCCACCAGGAAATAAGACTCTCCTGATTGTCACCCTTGTGTCCCACTCTGTCACCCTGTCCACCTTGAACTGCCATTGCTCCCCTTCCTATGTCCCCTTGGACAATGCACCTGTGAAACAAATAGACTGGAACTATACCCTGGACTTTCCTCCATCATCACCCCAGCCCATTGCACATCCCCTTCTACCTCTTACCACTTAAATAAACACCTTTTGAAAAAATACAAGTATGGAGAATGTCAAATGATTTTAGTATGTATTAGTTCAACAAGGTTTAAACATTGAAAATCAACTGTACAGAAATTTAAACATAGGAATGACCTGTAGTTGGCTTCAGTCTACACACCAGGAACGATAGTGGGGTACAAATATCTACAAATAGAGATGCCAAGGCTACAGTGAGTGGCCATAGAAGTGGTAAAAACAGACTGCCAGTGATAATGTCAAACACAAAAATGTCAAATGAGAAGTTACACTTTCTTGCCTGTGTGTCATTGGAAGTATTGACGAATTATTGCACTTCTGTTGTCCTCATTCTCATTCTCTGTCTCCTCATCTTCACTGTCCACAGGGTCCACTGCTGCCACACGGCCATCTCCAGCCTCACTATCCTGCAGAAAAGGCACCAGGACATATAAGGCAAGGTTGTGCAACATACAGCAGGCCACGATGATCTGGCACACCTTCTTGAGTGAGTAGTACAGGGATCCACCTGTTAGATGGAAGCAACGAAACATGGCCTTCAGGAGGCCGAAGGTCCTCTCTATAATTCTTCTTGTTCGCCCATGTGCCTCATTGTAACATTCCTCTGCCCTTGTCCTGGCATTCCTCTCAAGGGTCAGTAGCATGAGAGGCTGGGGTAACCAGAGTCACATGCAAATATCGAGGGACAACTGTTAGCCACACACCAACCCTTAAGGCCCACACTATATCCATACACCAACACCCACTGTGTGGAAACCAGGGCTCACCAATTAGCCACACCCTGTGCCTCTGGAGTTGAGCCATCACATATGGGTTGCTGCTATTCCTGAGGATAAAGGCATCATGCACAGACCCAGGATATTTTGCATTGACGTGGGAGATGTACTAGTCCGCCAGGCACACCATCTGCACATTCATGGAGTGAAAGGTCTTTCGATTTATGAACACTTGTTCATTTTGCCGGGGGACAAATGCTATATGTGTTCCATCAATTGCCCCAACAAAGTCAGCTTTCACTGTGGCCAAATGCTCCACCTGGGGGAAAACGATTTAGTTGCACATGTGTTTAATCAGGGCAGACAACACTCTGGTCAGTATTATAAAAACATTGGCTGAGACATTCCTGCTGCCAAGCCCACTGTCACTTGGAAGGAGCCAGTTGCCAGGAAATGGAGCACTGATAGCACTTGCACAAGAGGGGGGATCCCAGTAGGGTGACGGATAGCAGATATCAGGTTAGGCTCCTATTGGGCACACAGCTCTGTGATTGTGGCCCTGTCCAGTCTATAGTTGATGATAATGTGCCAGTCCTCCATTGTTGCCAGGACCACCAGGAGCCTGTACACGGGGTATGTCTCCATCTCATATTCATCCGTATCGGTTGCAATCTGTGGGGCAAAATGGTGAGGAGCTGGTTAGTTTCTCTTATTTCCAACCACTACACCTCAATGCATGTCGTGATTGTAACAGTATTTTGTTGGAGAGGTCCAAATGATGCATATGTGTACTGTGACGCAGTTAGGAGCCATGGCCTGCCCCCCGCCCGAAAAGGCGTCTGCCTGCCCTGTTTGGAGGGACAGGTGGAAATCAGGTAATCTCTGCTGATGTTGTGCGCCGTTGCGGGAGGCAGTCGAAAACCGCTGTGCAACTCCTCATTGTTTAATATGGGGCCCTTTGGGTTACAGTGGCCAATGGTGATGTACACCGGCGGTGATGGTATGCACCGCAGCGGACGTGACCGCCATTTTCTATCTGTTCACTCACATACTACCTGACCTTCAACAGGAGAGGACCTACACTGCAAGTGCTGCTGTGACCTGTGTCTGGAACTGACCATGGCTCGTGTCACTGGGGAAATGTCCCCTGCCTTCACCTTTGTGGAGTTGGAGAGACTGGTGGATGGGGTCCTACCCCAGCACCGAATGCTGTATGGGCCTCCAGACCAACAGGTGAGTACACTGTGAGTATGATGCATGGGGCGTGAATGCATGGAGTGCTGTGTGTGAAGGCCTCATATAGGGGAGGGTTAGTGGATGGGCCCTGGGCAGCGTGCTGCATTTATGGTGGGCCATGTCTGTGCTAATGGGGATGGGAAGGGGGATGGTGGGCATGAGTGTAACAGGCAGGACGGTCAGACTAATATCTTTCTCTGTGTCCATTTCCCTGCAGGTCAGCGCCCATCAGAAAAAGGGTATATGTTGTGCCATCGCCAAGGACGTGTGGACCCTGGGGGTCTACGGCAGGCGGAGCACCCACTGTCAGAAATGGTGGGAGGACCTCAGACACTGGGCAACGAAGACGGCGGAGGGCCAGCTGGGGATGGCCTCCCAACGAGGAAGGGGTTCCTGTCGAACCTTGCCCCACTGATGGCCCGCATACTGCCCGTGGCCTATCTGGAGCTAGATGGGCGCTTGGGGGCAACACAGCAGCCACAAGGGGGTGAGTACAGTGCCTCAATATACAACTTGCGCATGGTGGGGTGGTATCCGGGTGGGGGATATGCACCTGTGGGTGCCCCTAGGCCAGGCCTGACATCGCAGCATATATCCCATGTTGGGCAGGGTTCGGATGTAAAATACCTTCAACCAAGCTTGTAGGTATCCACTACTGGGCACGGGTCTGTGGGTCTCAGGTATGCTGCAAGTGGCCTTAGATGTCCCTATCCCTGGGCTTGTGACTAGCATTGTGACTGGTAATGCATTGTATAGTACGTAGGGCTGTTCCTTGTGTGTGTGTGTGTGTGTCGTGTATGCCAACGTTGGTGTTGCTTGCGCCATTGACCAAGTGTATCTTTTGTCTCTCCCCCCACCCCTTTTTGTTTTGTCACCCTGTCCTTATGTGCATTAGCATCATCTGGCGGAGGAGCTGAGGCACTGGTGACAAAGGAAGCTGCATCCCACAGCGCCCAGGAGGCCAAATCCACTGACAGTGAGGGCACCCATGGGATGGAGGGCGAGGGGAGCACCACGGTGGAGACAGAAGGGGACAGTACTGACACGGATTCCTCCTACGATGGAAGCTTCCTGGTGGTGTCAGACACCTCAGTGCCCACCCCAGCTACAGGTACAGCCACCACCCCCGTACTAGTAATGCCCTTCCAGCAGCCCCTTAGCATGTTTCCCGTGCCCGCTCACCCAGGAGGATGGGCATCTCCTTCACCACAGGCACCTCAGGCCCTGCCCCAGTTAGCCGTGCTGTCCTGAGTGAGGAGGCTATTAACCTCCTGCGATCCATCAATGTTGGGCAGTCAACCATTGTGAATGCCATCCAGGGCCTGGCAGCCCAAATGCAGCAAACAAATGCATTCTTGGAGGGCTTTCACACTGGAATGGCAGCCCAACAGAGATCAATCCAGGCTTTGGCCTCCTCTCTGATGGCAGCCATTGTCCATGGTTCTAGCCTCCCCCCTCCATCTTCCTCTGCCCAATCCCATTCCCCTGAACCCCAACCTATCCCAAGCACACAGTCAGAAGAACATGCGCCCAGGACAACACACAAGAGTGGACATAGCAAACACAGGCACCATACTTCATCCCACAGGCACTCACACAAACACCATCCAGATGCAGACATACCAACATCCACTGCCTCCACTGTGGCCACCTCCTCCTCATTGTCCACCTCCCTCCCAGTTGCATCTACACTCACACCTGCATGTACTACATCCTCATCCACTACCCTCATCACCAGCACACGCCCCTCACTGGCAATCACCACCCCACATCCATGCACACGTCCCCTGTGTCCTCTCCCACTGTGTCTGTGCCCCCTCCTCTAAAAGTACACAAACGCAAGCACTCAGACACCCAACAGCCATCCACCTCACAACAGCATCCAGCCTATGGACCTGCACCCAAACACAGCAGACAGGCACCTCCCACAACCACTCCCTCTACCTCCACTCCCAGACCATCTCCCTCTTCCCACTCCAATGTCCCTAAGAAGCTTTTCCTCTCCACCTTTGACCGCTTCCCTCCCCCTCCGCCCCCGTTCTTCACGTCAGGCCAGGGTGGCCAGAACCCAGGCAAGCACCTCAGCTATCCAATCCAGGGGCACAGTAGTGTCCACAGCTGCACCAGGTGGGAGAGGATCCTGGGCACCAGGCAGCCACACTGATAGGGTGCCTACACCAAGTGCTGTAAGGAAGGGCAAGGAGACACCCCCAGCTGCTGCAAAGAAGGGCAAGGAGGCATCCCCAGCTGATGCAAAGAAGGGCAAGGAGGCCCCCCCAGCTGATAAAAGGAAGGGCAAGGAGCAGTTCCCAGCTGCTGCCAAGAGGAGCAAGGACCCATCCAAAGCTGCTGGCAGGAAGGGCAAGTGGCCTGCACCAGCAGGCAAAAAGGACAAGGGGCCTTGTGCTGGGATTCAGTGGGAGCCCCCACCACATACCATGGTGGTTCTGCTGTCCGAGGCTGCAGGGGATGGGCTGGAGCCTCCCCCCACCACTGCCAGAACCGCCACCAGCACCGCCACCTGCACCACTGCCAGCAGCAGCATCCCGAGTGGGCAGCCGTCCGAGGCTGCAGGGGATGGACTGGAGCCTCCCCCCACCAATGCCAGCACCGCCACCAGCACCGACACTAGCACCACTGCCAGCAGCAGCAGTCCTTGTGGGCAGCCATCCGAGGCTGCAGGGGATGGGCTGGAGCCTCCCCCCACCACTGCCAGCACCGACACCAGCACCATCACTGCCACCACTGAGCAGCCGTCATCACTGGCGGACAGTGTGTAGTCCTGCATTCATGGGTTGTTGTGCGGCCTGGCCCCTGCAAATCCTGTGGGTCTGACACCCAGGTGAGAGACTGTGAGCTTTCACTCCCCAAGATCTGCATCACAGGGCACAATGCCCCCTCCAGAACCAGTGGAAGAAGCCATCCACTCACCCCATCCTCCACAGGATGAAGCTCACTGGGCACAATGCCCCCTCCAGAACCAGTGGAAGAAGCCATCCACTCACTGCATCCTTCCCAGGATGAAGCAAACTGGACCCAGTGCCCCCTCCAGAACCAGTGGAGAAGCCATCCACTCACGGCATCCTTCCCAGGATGAAGCACACTGTGCACAATGCCCCCTCCAGAACCAGTGGAGAAGCCATCCACTCACTGCATCCTTCCCAGGATGAAGCGCACAGGACACAATGCCCCCTCCGTGGGAGAAGCCATCCACTCACGGCATCCTTCCCAGGATGAAGCACACTGTGCACAATGCCCCCTCCAGAACCAGTGGAGAAGCCATCCACTCACTGCATTCTTCCCAGGATGAAGCGCACAGGACACAATGCCCCCTCCGTGGGAGAAGCCATCCACTCACCGCGTCCTTCCCAGGATGAAACTCACTGGGCACAATGCACCCTCCAGAGCCAGTGGAGAAGCCATCCACTCACCACATCCTTCCCAGGATGAAGCACACTGGGCCCAGTGCCCCCTCCAGAACCAGTGGAAAAGCCATCCACTCACCGCATCCCTCCCAGGATGAAGCGCACTGGGCACAATGCCTCCTCCAGAACCAGTGGAAGAAGCCATCCAGTCACCCCATCCTTCCCAAGATGAAGCTCACTGGGTACAATGCCCCCTCCAGAACCAGTGGAGAAGCCATCCACTCACTGCATCCTTCCCAGGATGAAGCGCACTGGACACAATGCCCCATCCAGAACCAGTGGAAGAAGCCATCCATTCACCCCATCCTTCCCAGGATGAAGCTCACTGGGCAAAATGCCCCCTCCAGAACCAGTGGGGAAGCCATCCACTCACCGCATCCTTCCCAGGATGAAGCACACTGGGCACAATGTCCCCTTCAGAACCAGTGGAGAAGCCATCCACTAGAGAGACTGTGGCCTTGCACTACCCAGGACCAAGCAGTGGGCAAATCACCCACTTGAGAGACTGCGGCCTTGCACTCCCCAGGACCAAGCAGTGGGCAAGTCGCCCACTTGAGAGACTGTGGCCTTGCACTACCCAGGACCAAGCAGTGGGCAAATCGCCCACTTGAGAGACTGTGGCCTTGCACTCCCCAGGACCAAGCAGTGGGCAAGTCACCCACTTGAGAGACTGTGGCCTTGCACTCCCCAGGACCAAGCAGTGGGCAAATCACCCACTTGAGAGACTGTGGCCTTGCACTTCCTAGGACCAAGCACAGGGCATGTTGCAACCTCCAGAGCATGTGGGCAAGTCACCCACTTGAGAGACTGCGGCCTTGAACTCCCCAGGACAGATTGATGGGCATGATGCCCCCTCCAGGACCATTCCCCATCCCCCTGAGGTGCCTGTCTATTTTCGACCTGATGCCCCTGCAGTGTTCACTCCATGTTGTTGCAGGAGTGAGGTTGGTCCTTGGACTTTGTGATGTGGCCCTGAGGCCCACGGACATCGAGGACTGGGCAGTGTCCCCTGCATTGTAAATATGTATATACGTTTTTATTTGGATGCACGTATCACTATTATATTTATCTTATTACACTCTATTTTGGCTGTCCTTGCATTATTCCTGAGTGGTACGGGGTGAATATGTAATGTTATTGCATCTGGTTGTGTGTGTGGTGTTGGGGTGGGGGTGTTGCATGTTGCGTGTGTGCGTTACTTTCTTTTTCCTCCCCCTCCTCTGTGTGCTAGGTGGCAGTACTCACCATGGTCATCTTTGCCGGCGTTGGTGTTCATAGTGGAGCAGAAGATAGAAGAGCATGGGGAAGACATGCAACTCAGGCTCTATGGCGGTGTGGTTCTTCCTTGAGTGACCAGAGGTGAGTTGTTTCCCTTCTGTGCAGTGTTTACACCATGCTTTTGATGTCGTTGGTACAGCCACGGAAAAGGATAGGTGGGTCATATTACTGTGGGCGGTACTTTGTCTTCCGCCTGGCTGTTGGCGGTTACCACCGTGGTGCCTGTTGATTTCACCCTGGAGGTTGGTGTGTTAAAGTGGCAATCTGCCTCAGCGGTTTCCGCCGTGGTAATAATTTCATATTTCTTACCGCCGGCCTGTTGGCATTATTACCACCGGTTTATCACGACCACCAGGGTTGTAATGAGGGCCTTAGTCTCTTTTTCAAGATGGAATCCTTCATCTGGGACCAAATCAAAATTCAAGCCATCTTCCCTGGAGCTCTCCTCGGATCCTTTGAGCGGGAAGTCTCGGTCAACTGTCTGATTTTGTCACATATTTTAAAGCTTTTTCAGTCTGATGTTGGATGACCCTCCACAGCAAGCCGATTTTGAGTCAACATCCTTGGATTGCCTTTCCAGGAGCCCCCAGTAAAATCCTGGAAGTCTGGGGCTCCAGAGCTTTCCAGCAGGTTCAACCTACAAGTCAGGCTGGGTCGCAGTTGACGTAAGCCCGATTGACTCACAACGTTGGGTCAGTCGCTTTATGGAGATTTTTTCCAAAAGTGTTCCAATCATCTCCAAACTTCTGGATCTTCTTCCAGAAGGTCTTTGAAGGTCCTTTAGGAGTCCACAGCTCACGCCAAGGTTCCAGAAGCTCTGAGTTCCTCATTGAGGATTAAGACTCCAACTCCCAGAATGCACCTGGCTCAAATCCAAAAATGACCACTAGAAAGTGGTCAGCTGGTCAGTTTCTTCAGACTTTATTGCAGGGTACTCTGGTCAGCTATGTTTTACCTGTAGCAAGCCGGGAGTCGCCTTCTCAAAGTAGTTGAAGTCAGCCAAAGTCCTTTTAGTGGTGAAGCCCAAGTGTGAATTCTTTTTCTTGTCTTCTTCCTTATAGGGATCTTAAGTGTGGGTGCAGCTCTGTCATATTTATCCTTCCGCCTGGAGTGGAAAGCAGGGGGGCAACTGTCCAATCTCAGGCAGGCCACCACCCTCTTAGATGACTACTTCCTGGGAAGTGTGGCAAAAATCAATCCCAGGGAACACTATTCTCCAAAAATTCAAAATGGCAGAAATTCAATCTCAGAGATTAGATCTGGTTGAGCCCACCCACTGCTGTGGCTAAAATTCCTTAGCACACCCCTTTCCTGTCCTCTCCTAATCTAATCAAGGGAGCACCTGTTTTTCTGGGTTTGCAGGAAATGGGGGAGGTCCAAACCTGCCCCAAATGTCCTTTCTTCCTTTGAAGACCAGTTTGACTGCTCTCCCTCCATCCTGTTTCACTATCTGCTGAGGCATATCTCCTCCCCCAGGCACTTCCATTGTCCTCAGCCCAGGCCACTTAACACCTTATCTAGGCAGCCTGGCCAGGCTACCACAGGCTGGCCAATCAGAGAAGGGCACTACAGGGCTGAAGTTGGCAACTTTCAGGTAGAGTTCTAAAACTCTATCCCTGAGTTAATTATATTAGATTCAACAATGGCACATTGTTGGATTTATTATAACAATCAGTTTGATATCAAACTTATAATATGTAATTCCTTTGGAGACTTTATTAATTAAAAATAATGTCTCCCAATGTTAGCCAATGGAGCCAATTGACTACAGTGAGGGAAAACGAATGTGGCTATTTTTCCATCACCAGGCTTATAAAACATATTTTATAAAGGTCCTGCATATAGTTACACTGCACCCAGCCCAAGGGGCACTTAAGGCACACCTTAGGGGTGACATATGTAAAAATAAGGTTAGCAGTACCTAGGGCACAGCCAAGAGTCAGAAACCATCAGTATTTATCCAAAACGTTTGAGGTGACCAGGCAAGGAGGACTTTCCTACACCCCCTCAATCAAAAGCCCATTTTCATGCACAGCATTTGCCACATAATCCATCATCTGGTGCATTTGCATACTTTAAAAAAAAAAAAATTAAGTCTTATTTATGGCAAAGTCACACAGCCCAACAAGTCACCTTGCTGTGTTGCACTACATGGCAGGGAAAGGGCAGGAATGTGCTGTATTTAAAAGAATGTGGCACATTCTTGCCTTTGCCCTTGTACTGGCACCTTTTTGGCTGCCTAGCCCGAATGCAGGCACCCTTGCACCATGGTGCAAGGGTACCTCCATTGCAAGAAGTGTTGTTTTGTGCTAGAAGGAGCACCTTCCTGCATGAAAATAGTCCCCTGAGGCCCTTTCCTCTTTCTATGTGAACCACAGAATGCAGCAGACATAAAAGATGGAAATAATGAGGAGAAATAAGGACATTTCCCCTTGTTATTTCTCACGTGGAAAAGCATAGCATTGCGGTTCATTCCCCGGTCTATACTTTTGGTAAATCAGGAAATGCATCAAAATCCATGGGTGTTGGTTGGGAACACCTGCACTGGAACACCTGTACAACACCCATGGAACTTCTCCCTGGGACAGATTAATGCAATACAGTAATTAGCGCTTGCTATGTCATATTTTGGGCTTGCATTGCATATGCACCACATAATATGGTGCAAAAGCGACGTGGCACAGTCATAAATATGCTCCTTTGTTTCTAGCTCAAAAGGATAAAAAATGCAGTGGGTTGGCTGGTCGCCTTTTAGTAGCTTATTGCTGTATTTGAGATTGAACGTATTATTAATGAGTTGAAACCTCAGAGTTAACATGGATACAATTGACAAAATAATGAAGTAATACTGTCAAAAATAGGCCACATTACGCCATTAAATTTTCTTTTTACTGTTGCCTAATTTAGTCAACTCTGCTATACAATTTGGTCCTCTCTCGCAGCATAATTCCAGTGGCCCTAGTTAACTGTTGTGCAGAGAGCATGCACCTCTAATACGGTCCCGTTTAGTTCTTTAAGGTTTTCAAACATTACCAATAATTATTACCAATGCATGTCAATCCAGCTATTCGGATTCTATTGAATATGTTGTCTGTGCCAACTATCATGATTAAAAATAGAAGTTTTATTAAAGTAGCATACACATGTATCAGCTAATACAGCAGTCAATGGGCAACAGAAACAAATACTGACTGTGGGATATTGTAGAGAGTTCTGTTACTGAGACTTCAGCAAGCTAGAGTGGCTTCATGTGATGTTTGCGTTGAGCTTAGATTCTATATTCAATGGAAATATCGGTCTATAAAGCAAACAAACATGGAGACATTTTTCTGGCTTGGCAATAACCCAAACATTGGCAAGGTCAATAGGTCTTGGGCTCTAAAAGGCGAAGCTGTTGAGCACTACACCATACACAATGCATAGAGATTATGCCATGAGTTGTCAAAATTGTTCGAAATATTTCTTCACGACTAATGTTTACTAAAGTTGGCAGCATTGATTTCCTGTTTCTGAGCTTGACTCCAGTCCTCAGGTATTGCCTTGCGCACAAGCAAAATACTGAATTCAGAAGTGTTGCTTTGTGGTGAGAGGAGCTTTTGTTTTCCTTTAACTTATTGACACACCCAGATACCGTCTTAGATGTTGGTTGATTAAAGATAATAATTTAGCCAGACAGCTCTTGTTCACTAGTGGTCATCATAGCAATATTTTTAAACAATGCACATACTCTTGATGGCACTTAAACATAGATCTATTATTTGATCACATATTGCAGAATATTCTCCAAATAAATTTCAAGTAATTCGAAATTAATAATGGTTTGTCTAATATTCATATAGTGACTATAGCTGGAATGACATGCTTATATGACATATTTACCAAGTTCACTGGTAAACATTAGATATTAGCGTAGAAACGCTTTTGAAATTAAACCAGACTATCATCCTGCTAGTGGGGAGTTACAAAGTGATCACTGTCTCCTATATTTAGAAAGAGCCTGTGTAGAGAATATTGGCATAGAAATTCTTTTAAAATCAAACTAGTCAATCAACCTACTAAAAACAAGTTACAAAGTGAACACTATCTCCTACATTTAGAATGAGCCTGAAAAAGAAGATCCAGAAGTTTGCTCTGATAGCTCAGGTCAATATAAAAGATACATAATGATTCTTAGACAAGTGTTAAAAATTGGGGCTCTAGTTGGCAGATATCAACCCTGTCCAAGGTGGGACCACAATCTTAGTCAGGGTAATTAACTTGTGCTCATCCTCTTGTAGCTTGGCACAGAGCAGGCAGGCTTAATTTAGGAGGCAATGTGTAAAGTATTTGTGCAGCAATTATAACAGTAACACAGTGAAAACATCACAAAAGGACTCCACACCAAGCTGGAAAAATAGATCATGTTGTTATGAGTAAATCAACACACAAATGACGAAAATCCAATAAGTAGAAGGCGAGATATGATTTTAAAAAATATATCTGCGGATGTAATGCTTAGAAGTTTAAAGCACGAACCGGAGCTATCTATTCATGCTAGACCGGGGTAAATCCAAAGGTTTGGGCCGACCGTGATGGAGCTCGGGCCAGCTACAGAGACCAATCCTCTCCTACTGAAAAAGCGCCTTGTGTGGAGGGTTGCGTCGATGTCAAAGATATGATGCGAGGAGCGGAGGGAACAATGCAAAGGCAATGCATCGGTTCCGATGCACGCAGTCATGGATGCCTTGTCATCGAGCCATGCAGTCATTGATGTCATTGAGTCTTGGACCGCCAGGGCAAGAATGACGGAAGCACCGCCAACAGGCTGGCGGTGCTTCATTCCCTAATCTGACCGCGGCGGTAAAGCCGCGGTCGCACCGCCGGGGCCGGCGGTTTCCTGCCGATTTTCCCCCGGCGGTGATAATCCGCCAGGGCAGCGCTGCCCTGGGGATTATGACCCCCTTACCGCCAGCCTGTTTCTGGCGGTTTATAC
The DNA here is from genome assembly GCF_031143425.1 of Pleurodeles waltl. Taxonomy (NCBI): domain Eukaryota; kingdom Metazoa; phylum Chordata; class Amphibia; order Caudata; family Salamandridae; genus Pleurodeles; species Pleurodeles waltl. The sequence continues at coordinate 439,613,600 of NC_090440.1, read as the reverse complement.
CGCCAGGAAGAGGCTGGCGGTAAGGGGTGTCCTGGGGTCCCTGGGGGCCCCTGCACTGCCCATGCCACTGGCATGGGCAGTGCAGGGGCCCCCTAACAGGGCCCCGGCCTGCTTTTCACTGTCTGCATGGCAGACAGTGAAAAGCGCGACGGGTGCAACTGCACCCGTCGCACGGCCGCAACACCGCCGGCTCCATTAGGAGCCGGCTCCTGTATTGCGGCCTCATTCCCGCTGGGCCGGCGGGCGCAAACATGGTTAGCGCCCACCGGCCCAGCGGGAATGTTGGAATGGGGGCCGTGTTAGTGCGGCTGCCTGGCGGGTGGCGGTAGCTGCCCGCCAAGGTTGGAATCACCCTCCAAGTATTTTGTCATGGAGACCCCAGAGGAGCCTTCTAGCTACTATTCCTCAGGACAAGATCTGAGATGCAGAGGATTACATTAGCAGGCCAGGCGCTGCAAAGTATGTGACTGAAACAAGCACAGTAGCCCAGCAGTGCTCCCTGCTCATCTCCCACAGACAGCGTGCTCTCTCCTTAAAAGAATGCCTTGGTAATTAGTGTCGGCTGTGGCAGCAGCACGACAAATGATTGGTTTCTGTGTTTGCAACATTACCAACCCAAACCTGTCATTTCACATCAAAACATGTAAAGTGGCTGGATTCTATACCTTGAAACATCATATGAACTGCTTTATTTTGGAGAAAAGCCAGAGTTCTTTCTCAGCCTTCTTTGGGAACAGCCTCATTGTCAGTTTGTTTTCTGATTTGTATCGTCAGAGGCACGCCTTATGTTAGCTTTTGTTAGACCTGGCAGACTTATGGTGGTCTTACCCCTAACCTATTGCCTTCCTCCTCCAATTTTTCTGACCTTGTTTTTGGTTGCCTTAGCACTGTGTGCACTTTACCACTGCTAACCAGTGCTAAAGTGTTTGTGCTCTCTCTTCTAAACATGCTAATATTGTTTTATCCCCAGTTGGCATATTTAATGTACTCATAAGTACACCCCAGGGTAGATAGCATGGTGCAATGTGTTTAAAGGGTTGGAAATAAACTTTTAAGTTTTACATGTCCTCATGGTGAAAAATTATTGAATTTGTTTTTACCATTAAGCCCCTGATATGCAAACAAATATTCACACATACACATACAAAGGGGACCCTGTATGGGGATATCTGTCTTAAGTGCCTTGGCACAGCATGACATTGAATATTTATTTTGTTTCTAGCCAAAGGCTCACTTAATAAATGTGTCAGTCCATATTTTAAGTGAAGCATACTAGGGTATGTAGAGAGATCAAATGATATTACCTATTCAGAGATTTATTTATTCTATAGAACTTACCTGGAGACCATCCTCTCCCGGTGCCTTCCCATAGCAGAGGTCATCTATTGCTGATTCTGGCTCCTCTGTTGTTAACTCCCCCCTCCAGGAGTGCCTTACCTTCATCTGACCGACCTATAAGCCATTAGTGTCCTTACACCTCTCTCTGCTGCAGAAGTATCTTTATGATCTGAGTCGCACAGGTCTCGGTAATAGACAGCAAAGGTCTGTACAGTTTCTACTGGGTGTATATGTAAGTGCTGCCTCTTGTTTTTTATGGCTGTTATGGCCATGCATGCTTACCTTTGATGTTGTTCTGAGTCAATTGATGAGATGAGGTGTATTCTACTTTTTTTGTGAACTGAGTGTTAAATTCTGATGTGTTTCTATTCAATATTCTGTCTAAATTCCCGGGACAAGTGTATCATATACCTCTTAGTGAGTGAGTGAGTGCCTTGATCTAAGGTCTTTTGCAGGTGCTTTGTTTTTGCCTTAGTCTTGAGTCATGCTATCCCTCAAAGTCATTTTCCCCACTGCCCAGAGGGTTTGGGAAGAGGTAAAAGAATCAGTGACCTCCTCCGGATATATATAGACATGCTGCCTTAGGGTTGTTTGTGTTTCATGGCAATCATTTCCATATCTACTATTCTTGAACAAAACTGGATTGAAGAATGATCAAATATATCCCTCCATTTACTATTGGGCATTTTAGTTGGATGGAGGAGTAGTGAATCAGACGTGAGAACATAGTCTATTTGAGATGTTCTAAGCTGTACACAGGATATAAAGGTATAGCCCATGTCTCTGGGATGTGTTAAATGCCAAGACTCAGAAAGACCATTATCGTCTATAATATCATGGAATATGGCCCTATTATTGCAGATTATGTTTGTCCATGGGATCTGTTTCTATTTAGAATTTGATCAAGTGCTAGATTCAAATACCCTCCCAGCACTGTCTTTGTAGAACCAATTTTCTTACGAATCTATGAAGTACAGGACAACAATGGAGCTTTAGCTGTATTGTGGCATATGTAGAACCCTTACAAATATGGAGTTCCAGGTCTTCAGTTTGACAAAAAAATACCTCCCTTGGTCACCAGTCCATGGTTTCAGTACCATGTATTGTTCGGGTTTGTGGACTTAGATTGCCACTTGACAGTGTTTGGAAGCCAGTGGTTGTGGATGGTCATCAGTCTCATGAATTGCGGACAGTTGTCCAGGTCAAATGAAAGTGGCTATGCGGTGTAAGAAATTCTTAATTTAAACAGGTGGAATTGGCCTGTCACGACCTTCCAACCCAGCAGGAGTTTGAAAAAACAAATTAAATAGCAACATTTGCGATGTCAAAGTCTGGAAGTCTTGATGAGTGTTCTTATTACAGGGATGCAGCAGATATGGAAATACCATCAATGAAATTGCCAGTGGTTCTGTCCACCTCCTGACCAACTCTTTAATTCTTTCATCGTGTCTCCTCTCTCCCCTCACTCCTAGGGTAGGGGGGGAGAGTCACACTCAGTGAGAAAGATCAAATGTGTTGAGTTTAAGATGTTGGTTCAAGATGTAAACTGTGGGAGATCTTTAGTGATGATTGGGTCTTATACCTGTCCCTGATCTCATGTTCATTGTCTCTTGTCTTTTTCCCTCCCAATGTCACACTACAGCTGCCAGTCTGTCTTCAACTAGTGCTTGAAAATTGTTGGTTCTGTCCTCATTAGGTCCTACTTTTGTCACCTCTCTAGGCATATGTATACAATCCTGAAATGATGTGCTCTTTCCCAGAGGTAAACTAACCCTGAAAACAGTAGTAGACCTCACCAGCTGATTATTGTGTGTTTCTTCCACCACCAGCAACCAAGTTTAGTGATTCCTATTGTGAGGAAAAACAATGACATGCTACTCTATGGTTCCTGTCACCTATTTACATATGCAGATTTGTCCCGGGAAACTAAGGAAAAGAGGAAAGGGTTCCTTGTCTTATGTCACTTCCCCCCTATGCAAAAAAACATTCTCTATGGCCTGCTGGAACTGGCAATGATGCTGTTTCCAGGGTTTCTATGTCATACCATGTGGGCTCTTTCAAATTCAAGAGTAGGGTCAAAGGTTTGGTTGATCAGTGTTGACAGGAAGTTGTCCAAGAATGGCGGCAAGTTATTACCTTCCAACTTTTCAGGTATGCCTGGCAGGCCGGTATTGTTTCTGCAACTCCTGTCCTCTAAATAAATTGCTTTTTGATGCACAGGTAAATTACAGTTCATGGCTTAGCTCATGGTTGGCTTGCAGGCAGTCTAACTGATGTCCCACCAGCATTATCTGCCCCTAACTGGAATAGAGCCATGATTGAAAAGAATCCATGTCTAATCTCATCAGCGGTCGGGCACCGGCATGTAGGTACTCTCACCTGGTAGTCCCTTTGGAGTGAGTGTGACTACAAGGGAAAACCCCACCCCCGGCATTACACAGACCAGAGGCCATTCGCCCCTTTTTCCGGGACCTACCTTATTATGAACCACCTGTTCAGGTAGGCCTTCAGACTTCACTTAACGAGCACAACCCTTAGTAGTAGTGCTCTGGGATCCTAGACATTGACGAATGCCCCTGACCTTCCAGCACACCGAGAGGGCAGAAACATGTTGGTCATACATATATATAATTTTTTTTAGACTCTAAGAGACATTAATCTCTAGTGAGCCTTATTCTCCCCCGCTTTTAACCTTACCAACACGCACCTCCATTAAAGTTTAATTAATTGATACAGGTGACATGTATGGTAATTTTATTCTCACCCTATCTGGATCCCCTATATTTATCCAGTAAGATTAATTTCAGCACTCCCTCTTGTTCTTTTAACAAAGAAGTTGAGTCCGCCCAAGTAGTATCATCTTACTTGGGTGGGGCTAGGTGGTCAAATGATGAAGCAAGACACTATTATGTGTGTGAGACCACCTAGTCCGTAAAGGAACTCCCCCCTTATTTAACACAGCCACCCATCCTAGAGACACTCTTCACACTTCTCTCTCTTTCCATCACAAACCTCTACCCAACCGGTACTGGTAATTGAGAGTACACCACCCTCAACCTCAACTATCCCACACCTCTAGTGGTTAATGGATATACAGATTTCTCTTGGGAGCTTGTGTGGGATAGCATCACTCCCATAACTCTCTCTTTGTGTTTTATAATCTCATCAGCTTCATGTCTGTTATCATGACCATGGTCTCTTCTTTGGCCAATCTCATCATGAGTTTAATTGAAGTGTGTTACATCAGTATGGTTCCCAATGTCACCTGTGCTACATTGCCAGAGATCGTCATGGCCAACGGTTTCCAAGTTGCTGACACAGAAGCCAGGTGTTGCCTTATTGCTTTAGGTTTTGGCATGGGGTAGACTGCAAAAAATAAGTTTCACTGGTTTAGACTATGCTGGAGGGAGGAAAGGGGCTAACCATGGTCCTTAGAGTAATGTGTTCCAGCAGTAGGCGGTGTAGTTGGAACTAAACCATCCCTGTTGTACTTTTCTTTTGCTGTTATCTGTTTAATCTGTGACACAAGAAGAGGAACTTATCCTGTTCATCATTGTATAGTGGAAGTGTATTCCGACATTAAACTCTCTGGTTGGCACACAATCACAACTCTGTAGAAACGTGTGAAAAAGAGGAGGAACCTGGTCTGGTCCCAGAATCAGCCAAGCCAGTACTTTAAGTTCTAAATATATTACTGTGTTCAGAATACCAACCACTTTTCCATTCAGCTTTCATTGTGATCAATTTCCATATGTGTGTCTCAAGACCCATCCAGTCTCTGGTGCAACCAAGTGAGAGTTGAAGTAATTTGCGAATGGAGCACTGTAAGTAATCTGTGGATGGTGCACTGGAAATAATCTGGGTATGAAGCATGTACCTCAGAAAGGAGAGCATAGAGTGAGTACCAAACTTAAGTTTCCATCCATATTTGTGGTCTCTTAATATCGTTTTTTTACAGCTATGTTGTGTTGTGCGACTGTCTATTGTGCTTCTTCTCTATTTATCACAGTCACACTTCTCTGTCTTCCACCCTGCTCAGCACCCAAACACCACACCTTTGTGTCTCCAGGGTAGACTTTTTAGGAGGTATCCCTCCTCAAGGAGAGGGTGACACTGCTAGGCCTATCCAGGCATTGTAGAGAGGCATAACATATCTCCACAAAACTCTGCCATTTTTCATGGGTCATCGGCTGCTGTCGCAGTAGCTTAATCATAGTAACTCCTGACATCTCAGACGTCCAATTTCCAGATCTCCGGCAAAACGCCATCCACACTACAACTGGTTTGTGAATTAGGAAATATTGTAAAAATATGTTTAAGTAGGGTCATAGAACTCCACCCATACTGTCACTTTTTGTATGAATCTGGACTATAGTTTAAAGCTTCACAGATTACATGTTACAATTAATTTACACATGAAACCACTGTTGTAATAGTAATGAGGTCTCTTCAGTGTGATTTTACCTTCCTGAAAAACTCTGGTTTTCATTAAATATATTTCTTTAACATCAATCATTGTGAATGAATGCCATGACATAAACCATCATGACTTCACCTCTAGTGAGTCACAGTCCCTCTCCACAATCAGAAATGATAGTACATATTATATAATATGCTGTACAACTATGTATATATTGCAGGGTGTGGTATACTTTCTTAAAAGTTGGATGTAGTATATCATCAAATGTCCCCAGAGATTCACAGAAAGAAAGTTAAAGTGATGTTATGGTTAGCTTTGTTTATAACACCTAGATATATTGTAAAGATCGCTCCATTTCAATTCTTTACTTCTCTTTATTTCAATAAAGATTTCTGTGTGACATCTCAAGTAGAGATGCTTTGTTCTTCATCTATCTTCTCCTTAGTCTCCATTCCATATTACCTCATAGCTTACCTCACTACATTCTAATTCTCTACTGCTTTCGAACATGCTGTTGAACATAAGATATCATCACACATCACCCCCATTATATTATTCAAATAGAAAACTAATACAACTTAAAGCATACCTTTGAACAATGTTTGAGAACAGAACACAAGTGCTTCTAACAACATCTAAAAAAAGAACATAAATGCTAGCAGATGTATTTTCAAGTTCTTTTCATAGTAATTCTTATAACATACTAGTGCTTAATCACTGATTAATCTTGAATACATTCCACATACTCCACTTCGCTCCATTCTCCAAAATTACTACATTAGGTCTAACTGCTTTTACTTTTTGAATAATCCAAATTTTCTTTATAACAACCCTCACCAATACCTTGTATGTAGCATTTTTTACACCCTTCCTTTTGTTGTAAAACTGAATAGTCTTCACCTGCATCTATTTAACCTTCTCAGTCTTCAATCCACTTCCACTTTTTATTTTTCTCTCAACCACATAGGACTCTCCTTCACCCCTGGTTCCCTTCCTTGCAGAGACACGAATGGTGATACCCCTGTTACAGAATGAGGAGTTGTTCTATGTGTTACAACATCGTCCTCAACTCTCTCATCCACGGAAGATGATTAGCTAATGGTAGCTGAATGTTTTCCATCACAAATCGGTTTATTCTTTCTACTAGACCATTTGCTTATGGTCAGAACAGAGCAACCCCTTCATGAGTTATTCCCATCCTAGCTAGATAATTGGTCATTTCTCTAGACACAAATAGCACCCCATTGTCCGACACAATTGTTTTGGGTATCCATTCCTCCATGAAAGCCTCTTTCAAAAACTCAATCACTTTTAATGTGCTTACTTGTTTCACCACTTTTATCATGAACGACTTAGTATGATAATCTGCCATCACTATTATATATCCAGTTTTCAAAATTAGCCTAGAAACCAGGCCAATAAAATCTTTAGCTAATTTTTCCCAAGGTTTACAGAAAATCTATTGTTGCAAATGGAGGTTGTCTCAACACTTTAGTTTTATCACTATTTGCACACACTACACAATTTCTTACTCTCTCCTCTCCTTCCCGATCCATTCCCGGCTACCAGAATGATTGCTTCACCTTCCTCTTCATCACTCCTCAGCCTAATGTCATTCATGTGTGATATCAATTATGTGCTTACAAACCCTCTCCAGAGGGACTAGTTGATTTCCCCTCATTAATCTTCCATCTTGTATACTCAATTGATCTCTAATCTTAAAATAATTAGATCTATCACCACTCACTCATCTTCATTTTTCAATCCATGCACAACCCTTTCTTCAACCTTCCTCCTCCTCTTACAGCTACATTTTCATCAACTTCCTCTACTTCAATCGGCATCCTTGACAAATAATCTGCTACCACATTTTTCTTACCTCTCAGAAATTCTACTTCAAAGTTCTAATCAGTTATGATTAACAGCCATCTAGAAATGAGCGGTGTAACATTTCCTTCCAGACCACTTCCTTCTTTAAAGATGTATATCAAGGGTTTAAGATCTGTCCTTAATTTGAAAGGTACACCCCACACAAAGAATCTGAAATGATTAATTCCCAAGCAACATGCCAAGGCCTCCCTCTCTATTGCAGAATACAATGTTTTTGCACCTTGTAATCTTCTGGATGCAAATCCAACCACATATTCATCATTATCTTTGACTTGTGTCAGAATCGCACCAATGCCTACATTACTTGCATCAGTAGTACTGTAAGTTTTTGCTGTTACATCAAAATGTCCTAGTGTAGGTGTTCGTGTAATACACCTTTTTATCTCTTCAAAAGCATACTTTCAATCTTCATCCCACACATATTCTATTCCTTTGTTCATTCATTTTTTAAAGGGCTGTTCCACTTCCATAAAACTTTTTATGAATTTTGAGCAATATTCTGCTAGACAAAGGAAACATTTTAATTCATCCTTGTTACAAGGCTCAGGTGCATTTTCTATTGCTGTTACTATACTTTTCTTTGGCCTGATTCCACTGATATTTATAACATGCTCCAAATACTTTATTTCTTGCTTCTTAATCTGACATTTTTCTTAATTAATGGTCAATCCATGTTTTTCTAGTCTTATCGTTACTTCTTCGAACAAAAGATCATTCTTACTTCCACTTTTTCCTACAAGAAGTATGTCATCCTGAAAACACAACACATGAGTCATGTCCTCCAAAATATTCTTCATTATCCTTTTAAATACCGTAGAGGCTGAAGAAATCCCACAAGATATTCTGTTGTAACGGCTATCTAGATTGTTCATTCAATTTTACCTGATGATACGCAGATGACATATCAAGAACATTAAATACAACCCCTTTCCCTTGTTAACATTTCAGAAATATTAGGAAGTGGCTGCCTATCAACCCATATGTTTAGATCTCAAAGATCTATGCACAGCCAAATCTTTCCTCCTTCTTTCGGCGCTACCTCAATTTGTGCAAGCCATTCGGAAGCTTCAATAGGTTTGATAATGTCCTTTTGTAATAGTTCATCCAATTCTTGTTTTAGGGTTTCCCTTATCATATTAGGAATATTTCGTACATTGTGAACAACTGGTTTTGCACATTTTGTCAATATTATTTTATGGGAAAACCCTTTATCAAGCCTAATTTACTTCAAAATACTTTAGGATACTTTTCAACTAAATCGTCTTGAGATTCCACATTTATTTCTTCTATTCCCTCTTTCTCTGCTAACCTCACTGGCTCCTTTGCATTTGGGATTTAATACAATGCCTAGATATCTCTAATGAAGCTATCCCAGTAAATTTGATTATAGTCTGTAACATATATTCTTCCATAAACAGCCCTCTTTTTAAAGGTGATTATCATCCATTCCATTCCTAAAATTTCTATTCTGTTTCCCTCATAACCAACCGCTCTTATATCTGGTTTGATAAGCTGAGAAAGCTGTACACATGCTCAACCAGATTCATATGTTTCCTTTAAAATAAGGGTGAACAATCTTCCTTAGTCTATTAGCACCCTAACCCCTTTGCTGCCAGGCCTTTTTTTCCCTCATGTGCCATCCTTTTTTTGGCTATTTGGGGTAGTCTGCGCTTAGGCCTTCCAAACGTTTTGTCCACATAAGCTACCCACACGATATTTGCATCCTTTTTTTCAACATTCTAGGAATTCTTGAGGTACCCAAAGTTTTTGGGTTTCTCTGGGGGAGACCAAGAAATTAGCCAAAATACAGCTAAAATTTCATTTTTTTAAAGATTGGGAAAAAAGGGCTGCAGAAGAAAGCTTGTGTTTTTGGCAAAAGGGCAGATTGAAAAAAAAATGTTTTTAGGCTGACAAGTGGGCCAGAATTTTTATCGGTATAGATGCTACTGTGCTGGGTGGTAGGAATTTTGTGGATTCCTGAAGATCCCGGATGCTTCCATCACAAAAATGTGGGAAAAATGTGTGATTTCAAGCAAAGTTGGAGGTTTGCTGCTGCAGTAGGCTTTCTGCCCCCAGGAGTAGATTGTAATTGCCCCGGTGTCTGGTGTGCTTTCCTCCCCCCTTGTGGCAGATGGGCCTTATAAAAATAGGCCAAACTGCCCAGGGGGGGCAGAAATGGCAAACAGTAATGTACCCCCATGGGGAGTGACCCTTGCCCAAGGGGGTACCCCCCAAACAAAAAAAACACATACACACCAAACCGTGGTGCCTAAATAACAAATCCCTGTTCCCTAGTGGTTTCTGCCCCCATCGGTCTAATTAAAATAAGCCGATCTGACCCCAAGAGGGGCAAAAATGGCCTAAAATAAATTTGCCTACCCCATGGGAGCGACTCTTGCCTAAGGGGTCACTCCCATTGCATGAAATGGTGCAAACAAATAAAAATCGGTGGTGTTTTGTGGTTTCTGCCCTCCTTGGGGGCAGATTGGCCTAGAAAAAATAGGCTGATCTGCCCTCAAGGGGAGCAGAAATGACTTAAATTAAGTTGCCCCCAAAGGAGCATCCCTTGCCTTAGGGGTCGCTTCCCCTCTGTAAATTAAAAGAAAATCCAGGTGACTAGTGGTTTCTGCCCCTCATTGGGGCAGATCAGCCTAATTTAAATAGGCCGATCTGCCCTCAAGGGGGGCAGAAATGGCCTAAAATAAATTTGCCTCCCACGCGAGTGAACCTTGCCAAAGGGGTCGCTCCCCTTCATTGATTATTATAAGTAAATAAAGAATCCTGGTGTCTAATGGGCATTTCTACTGCCTTTGAACATGCCATTGAACATACAATATCTTCACACACATGTTTAAAAAAACTTTGGCAAATATACAGTTAAGTTTATGAATTAAAATAAAACTTTGAAAGCTCACAAGTTATGGTTAGCTCCACAATCGATAACTCCCACACAGCAGCCATGAGACCCATAACTCATACTCCAAAGGCACTGCTCATTGACTCATAATTAATGTAAAAGAAGCAATTAGAAATTTCATAAATGATCTTCTGGGTCAGATTACAAATCAGGCCAGATTGTGTATGACATTACAATTAACATCATCAATGAGACAACTATAAATACAGTATTATGTATTTGTTTTGAGTATGTGTTATTTTTTAATTACATTGTGCTTTTAGGTGTTGTTAATATTAGTGTACATTTTGTGAGATCATAGGTATTGCACTTAGGGGCCCCTTGTGCCACCTTGCGCCACATTAACGCCATTTATTTTGCCGCTAATGTGGCCGAACGAGGCCAAAGTCCCCGCGCCGCATTTACAGAGTGGCGCAATGCATGCATTGCACCACACTGTAGCCCTTTGCGCTACATTATGCCTGCACCAGGCATAATGTATGCATAGGGGGCATTCCCCCATTAGGGGAGCTGGTAAAACGGTGCAAGGAAATCTATGGGATTTCCTTGTGCCATTTATTACAGCACTTTTAATGCCTGTTCAAGAGCAGGCGTTAAAAGTGGGCTTTCAATCTTTAGAATGGGCCCCTATGTACTCTGCAGGAGAAGTGACAATATTTTGGCACTACTACTGCAGAGTACATCAATAACGACATTAAAAATGACACTATTGCCCTCTATTCTGCTCCATTGTGCGGCGTATTTTAATTATGGCGCACGCATTGTGGCTGTAGGGGGGTGATAAGGGGCGCAGGGAAAGTGGCGCTGCACTCGGTGCCAGGCTTAGGCAAGGGTCGCTCCCCTGAGAGGGAAATTGTATGTAGACCATCGGCCAATTTTTGTTAGGCCAATCTGCCCCCAAGGGGGGCAGAAACCACTAGACACCAGGGAGGGTTTTTTTAAGGCAAATTCACGGAAGGGGAGCAACCCCTTAGGCAAGGGTCTCTCCCCTGAGAAGAAAATTGTATTTAGACCATCGCCCAATTTTTGTTAGGCCAATCTGCCCCCAAGGGGGGCAGAAACCACTAGGCACTGGGGATTTTTTTTTGGCACCAATTTCACACAAAGAAGCGACCCCTTAGGCAAGGGGGGGCCATACCCCCACCCCAAATGAATGGGGGCAAAGTTGTTCTGCCCACCAGTGGGCAGATGGGGCAATTACCCCTGATCCACACCCCAGGGGGAGGGGGGGCAGAAAGTCTACTAGATGCCAGGGATTTTAAAAAAAAAAAAATAGTGGGGTGGTGGCTACTAACCAGTATGGTCCTGGTTATGCCCCCATCCCAACTGAAGGGGGTAACAGTCTTTCAGCTCTCCCCCTCACACTAAAACATCTTACCCCACAGCAAGCAAGAAGACATTTTAATATTTTGGGTTTTGGTTTTACATTTGTGCCATGAGAGCTTAGCTAACTCTCAAAATTATCCCACTTTGAATGGTGAGGGCTGCACTTTATGGACTTTGGGACGCTGCCATGTAGAAAAATCCACTAGACCTAGACACATCTGAAAACTAAACATCTGGGTGATTCCACGGTTATGTGTTTCACATGCATGCTGCAACATTTTCTTACCCACAATGCCCTGCAAACCTCCAACTTTGCAGGAAATCACACATTTTTGTGATGGAACCTTCCGGAATCTGCAGGAATCCACAAAACTCCTACCACCCAGCATTGTTTCTTCTATAGCATAACATGTGTATTTGTAAAGCACACGTTCACCCGTAGGCCCCTTGGCGCTGAATAACAGATGTTTATTGTTACCCAAGTCAATGGTACTCATTTTATCGACCTCAGAATTTTGGATGAAAGGCTAAGTGGACCCACCAGGATTTGAATCTGTGACCATGAGGTCAAACACAGGCCCATACAGTGGATGCATTAGTCCACTCGGCCACCAGACCTGGCTGGTAAAAATTCCCCTACAAATACCGATACAAATTCTGCTGCACTTGTCAGCCTAAAAATGTTTTTTTATCAAACTGCCCTTTTGGACCTGCTTTTATTCCCCCTCAATTGCGACATGTTTTTGGCTCTTCCCTTTCACAAGCACTTTGCCCACCTTCACAAATGAGGTATAATTGTCACCGGGAGACTGAGGGGAACGTTTGGTGGTAGGAAATTTGTCCCGGTGTAGTGATCTAACACAGAAATGTGTAAAAAATTGATTTTTCAGCTAAATTTGTGGTTTGCTGAAGATTCTGGGTAAGAAAACATTGGGGGATCCATGCAAGTCACACCTCCCTGGACTCCCTTGGGTGTCTAGTTTTCAGAAATGTCTGGGTTCAGTAGGTTTCCGTAGATGGCTGATGAGTCCAGGACCAAAAACGCAGGTGCCCGCCCCCGCAAAAACAGGTAGTTTTGTATTTGATGATTTTGATGTGTCCAGATAGTGTTTTGGGGCATTTCCTTTCGCGGGCAGTAGGCCTCAGTAGGCCTATCCACAAAAGTGAGGTACCATTTTTATCGTGAGACTTGGGGGAACACTGGGTAGAAGGAAATTTGTGACTGCTCTCTGATTCCAGAACTTTCTGTCACCGAATGAGAGGAAAAAGTGTTTTTTTGGCCAAATTTTGAGGTTTGCGAAGGATTCTGGGTAACAGAACCTGGTCAGAGCCCCACATGTCACTCCATCTTGGATTTCCCTAGGTGTCTAGTTTTCAAAACTGCACAGGTTTGCTAGGTGTCCCTAGGTGCCGGCTGAGCTAAAGGCCAAAATCCACAGCTAGGCACTTTACAGAAAACAGCTCAGTTTCCTTTGTGAAAAATTTGATGTGTCCATGTTGTGTTTTGGAGCATTTCCTGTCGCTGGCGCTAGATCTACCCCCACATGTGAGGTACCATTTCTATCGGGAGACATGGGAAAACACAGAATAGCAAAACAAGTGTTATTGCCCCATGTCTTCCTCTACATTTTTTCCTTCCAAATGTAAGACAGTGTGTAAAAAAGATGTCTATTTGAGAAATGCACTGTAATTCACATGCTAGTATAGGCACCCCGGAATTCAGAGATGTGCAAATAACCACTGCTTCTCAACACCCTATCTTGTGGCCATTTTGGAAATACAAAGGTTTTCTTGATACCTATTTTTCACTTTTTATATTTCAGCAAGTCAATTGATGTATGCCCAGTATAGAATGAAAACCCATTGCAAAGTGCAGCTCATTTATTGGCTCTGTGTACCTAGTGTTCTTGATGAACCTACAAGCCCTATATATCCCCGCAACCAGAAGAGTCCAGCAGACGTAACAGTATATTGCTTTCAAAAATCTCACATCGCAGGAAAAAGTTACAGAGTAAAACGTGGATTTTTTTTTTATTTTTTTACCTCAATTTTAATATTCTTTTATTTTAGCTGTTATTTTCTGTAGGAAACACTTGTAGGATCTACATAAATGACCCCTTGCTGAATTCAGAATGTTGTCTAATTTTCAGAAATGTTTAGCTTTCTGTGATCCAGCATTGGTTTTTTACCTATTTCTGTCACTAACTGGAAGGAGGCTGAAAGCACAAATGTTCCAGTAAAATGTCAAAATTGTGTTGAAAAGTTGGGTTTTCTAATTCAAGTCTGCCTGTTCCTGAAAGCTGGGAAGATGGTGATTTTACCACCGCAATCCCTTTCTTGATGCCATTTTCAGGGAAAAAACCACAAGCCTTCTTCTGCAGCCCCTTTTTCCCGTTTGTTTTAAAAACGAAATGTTTGCTGTATTTTGGCTAATTTCTTGGTCTCCTTCACAGTTGCTTGTCACACTAAGCAATACTTATTAGTTTAGGTGATTGTTAAAGACTGAAATAGTCAAGGTCCTAAGATTAAAATATTTCTCCTATAATAGAGACCAACACAATCTTTCATGGCATAAATTCATCTCGTAGTGCGCATTATGGCTTAGCCGCAAACACACATAATTCTCCTCCAAATTTAAGATCTACGAAAGAGAGATGACATCAGATTCCTTAATCAACAAGGTATCTGCTCTGCTGCACTGCAAATGTCAGAACCAGTTTCCTTCCATATAGCTTGAAAGGGAAATGCACAGTAGTATCAGTGTCTCAATGGTGATTGATTGCATGCAAACAAACATGCCATTTTGTCACAAATGTCAGTGTTCCAGGTGGACCTCCATGTTCCTCACATGTTCCTTTTCACATGTCTCTTCATACAGTCGCCAACACCATGCAAAACAGTCTTCATGGCAGCTACTGGCTTTACAATCGCTCTGCAAATCATCTCTGTAGTCTTCTATACTTTTTGATAAACCAGAACAGTAGGCAATGCTTTAAATCACAAGGGCTATGATGCTATTCATGAACCTTGAGGAAGTAGTCTCTTTGGATATGCATCGGTGTTAAAGCGTGCAGATCTTGTCTCGGAAACAAAATCCAACTTTCCCATGCTCTTGACCTGTAGTCACAGGTATGTTCAGTACTATGGCTTGTCATTGGGCCAAAGACACAATATTCAAGGGTCCTTTGTTATGCATCCTTGCCGTGGTCTCCCTTGTCTTTTTTTTGCCTCTGCTTCCCTTGTTTTGACTGTGTGCTGGACTCTGTTTTTGATGTTTTGGTACTCAAGGCACTTTACCACTACTGACCAGTGCTAAAGTGCAAGTGCTCCCTGTGTAAATTGTATGTGTAATTGGCTTTTCCATGATTGGCATATATGATTTACTAGTGAGTCCCTAGTAAAGTGCACTAGAGGTGCCCATGGTCTGTAAACCAAATGTTCCTAGTGGGCCTGCAGCACTGATTTTGTCACCCTCATGAGTAGCCCTGTAAACATGGCTCAAACCTGCCACTGCAGTGTCTGTGTGTGCAGTTTTAACCTGCTCATTCGACCTAGAAGGTGTGCCAAACCCAAACCTTCCCTTTTTATACATGTAAGGCAGCCCTAACATAGGCCCTAGGTAGCCCCAGGAGCAAAGTGCAGTGTATGTTTAAGGTGTAAAATGTACTGATGTGTTTTACATGTCCTGACAGTGCAATACTGCCAAATGTGTTCTCCCTCATAGGTTAACATGGCGGCTGTCTTTAAATATCCTTAAAGTGCAGTTTCCCTTTGATAGCAAATAGAGATCTGGAATTTGGGGTCTCTGAACTCACAATTTAAAAATTCATCTTTTGGTAAAATTGTTTTTTAAATTTTGTTTGAAAATGCCACTTATAGAAAGTGGACATTTTCTTGCTTAAACCATTCTGTGACTCTGCCTGCTTGTGTATTCGCTGTCTGGGCCAGACTGACAGTTGGGCTTTTTGTGAATCACCTCTAGTCAGTGACACAAAGGGAACTGGGGTGTAGCCTGCATATCCTGATGAGCCATCTGAACTAGAGTGGAGGGAGGAGTGGTCATGTACACCTGAAAGGCTGTGCTTTCCCTCAGACAATGCAGTCTCTAATTGCCTGGTGTGAGTCTGGAGCCAGGTCTAGGCAAGGCAGGCACTTGTGAAAAACAGAGACTTTCCCTTGAAGTTTGCTTACTTTAAAGGCAGAAAGGGGTATAAGTAGTGGAACCAAAAACCCAGATTTTCAGATTACTTCTTGAACCAAGAGGAACTTCTGCCAAGGAGAAGAGCTGAAGACCTGGAGGAGGAGTACTGCTCCTTTGCCTGTGACTGAGCTTTGCTGGGTTGGCCTGCAGTTGCTGCTTCTGCCTGAAAGAGGACAAAGACTGGACTTTGTGGTATATTCCTGCTTTTGAAGTGTCTCCTGGGCTTGGACTGAGGTTGCCTCCTGTTTTGAAGTCTCAGGGCCATCAAAGACTTCCTCTGCCAGCACCTGGACTCTCTGCTGAGACTCCTGCCCTGCCGAGTGGTGCTCTATCCAGTCCCTGTGCCCTTGAGAGGTGCAGCTGGCAGAACAAAGACTGACATCCACACACAGAACACCGTGGAGGGAAAAGATTGACGCACCACCTGCAATGCGGCTGAAAAATGACGCGCTATCCGCTTCGCTGCTAATATTGACACTACACTTGCATTGCGGCTGGGAGATCGATGCATTGCGGCTGGAGAAACAATGCAACACCTGCTTGCGGCTGCTGATAATGACGCAAACTCCACACAGCACTGTTTTCCAACACTGTGTGGCCAGATTTCTCACACATTGTTGCTGGGCATCAAAGTCATCATGAACCTGTATGGATCCGAGGTGCCCTGTCTGCAAATCGATGCCTCACTCTCTTGCGGGTGAGAAAAACGATGCATCGCCTTCCTGACCGGAGAAGAAACGGCCTCACTTGCGAGTAAGGAATCAATGCAACGCTGACTTTTCTGATGCATCCTTGCCCGTGCAACTTTATTTTTGATGCAAACCAGGTACTTTGAATAAAATCAATGTTCCCATTATTTTCTATGGAGCAAAACTCTTTTTAGTTTTGAAAAATCATATCTTGACTTGTGTATGTTAGATTTTTGTCATTTTAGTCTTTTTGATTTAGATAAATATTACCTATTTTTCTAAACTGTTTTGGTGTCCGTTTTGTAGTGTTTACACTGGATTACAGCATATGTTGGTACAAATGCTTTACACATTGCCTTTGAGATTAGCCTGACTGCTTGTGCCGAGATACCAAGGGGGTGAGCTGGGGTTATCTTAAGTGTGTATCTCCATTGCCCTGAATAGAGTGAGGGTCCCTGCTTGGACAGAGTGCAAACTGACTGCCAACCAGAGACCTCATTTCTAACACTTTCTTGGAAATAGTTTAGTTAGTTATATTGCACCTGATAGTATGATCATTTGTTTTGTTTAATTGGATCACCCCACAAAGTTGGGGAATATTTTACTGTTGGCTCCCACCTTTCTGAATTCATGTGGATGTGGGCTCTGCTCTAATAATTGGACAATGTTTTGACCAAGCACAGATTAATCAAAGTGGACTAATCAAAATATTTGAGATAGTAGAAGAGGTTTATCTCTGTAAGGAGTCTCTGCCCCAGAAATTGAACTTTTGTGGCAGATACCTAAATCCTGACTTGCACAGAATATTGATCAGTTTGCTGGTTTTCTGTCTGGAAGGATGATTTATGTCCTGAGTATGTAACATCTCGTACATAGTCTTCAGGACAGAAGGGCCCATTTAAGTCTCCTTTGTGGCCTTACTTGTCCTGCCTTCTGTGGTGAATTCAGGTGAAGAGTTTATGTATTTTCCAGACTTTACAAAGTGAGTAATTCTGTCTGTTCTTCACCTTCAGCTTGCATTCAGGGAAAGTATTTTCTTGCTTCCTTTTGAGGTGGTATGAGGGGCATACAATATGACACTTTTAGGGGGGTTATTAAGTATGAGCAGCCCTTTTTGCTTGTACCTATCATCATCTTGACTCTTTGATATCCAAAGTGTCATGATCTGAGAGAAGCAACATTGATGGACTGCCCGCAAGAAGAGCAGGACTCATGCCAGAACACTGGCTGAGAGATCTACATTGGTCTGCCTGGACCCAGATCATCTATGAGGAACTGTAAGGTAAGAAGTACACAATTAATATCTTCACCTTTCTAAACTGTAAATAAAATGCAAATCATTTCCTGTGGCTGAAACCAAGAGAATGCCTGAATCTGTACTAAAATATGGGATTACCATACATTGCCTTGTTGAAAGATCTAGAAAATTGATAATTCCCAACATTAAAAAAACTAAGCTAGTCTTTAATGTAAAAAATATTATGAAATTAAACAGTTCTGAAGGAGGCCTTCAGTCATCCAGCAAATTCTCATCACTGGGCAATGGGACCAGTGGGCCTTTCATAGGATTTAGAGGTAGCACAATCAATTCTTGTCTCTGCACTGCTCACATGCATTGTGGTCTTCGTTGTGTATCACATACATTTTCTCCACAAGTTACTTTAATGAGCAGTCCTAAAATACACACAATTGGCTACAGTTTGGAAACCTGCAGAATTTTATGCATAGCTTATCCTCCTCCCATGCCTTGACTCCATGGCATGTCTTTCTGAAAAAAAAGCCATATCCAGCTTCAAAATACACAGGCCGGTGCATACTTATGAACCACTTCCACACTTCCACACCTCACATGCTATTCTCACCACCGTTCTCCAAAGAAATGTTTATTCATACATGGTTAAACCACCTTTTAACCATAATTGAATTGAATTGAATACCTTATTTGTATTTAAAGTAATGCATAGGGTACCATAAGGTATAATACCAAGATAAACCATAACATATAAGTAAAAAAAATACCACTTACATTGGTACTATTGTATATATATTCAAAATTATCAACTTTAAAATTTAGTTGCAGTTGGGGTCCTGTTAATACAGAAAATTACGCAGACACATTAGCTATTACCTCCTTTTGTTACTTTTAAATGCTTAAGTATAGCTAGCACATGCTCTCACATAATCAGTATTTTTAATTCATTTGTAGTAATTCTATATTCACTATGAATACCACTCACATTATAAGTTTGTAACATTGGTTTAAAAAAACTATTTATTACACAGGCAATGAATGGGCAAGTGTACAGTAAGAATAATAAAGATTCACTGGAATCTAAAGATATAATGCAATTTCAAGCACATGATGGGTAAGTCCATCCTCCAAGACTGATTTTTTTTTTTAGCAAAGTGCATTTGACCTGTAAAGAAAATCAGTCTACACGAACTGTTTATTGGCTCTACTAAATACCATTGAGGAGTTAACATTACTGGTGATTTGAATTTGACTGTATTTACTTTTATCCACAAAAACAAGATCCATTTGGAAATTGGAATCCTATTTCACGGTTCAATATTTTCGAAAGCTTGTGATAAGAAATATAGTTATGATTTCACATAGTTAAATTCAATTCAATTCAAGGTGTTTTTTGTAGAGCGCACAGTTACCCTACTGGGCCTCCTGGTGCTAACATCAACAACATCACCAAAATATCTACATGGACATTAGCTGATGTTATGCTTCAGAGAAGATGAGCTTTAAGGAGTTCTCTGAAGCATATTTCCAATTGCTGAAATCTAAGTGCAGCACGAAGGGTGGCCCAGAGTTTAGGAATGAGGTATGCAAAGGAATGATCACCACCTTTTGCTCTATTAACTTAAAGGAACCTTCAGAAGCCCTTGGTTGTCAGATCAAATAGGCCTCCTTAGAACATAGGGCTTAAGGAGTTTCTGGATAATGGGTAGACCCTTCCCAGGTAGGGTGTGATGAGTGATGCAGACCACTTTAAATTGAATTCTTTTTTGAATTAGCAGCCAGTGCAGGGCTGCTAGGGCTAGACTTGCTCGTTGGAGCTTAGGGATTTTATAAAGAATTCTGGTTGCAGAATTCTGGACCACTTGAAGCCTTTTTATCACATACTTTGGACTCCCAAAGTAAAGGGAGTTTTCATAGTCAAGGTGAGAACATATTAATCCCTGTAAACCTTCCTCCTAGTAGGGGGTGGTAGCAGATGTAGGAACATTTCAAGGGATTTCAGGAGGCCAAAACAGGGCTCAGACAGTTTTCTGGCCTCCGTTTCCATACTGAGTTTTTCATTGACCCTGAATCCCAGGCTTTATACTGCCTTAACAATCTTCAGTATTTTTCCTAGATTTTGTGGCCATGACAATTCCAACCATCTAGACGTCTGACCACCAGTACTTCTGTTTTATCACCATTTGGTTTCAGGTTGATTGCAGGCATTCATTATGACCTCCTTGAGGCATGAATTGAGCTGTGAGGACCTGCGACTAACATCAGGTGTAAGGGCCAGGATGATATGAATGTCAACTGCATATGACACTAAGTTCAGATCACATGCACGCACAATCTCTGCTAAGCAGAGTAGCTAGAGATTAAAAAGTGTAGGGCTTAGTGAGGATCCCTGTGGAACCTCACACTGTAGGGGATGGACATCTTCGCACACCTGAAAGCTTTTATTTTACAGAAAAGCTTCTAACCATTTGAAGGTGTCTCCAGTGATTCCATCTCCCTTCATCCACCGGATGAGGGTGAAGAGTGACAAGGTATCGAAGGCTGCCCTGAGATCTAACAGTATCATAGCGGCTGAGCCACCCAGGCCCAAATCAGAGCAAAGCTCCTCAGTGGCTGCAAGCAGCGCAGCCTCCGTATTGCTGTCTGATCTTAAACCTGTCTGGATGAGATGGATAATGTCACGAGTTTGTAGAAAGTTATAAAGGTATTATTAACATTTTCTCTCTGTGAGGGCTTGCTAACAAATAACCAGGGCGGAGTGCCATACCTATATCTGGGTTTGACCAATCTTTGAGCCATGTTTCAGATAGAAACATAACGTCAGGTTTCTTCTATTCTAAAAAGATAAATGGCTTGGTACTTTGTTTTGGAAGGGATCTGCAATTCAGCAGATACATCAGAATCTTGGGACTGTTACATGACTTTATTGGAGGTTTGATGGATGTGGTTGGTGCTCCATAATTGCCTACCTTGATGTTACACAATTTACAAGTGACAGGCAGATCAAGTAAGGGTATTATGTAACTGCATCTCTTTACCTGGCGTTTGTTAACTTGGGCCAACTCTTCTGATGTATATGTTAGCCTCATTATGAAACAAACAGGGTCTCTAGCCCTTGGGCCCAGTCTGACGCAGACAGATGCAGACGGGCTTGCCTTTGGGGTGACGGTGGTGCACCAGTGGATCAACTGCTGCGCTTGTCCCCGCCACAGTGTGCCTTAAATACGGAGTCGGACTGAGGTTGAAAGCTAGGCCATGGGCCAAAATGGCAGTTCTAGTTATGTGAAATGGCAAACCAGGCAGTGTCTCTGTGGCTCTAAACACTGCCAGGTACTCAATTATAGAACCAATTACAAGAGTGGCCCCTGCCCTCCACCCACAATAACAAATTAAAACAGATGAGCTCAAATTTTCCCTGAGTAGAAGATATGTTAAAATGTCAATTAAAATAACAGCAGAAGTTAAAATAGTAATACTGGTGCACCGTTAAATGCCTTACTTAATATTTACAGAAACATTACACTGTCATTCTTGAAGCTGATAATGAGTTCTTTACGTAAAAAAAAGAGCAAGAATTGTTTTTAATTGAATGCGAAGTGAAGCTTAAAATATATACCGATTTGTCGATTTATCACAGCATTTGTGGATGGCTGTTTGATCCACCTTTAATTTAAATAATAGTGCAGGATATTTTTCTATACTGTGAGTGTATAACAAAATACATGATATACGTTTTAAAATTCACAATTATTTAATGTCTGATAAATTGCAAAACAATACTGAAGAATCATATGATTTTTTTTCTTTTAAACACGCTCATTATAGTAACATGAGACACTGTAGGAAAGTACCCTCTTTTTGCCAAGGTTACCCCCATTTTCTGCCTCATGTCAGTGTGCTTGACTGTGTTCACTGGGATCCTGCTAAACAGGACCCCAGTGATTATGCTCTATCTCCTCTAAATTTGGTTTTTGTACAGTGGTAACCCAGTATTTCACGCACAATTATCATACTAGTGCCCCCTTATAAGTCCATAGTATATGGTGCTTAGGTACACAGGGCATTAGGGTTCCAGGGGATCCCTATGGGCTGCAGCATATCTTTTGCCACCCATAGGGAGCCCATGCAAAGGATTCTGCAGGACTGCCATTGCAGCCTTAGTGAAAAGGTGCATGCACCCTTTCATTGCCATTTACACTGCACCAGGTCACTTATAAATCACCCCTATAGCAGGCTCTAGAGCCCTGAGGGCACGGTGCAAAGTACTTGAGTGTGAGGGCATCCCTGCACTAGCAGACGTGCCCCCACGACCCCCAGGACCATTTTCCCAGACTTTGTGAGTGTGGGGACGCCATTTTACACGTGTAGTGGACACAGGTCACTACTTATGTCCAGCTACATAATGATAACTCCGAACATAGGCATGTTTGGTATCAAACATGTTGGAATCAGACCAGAAGGC
This sequence comes from Pleurodeles waltl, assembly GCF_031143425.1. Classification (NCBI taxonomy): domain Eukaryota; kingdom Metazoa; phylum Chordata; class Amphibia; order Caudata; family Salamandridae; genus Pleurodeles; species Pleurodeles waltl. Next base: position 439,591,105 of record NC_090440.1, on the reverse strand, counting down.
TTTTGCAAACATTGGTTGTATGATTCCATGCACTTTGGGGACTCCTTAGAGGAACCCCAGTATTGCCATTCCAGCCTTCTGAGGTTTTCCAGGCAGCCCCAGTTGCTGCCACCTCTCAGACAGGTTTCTGCCCTCCTGTTGCTTGAAATGCTCAAGCCTAGGAAGGCAGAAAAAATGATTTCCTTTGGAAGAGGTGCGTTACACCCTCTCCCTTTGGAAATAGGTGTTGTAGGCTTGGGAGGGGTATCCTCCCCAAGCCAATGGAAATGCTTTGAAGGGCACATTTGGTGCCCTCATTGCATAATCCTGTCTACACCAGTTCAGGGACCCCCAGTCCCTGCTCTGGCACAAAACTGGACAAAGGAAAGAGGAGTGACCACTCCCCTGTCCATCACCACTCCAGTGGTGGTGCTCAGAGCTCCTCCAGAGGGTTCCTGGGTTTTGCCATCTTGGTTTCCAAGTTGGCAGTGAACTCTGGGAGCATCTGAGTGGCCAGTGCCAGCAGGTGACGTCAAAGACCTCCCCTGATAGGTGCTTACCTGTTTAGCTGACCAATCCCCCTTTCAGAGCTCTCTCTTTTGGGTGGTTCTTCATATTTGAATTGCAAGAGTCCAGCAGAAATCCCCTGCATTCTCCACTTCAACTTCTCACCAAAGAAACTGCATCTGGACCCTCCAGGAACTCTACAAACTCCACAAAGAAGCAAGACTCCTTCTGCAACATTGTATCTTCAGCTCCTGCCAGCAACTGCAACTGTTTCCTGGTCGTGCATACTCTGAAGAAAGCCCATATTCAGCCTGCACCAAAAGAGTGAAGGAATCCCCCTTGGGGTGAAGGAGTCAATCCCTTGCTTCAGTAGGCACCTACTGCAATGACGACCGGCAGCGTGGATCTCCTCTTCTGCTGAGCTGCGTGGATCCTGCATCACGGGTGGTAGACTGAAGTGGTCCCTATGGTCCTGATGTACCACTGTCCAACTTTGGTGGAAGTAAGAGCTCGCCTCCCCACGCAAGACAGTACCCCAGTGCAACGCATGTTTTGCATCAGCCAAGGCTTGTTGACATCCTTCCATGAAGATCTTCGTGCATCTTTTAGCTCTGGCCCCCAGCACTCTATCCTGTGACGCACGTTGGAGTCTTTGAAATAGTGCTGCGTGGGCCCCTTCTTGCACCTCGTTTGTCCCCATGCTGTGGGACTCCTGTGCACGCCCTCTGGTCTTCTGTGGCCTCTCTGAGTTGGTGAGGGTTTTCTAGTACTCCCAGCACCCCTCTACACACTACACCTTCCTGTGTGGGAAACCAACATTAGCACTCCACTTTCTTAGTATATGTTTTGTGTTCCCCCTAGGCCCATTTCCATCTATTGTAATTTTCACTACTTGCACTGTTTTCTAACTGTTTTCATGCCTATTTCTGCATACTAGTGTATATAATTTGTGTATTACTTACCTCAGAAGGGAGTATAATCTTTATGGGTTTTTTGGGGCATTTGTGTCACCAAAATAAAGTGCCTTTATTTTTGTAACACTGAGTGTTTTCTTTCATGTGTGTAAGTACTGTGTGACTACAGGGGTATTGCATGAGCTTTGCATGTCTCTTAGATAAGCCTTGGCTGCTCAGCTACAGCTACCTCTAGAGAGCCTGGCTTCTAGGCACTGCCTAAATTTCACTAATAAGGGATAACTGTACCTGGTATAAGGTGTAAGTACCATAGGTACCCCCTACAAACCAGGCCAGCCTCCTGACAGCACTGCATCATACCTCATCTTAAACAGTTTCACATTTCTGGTTGCATTTTGACACTTCTTTGAAAACGTGGGGATTTTAAGAGACCGTCACAGATTAGAATGTAATTTTACTCTCAGATAGACTTTCTTTGGTACCTTCTCCAGTGGGACTCAAAACATCCTGTGCAAATGGATTTGACTGCTTCTTGTATAGCATAACCTTGGTTTTTTTAATCGGAAATGAAATGTCACCCATTGTTGCTCTGCTTTGGTACATAATGTTCAATAGGCGTGGTGGACCTTCTGGGTTTTGATCAAGTAAAATCAAGTAGTCAAAACAGGTGAATACTGAAACCTCACTACACTAGTATAGGATCTGAGGGCATAGATACAATTCTATCAGTAGACCTAGAAATCTTTGTGAAACATTACAGAAATGTAAGACATATTCAACAACAGCAAGCTATTCCTGGTTCATCGTTGTATAGTTGATTCCTTTTACAATTTGATAATTGCTATATTTTCCTAGACATGGGAACATGCATATGTTTTCTACTAAGCTGTGCCATATCTCTAACCTCATAAATCTGAACTAGTTTTCTACTGACATGAGCATAATTATCACTGTTCTTTGCTTTCATTTAATGTATTTCAAATTCATGATGAACATTCTTTATTTGTGCATTCATATATTCTGCGGACATACTGGCTGGGTTGTAACATAAGAGGTAGTGCAAATGGTGAGTGTGAGTGCAGCAAAATAAACTATTTTGGATGTGTATATTACATTATTGCATGATAAATCACCTGAAAACAATAACTCTTTCTATTTATGGTGATGAGCATAAAAAGAACCTCGAATACGGCTCCTGGTTTAGTTCTCATAGCTTTCCCATCAGATCTTGGTTGAAAAGTAGATGGAAAGTGACAATTAATTCCTCCAACTTGCTCAAGGCTTTCCTAGATTTGGATGTAAACTGTATTCATCTAAGACATACCTGTAATGAGGGACTACCATTCAAACAATGAAATTTCTTCACTGAAACCTTTACCAGATTCAGTCATTATGGCCATTCTGTCAATGCAAATAATGGGCAGTCTTATAGGACTGACTTGCAATGCTCAGAGTAGTGATATTCTGTTGAGGTATTGGAATAGCTGTAAAACAACTGTGTGAAATTACAGAACTATTTGCCTATTCCAGCTTGCCTCTCAGTAGATTATATTGAGGATGATTTAGAGTTTAGCAATATATTTGTCAGTTCCCACACTTCATTTAGAGGTGGGGTTCCCATGGTGTTTCTGATAGCTCCACTATCAGAAACTTTTGATTTTATACTCTCTCAGTTCAAGGCCACAGACACAGACCTTGAACTTGCCAGGCTGACCAAAAGACTGCCTTTAGAAAGTCAGCTTTTGGAGATAGAAAAACAAAGAAAAGGGTTGGGCTTGGCACCCATCTCCGGTGGCAGCATACAAGTGTTGAAAGAAAAAGCTTTCAAAATCGAACTATCAAAAGGACTTGTCCCTCCCTTCAATGAAGGGGATGATATAGTGAAATGGTTTTCTGCCTTTGAAAGAGCCTGTATTGAGTGGGAAATTGAAAAGAAACACTGGGTACACTTATGTGGGAGTTATTCTCAGGAAAGTGCAGGGATAGGCCCCTGATACTGAATGAGGCAGATTTTAAATCCTATGACCTCATGAAGGGTACCCTGATTGAGGGCTTTGGATTTACAACTGAAGAGTACAGGATAAAGTTCAGGGACGCTCAAAAATCCTAGAGCCAGACAAGGGTTGACTTTGTGGACTATTCAGTAAATATGCTGGGTAGTTGGTTAGCTGGGAACAAGGTACACGATTATGAAGGGCTGTACAATTTGTTTGTGAAAGAGCTTCTGTTGAGTAATTGTTCCAATGATAAGCTACATCAACATCTGGCAGACCTAGGTCCACTTTGTCTTCAAGAGGTGGGGAGGAAGGCAGGCCATTGGGTCAAAACAAGGGTGACCAAAACTACCACTGGTGGGGGAGACTAAAACAAAGAGGCCAAAAAGCACCCCCAGGGAAAGATAGGAGCCAGGGTAAAAAGAACAAAGAGTCTTCTTAAGGCCCTCAAAACGTTGTACAAGAGGGTGGGACCAGAGACTACTCACAGTCCAGGGGACGGTACAAAGGGAAACACTTTGACCTCAGCAAGGTTTGGTGCCAAAACTATAAAACTAAAGGGCACCAAACTGGAGACTTGGCTGTAAAAAAAAAAAAAATACCTCTAGTCAACCTGCAGTAAATGCACTTGTCAATGTCCAGATGGGGTCAGAGGTGTGGCCTGACCACATCAGTGTCCCCACAGAGGCAGCATTAGTCACTGAGGGTGGGGTAGATTTATCCTGTGCTGCCTGGCCAAATAACATTAACAATATAGGCAGCATTCTGTGATTAATGGGGAAAAATAGAAGCTTTGAGGGCTACAGGGGCTAGTATCACCATGGTATCTCAGCACCTGATTCCATCAAGTCACTTCCTTGTAGGGAAGTCCTATCCTCTCACCAATCCTGACAATGAGACCAAGTTCCACCTCATGGCCATGGTAAACTTTGAATGGGGAGGAGTAGCATGGCAAAAAGAAGTGGTTGTGTCCCCAGCCATCCCTGCAGATTGCCTACTTGGTAATTACCTGGAGCATTCCCCAGAGCTGAGGTAGAACTAAAAACCCATGCAGCAATGTTTGGGATCCCTGAGTGGGCTTGTGTCAAGACTAGGGCACAGAGCAAACTTCAGAGAGAAAAGGAGAGCTGGATCCTGAAATAGTGGGCCAGCCTCCCAAGAGAATCGGCAAGAAGACTGGGGGACCAGCTTCAGAACAGATCCCAAGACAGGACCACCCTTCTCAGGAGGAGGAGTCACCCACCTTAGAGGGAACTGAGCCTGGAGAGCTCGGGGCTTTTCCCCCAGTGCTCTTGAGCCCAGGGGGACCCTTTAGGAAAGATCTGTGCCAGGGACAAAGGGAGTGTCCCGCTCCTGAAGGCCTGAGAAAGCAAGCTGCTCAGGAGGAGCTAAGAAATGCCAGTGGTACCCACAAGGTCTACTAGGAGGAGGGGCTCATGTTCACTGGGGCCAGAGACCTCAAGCCTGGTGCAACCAGGAGGTTGGTATTGCCACATAAGTTCACTTTAGCTCATCTTCCCCTAGCAGGGCATCTGGACGAGAACAAGACATGGAGTAGGTTGGTTAACCACTTCTACTTGCCAGGGATGTCACAAAAATTGAAGGAGTTTTGTCAGTCATGTCCCTCTTGCCAAGCTAGTGGCAAGGCAGGTGGACACTTAAAAGTTCCCTTAATCCCACTGCATGTGGTTGGGGTTCCTTTTGAAAGGGTTAGAGTTGACATTGTTGGTCCCCTTGACCCTCCAACAGCATCAGGACATAGATACATCTTAGTGGTAGGTGATGATCCCACTAGGTATCCTGCGACTATTCCCCTTAGGACAATCACTGCACTTGCAGTTGCCAAGGCCCTCCTGGGTATCTTTACCAGGGTTGGGTTCCCTAAGGAGGTAGTATCAGACAGAGGGTCAAACTTTATGTCTGCATACTTAAAACACACGTGGCAGGAATGTGGAGTGACATCTAAATTCACTACTCCATACCATCTACAAACCAATGGGCTGATTCAACCAGACACTAAAGGCATAACTGGAGGGCTCCCTGAAAAATTCAGAAGGGGACAAGATGTCCTACTTCCTTGCCTGCTGTTTGCATACAGGGAAGTGCCACAAAAGGGATTAGGTCTTTCTCCTTATGAACTTGTGATTGGGCACCCAGTTAGGGGACCACTAAGCCTTGTAAGGGAAGGCTTGTGGACTATGTGCTTGGCGTACGTTCTAGAATGGCTGAGTACATAGAGAAAGCCAGCAAAAATCTTCAGGCCAGCTAAGAGCTTCAAAAGCTTTTGAATGACCAAAACGCTGCTATGGTGGAGGTCCAACCAGGGCAGAAAGTTTAGGTGTTGGAGCCTGTTGCTCAAAGGGTCCTCCAGGACAAATGGTCTGCGCCCTATCCAATCCTTGAAAAGAAAGGGGAGGTCACCTATCTAGTTGACATAGGCAGTTGCATAAGACCCAAAAGAATCATACATGTCAACCACCTAAAACCCTTTCATGACAGAGCTGATGTGACCATGCTCATGGTTACAGATGGGGGACAGCAAGATGAGAGTGAACCTCTCCCTGATCTCCTATCGTAATCCCCAAGATGGTTCTGTAGATGGAGTGGTCTTGTCGGACACCCTCTCAGGACAACAGCAGACTGATTGCAGGAAAGCCCTCAACCAGTATGCTGGGCTCTCTTCTCTGCCCTCTGGAAAGACAAGCTGGTATACCCATGATGTGGAAACTGGTGACAGCCTGCCTGTCAAAAACAACATTTACAGACAGTCTGACAATGTCAGAGAAAGCACAGAAGCTGAAGTCAAAAAAATGTTGGCTTTGGGTGTCACTGAACCCTGAAAGAGACACTGGGCTAGCCCAGTAGTGTTAGTCCACAAACCTCACCCCAAGGGTGACAAGAAATAAATTAGGTTTTGTGTGGACTACAGAGGCCTCAACTCAGTGACCAAAACAGGTGGACACCCAATCTCCAGAGCTGATGAGCTCATTGACAGACTAGGGGCAGCCAAGTATCTTAGTACTTTTGATTTAACATCAGGGTACTGTCAGATTGGCCAGACCCCAGGAGCAAAAGAGAGGTCAGCATTTTCTACTCTTAGTGGGCATTATCAGTTCACTTGTACATGTCCTTGCTAGACTGGAAACTATTAGTGCAGCTTTCTTAGATGGCATAGCTGTCTATAGTTCCACCTGGCAGGGTCACCTGATCCACCTTGGAAAGATCATTGAGGCTCTGCAGAAGGCAGGCCTCAATATCAAGGCAAGTAAGTGCCAGATAGGGCAGGAACAAGTTGTGTACCTGGGCTACCTAGTTGGTGAAGGCCAAGTGCAACCTCTGCAACCCAAGATTCAGACTATTCTGGCTTGGGAAGCTCCCACAACCCAGACACAAGTCAGGACATTCCTTGGCTTAACTGGATACTACAGGAGGTTTGTGAAGGACTATGGTACAATAGTTACCCCCTCATATAACTCACCTCTGAGAATATGCCCAGAAAGATCAGCTGGTCAGTGAGTTGTCAAGAAGCCTTTGACACTCTGCAGAAAGCCATGTGCTCTGCTCCAGTACTACAAGCACCAGACTACTCTAGGGAATTCATAGTCCAGACAGATGCTTCAGACATAGGGATTGGAACAGTCCTTTCCCAGAGGAATGATGATGGACATGACCAGCCAGTTGCTTTTATTAGCAAACAGCTACTCCCTAGGGAACACAAAATGGAGTGCCAAAGAGAGGGAAGCCTTTGGTGTGGTTTGGGCTCTGAAGAAATTGAGGCCATACTTGTTTGGCTCTCACTTCATTGTTCACACTGACCACAGGCCTCTCAGATGGCTACAACAAATGAAAGGTGAGCACCTCACACTGCTTAGGTGGTCCATTGCTCTACAGGGGATGGATTTTAAAGTGGAACACAGACCTGGGACTGTTCATGCCAATGCAGATGGCCTCTCCAGGTTCTTCCACTTAGAAGATGAAGACTCACTAGGGAAAGGGTAATCTCATCCTCTTTCGTTTGGGGGGTAGTGTGAGAGGAGGCCTCTTTTTGCGTGGCTAGCTCCGACATGTTCCCTGATGTTGATGTGCCCTAGAAGTTAGTAATGCCTTTGGCCCCCGCTAACCCGGTTCCCTGGGCTAGAGCTCTCTCTTTCTCTAAATCTGTTGTGATGCTTGGCAAAATTGGATATGCTCTTACATATCACCGTAAGACCCTAATAAAGGGGTACCCCAGTACCCAGGGTATGGGATAGTATGAGTAGGCCCCTGAGGGCAGCAGCCCTGATAGTGCCACCCTCTAGGGCCCTGCACCCAGATGCACCCAGCACTGCCAGTGCAGGCTAAGTGTACTGGGCCAAACCTAAAGAGGCAAGCTCAACATGGCACACTCCCTGTATGCCCTGTCCACCCAAACCTGCATATGATATGGGTAAGTCACCCCTCTGCTAGGCCTTACAGCCCTAAGGCAGGGTGCACCATACTATATGTAAGGGCATAGTTGCATGAGCAATGTGCCTCCACTGTGTCCTTGCCAAACCTGGGACATAGTGAGTGAACAGAGCAGCCATTTAAGTGCATGTACTGGACACTGGTCAAACACGAGTTCCCCAGCTACATGTGCCCACTTTGGTATCAAACAACTCAGAATGTTAAATCCAAAATGATACCGGTATTGCAATTAACTCTAAAAGTACCTAGTGGTCACCTTAGAGGTGTCCCCTGCAAAAGCTAACCTAACTGGCATAGTTGCTGACTGATTCCATCCAGCCTGCCACTTCCAGACTGCCAATATACAAACCTGGGGGAGAGCCCTGGCTCTCTGGTTTGTAAAACAATGCCCTTCATCGGTGGAGGAGCTAACACCTCCGCCCTCAGGAATGTGCAACATCCTGGCATTGAGTTTCAAAGGGCTACTGCCCCTGAAACCCATGCCCCCAGGACTCCTGCTAACAGCAGATGGCCTCCACCTCTGCAAACGCCACTTTTGGTGGGAGCAAAGGTGGAAACCAGACAAAGGGTAGAAGGAGTATCCTCCCTGAGCATGCACCACCCCTAGGGGCTTGCAAGCAAAGTGGACCCTCCATTTATTTTCCCTCCATGTGGAGTGCAGGAAAATAAGCAATAAGGTTTAGAGAAGTGTAGTAGGTGTAGCCACCCAAGGGTAAGTGTCCCGTAGGACACTACCAGATCCCCCCTAAAACACCCACTAAATTTAGTATTGAGTGGGCTCCCCTAGACCAAGAAATTAGATTCATCTGTAAGAAAAGAAGACAGCACCAAAGACCCTGCCAAAATGAGAACAGAGGACCTGCTGCACCAGAAGAGGACCCAAGAAACCTGCTTGCTGCACCAGAGTCCCAACAATCACTGCTGCGGAGGAGCTGCCCACTGGACCGACCGACCTCAAGAGTGAGATCTCACTTTTGAGTGGAGGTAACACTCAAGAAACCTGGAGTCGGGCAGATTCCAGACGCTCCCGGACCGCGCTGTATTTCTGCACTCTCGGTGAGAATTCCGTGTACCCCTAAGGCGCTGCTATCTTTAATTGGGATGGGCGACCCCCCTTTTTTTGATGAAAAGGATTGACAAGACGAACAGTGGACTCTCTCTGTAAGTCATCTGTACCCTAATAGGGTAATTCCACATTTAGAGGAGAAGTGTTTTCATTAAGGTCCTGAAGAAGCATCATTGGATCCTCCGGGACCACTGTAAGACGCGAAACATGTTGACCTGTACTCTATAGGTTGTGGCCATTGTCCTTCTCCCTATTTGTTCCATTGTGAGTGCATAGGAACATTGGTCCGTTTAGCACTCCGGTTATATCTTTTAAATCTTGGCCTGGACACAGTTGAGATACATTAAATTTTGATTGCTTGTGCTTAGAGCCAATTTTAATTAGTCTTTTGATTTAACGCTGGCACCACCCATTTTGTAGTACTTCGGTTAAGAGCACCCCTTCTTTTGAAGGGTTGCCCGCCGGACATTGCAGTGCTGGTCCGGCGAGGAGTGAGCCCAGTGATGATGCTTTACATCCGGACGGATGTGTGAGGGCTCTCTTTACTCCTGAATTACAGGCTCCCCTGTATGTTACCATTGTTTTGATGTTGTGTTAGGAACAGTGTACCTTTTTTTGTCTGTATTGACTATATTGAGAGGCTGTACGCTGGACTGTCAATCTTGCTGTCCCCCCTTTATATATGGGCTTTGCAAATAGCCTGAGATCTCACTCTTGAGTGGAGGCAACACTTAAGAAACCCAAGGAACCTGAAAGGAACCTGCAAACCAGTGAGGGACACTTCACCAACCAGACAATATCTCTGCAACCAGGAGTTGCAGCCAGACCCGATGACACACCAACAACAGCCCAGACAAGACCAACTTTGGTGGCCCAGTGCCCTCCCGTGTCTGAGTTTGACCAATACCCTAGGTACTGGTCAGTGCATGTCAGACACCCCCAAAAACAGCTCACCCGGAGCTGCAATTGGACCAGGAAGAAGCCCTAGTTGAGGGACTTCAGTGACACCCTGGATCTCCTACCAGAGCACCCGCGATGTCCTGCAAGACCCACAGAAGAAGACTTACCTCCAGATCCAAAGGGTCCCTTTGCGCTCAGCATCCAAAACCTCCAAATCGCCCTGCACCTGGCCGCCCTGGGCCTTGCATTGCAGGATTTGCTGTGACCCTCAGGTTCCCAACCCCTTGCGACCTCAACAGCCCAAGGGGACCCCAAGGCACAACTTTTAAATCTGAAAACCAGCTCCTTTTCCAAGTGGCCCCTCCAGGTGGCCCTGTGCATGTGCCAAGAGGTTTTCCAATGCTTCTCCCGCCGGAACCAGGAGCTACCCAAGGCTCTCCAGCTGGCACAGTGGACCACCAACTACTCCGACCACTCTGCAAAAGAAGAGACTGGCTTCTCAACTGTACGATTTTTAATGCATTTTTAAAAGTGACTGCCTATTGATTTCTATGGGCGTGAATACACACTTTGAAAAGTCACATCTCAAAAACTACTTAATGTATCTTAAAGATCTTGGTCTGAAAAAGTATATAAAAGTCTGACATATTTTTATAAATTCTACTCTCAAGTTATTCATTGAATGTGTGTGGTGCATGATTGGATTTGTGAGTACAGCAAATACTTAGCACATCTCCTGGATTAGCCTAACTACCATAAAAATTGGAGCATTAGGTGGTCTTATTTTTGCCTCTGCAAACTAACGTGTGGTTGCCTGGTCCCCCTGCACAGTGTGCCTAGTTTTGCACACTACATACAGGGCCAGCTTCCTACAGCCTGCAAGTTCACAATAGTGGTAGTCCCACCCTCTGCAGGGCAGACCACTCCCAGTGATGCAACAGGAAATGCAAACAATGACCCTGTTGGGCAGGATTATTGTTTTCTTTTTGTGTTTTTCTCTCAAACAAACTCCTGCTTTGGAGGTTTGTTTGAGAAGAACGAAAAAGAATGTAGAGTAAACCAAAAACACATGTCAAATGATCAGCATTCAGATGTATATACAGCATATCATCAAAAATACATTTAAGACAAAGACATCCCTGTCAGGTAGGTAGGGAGCACAAGCGTTGGTGGGCAATCTTCAAATGAGAAGGAGGCAAAGCAAAGATCTCTGCCAATCTGGCAAACTGATGCGCCACTTGCTTACCTCTATGTCAGCCCCTTCTTCTGTATATGAAGCTTACAAATCTTTACATATTTGCCAGTATCCCTACTCGTCAGTGACCACAAGTAATTTGTGATCTTGGATGACTTGCTAATAAGTGCCACATCCCTATTTCATCACTTCCACTTTATCCCTCTGCCTCTTCATCTCGTCCACTGGCCACTTCTTATGCTGGCTCCCAGGTGGACTGTATTGGCACAATTTCTAGGTTCACCCTACTTTCTAAGTCAATTTCACTATATTAATCCAAGGTCAGATAAACCCTTGACACTCTCAGTAGTGGTGCAATGCTCTCTCTTGACCATTTTTAAATCTGACGTTAACCAATATTTTTGATTTTACAAAAATATACCCTTAAATATTCTTCTGTATAGGAGCTTTCAGTCAGTGATCTTCATCCATTGTTCTGCCCAGTGTCTTTCACATTGTGCTTTTGCCACCCCAACATACAGCATGGGGCAGTCAGTCAGCTTACTTCAGCCATCAGCTGTGTACACTGTGAGTGACTGCAGTTTGCCTCTGCACATGTGTATATCCGCTTGCAAAGTGGTGTTCTTCAGTGCCAGGGCTCTTAATGTCTCCTTTCAATTAGGTTTTAAAATTGTTTAATTTCTTTTGTTTGGATTAGCTTTTTTTTTTTTTTTACTTCACCAGTATCCTTTTCTTTTTTGGTTATCCATGGAAACTTAGGGGCTATTTATAAGCCCCTTGTGCCGCTGGAGCGTCACCTTTAAATATGAGCCCCGCAAGGGGCTTGTAAATTAAGGGGCTTGTTTACAAGCCCCTGGTGGCACTTTGCGCCACCGGAGCATCATATTTTTTTATGCTCTGGTGGTGCAGTGTGCCATCCCATATTTGCAAGGCCACACAAAGCCACCTTGCATTGCTTTTCATGGGCCCCTTTCACGCATAAAACTGTGTGAAAGCAGCATTCTATGGGTGCTGCTGAGGGTGTTCCCACGCAACACTCATGGAACGCCTAGGAAACCAATGCATTCCCAGACTTACAAGTCTTGGAATATGTGACGCAACAGGGAGAAAACTCTTTATTTCTCCCCGTTTTTTCATCTTTCTATGTGTGCTGTATTCTGCAGCACACATAGAAAGAAGAAAACACATCTCTTGTTTTTGTGCAGGAAGGTGTCCCAGAATGAGATTGCAGGATGAGAAGCCTGTGCACAAAAAAACTTCAGGTAGAAGCATCTACCACTTCGGCAGGGAACTGTACGTCATAATGTTTCAACCAACTTCCCCAAACCTTGAAAAGCCTGTGGAGGCAACATCTACTTCTATACATAACCTTTTCTGCCACCATGTAGAGGCCCACCCCAATCCACATTCTCCCATAGTTGGGAGCGCAGGGTCACCCCAATGATGTTGTATATCATGCTTGGCAACTACGAGCCCCAAATTGCAAAAGAGGAGCTTCACCCTAGGTACATCTACATTTCCCGGGACCCTCATTAAATATATTTGGGCTCAAGAGGCATGTGTTCCCCCAACACCTTACTGAGCTCCACCACCGCTCATGACCAGAGTAACTGAATGGCTGGCCAGGCCCAAAGCATATGAAGAAATGTACCCAGAGTCACCCCACACCACAGACTATCCAGTGACACAGTCCTCCCTTATGCAATGCAGATGGTCCCTATCATAATAGACCTGATGCAGTATTTTGAGTTGTATCAAGCACAACTGGGACTTTGTGGCAATCTCAACTTAAGTAGTGAATCTGTCATATTGTTACCGAGTGTTTCATAGGTGAAGAGCATAGCTTTTGAATGCAACTCCTTCAGGAGCAGTCTGCCCTCAAGAGGGGTGTATTCAGGCAGATCCAGCTCCCCCAGGACCTCTGCCTGCCAAGCAGGGTGCACTTTGACGTATTTTAAGTTTTGGTTGTAACTCACATGATAATCTTTTTGAAGGAAAGAGAGAGATATCAGATCACTGTCATCCAGGAGGTCCCCATCCGGAAGATACCCGGCAAGTCCCAAGACCTAAACCTCTCAAGTTTTCTCAATTGACACATTCAGGTCCCCTCCCAGGGCGGAGTCACCTGCATTTACTTCCACTTTCAGCCTATACATCTAGTGGCCTTCCTCAAACCCTCCATAGCCACCTAAGTCACCAAAAGTAGCATCTGAATAGCCTTCCCACCATACAAGTAGTGAAAGTAGGACTGAATGGTAAACTGTGCTCAATCCAGCCTGTACGCAGAAGGGTCCTGTGGTGCAAAAAAACTAGCCATTGATAGTCATCAGGTGGGATGCCCAGTAAAAGGCCCTTACTTCCTGGAGAGCAATTCTACCATTGAAGGGTTGCATTGAAGGGTCTTGAGCACTGTCTGAGGATGACCCCCATCCCATAGCAAGGCCTGCAGGTCTCCGTCTACCTTAGCGAATGCTACCTCGGGAACTGAGTAATAAGTATTTTGTAAGATGTAGACCAATTAGGGGAGCATTTTTATTTTAAGGACAGACACCCTCCCCAACAGAGTGAGGGACAACATATGCTATCTCTCCTACTCCTCTTGAAATTTGGATACCACTCGGCCCGGGTTCCTGGACAAACACCTCTCCCTATGAGGAGTCACAAGCATACCAAAATATCGAAAACCAATAGTCTCCACCTGGAGTATCCATGGGAGAATGTCTGGATCAAAGGGCCCAAAGGGGTGACAGAGCACAGATTTGGTCCAGTTAGTATGTAACCAGAAGATGTGCCGTACGCCTCAAACATTTGTAGGATAGCCTAATTGTGGTAGGCAGTTCAGTGACATAAAACAACGTGTCATCCACATATAATAAAACTTTCTCTTTGTCACTATCAGCCTCGAAAATGTAGAATCCATGAATATCAGGACAAGATAGAGTTATGACAGCCAATGGCTCGATAGTAAGAGTGAAAAGCAACGGGGACAAGTGGCATCTTTTCGGTGTATCCAGCCCAATCAGGAAGGTTTAAAGAGCACCTCGTTCCCTCTCACCATTGGAGTAGGAGCCTGATAGAGCAAATGAGCCAGATGCCAGTCTCTGGCACCCAAACCAAACTTCCACAGTGTCTCATGAAGGTAGAGTCAATGAATTACGTTGAAAGTCTTTTCATTATCCAACCTAGGAAGCTATGGGGTTATGTCCTGTGGCCAAAACCTTCACTCAATTCTTTACAGGGAAATGGGGCAGTAGGAACCACAACTTGTCTCTGGCTTGCACTTCTTGTGTATTAAAGCAATAGTGGCACATTGCAGGTCTGATGAGAGCTCGTCTCTATTTCAGGCATCCCTGAAGATGTCTAAGAGGTATGGACTTAACAGCGCCGAGTAGCTCTTGTAGAATTCAGCCTGTTAGGAACCCAGTGTCTTCCTGGTTGTTGAATTTCCCAATGGCCACCGGGACCTCCTCAAATGTGATGGCTTCCCCTAGCAATCATTGATCTGTGGCTAGGACCACTGTAAAATCTACTGTGTCCAAACAGGCCACTATAGAAGCCATGTCTGCCAGTGGTCTTACACTATAGAATGAGGCACAAAACCTTGCAATGGTCTCTGAAATATCTTTATCTGTCAAGTAGAGAACTCCAGTCTAGTCAATGACCCATTTAACCCACCCTGACTCACCTTCTTGCCCTCCTTAGCCAAACAAGCAGCTTACCTGCTATGTCACTGGTGTCATTTAGTCAATGTTGCATAGCCAATAACTGCTTATGTACTTCCTGATGTTGAAGGTCCTCTATCTCTTCTGTTGTTATACGTTTTTTTATGAGCCAATATATTCTGTACCCTATCTTGCAAGAAAGCCTCTCAAAGTACCACAACCAAATCCACTGACCCTTTCTCACCTTTAAAGAAAAGTTATGAGTCAATCAGTAAATCTCGGGGAACTTCTGGGCCCCTAAAGTTCCACGCATTAAGGTTTTGTTGCTCAAATGTGAATGTACCTTGAAAAAATGAAGGAGAAGAAGCATTTGGCAAAGCAGGAACAGTTTGTTAAATTAAACATTACGGCTGGAGAACAGTTATAGAAGCAGGGTTTGAGGATTGTCTCAAGGTACAGTTGATTTAGGCAGTGTTTTATTCATTTTTCTGAGTACCATAAAACAATTAAAGCATTCCTTTCAGGGTAAAGAATGTAAACAGTTGTCTTGGAGTCATAAATAAGGTCCTGATAACAAATGCAGATGGGACTCGACTTTGTGTGGACACAATGTGGGCCAGTAGCTAATGTGTCCAGATGTCCAGCCTGAGAAGGGTGTTATTAAGGTATGTTACTGTGAGTGCTGTGTCTGATTGGCTGAATGTTCCTAACTACATGTGACATCTGACTTTATGGTGTTTGGGAATGTGTGCACCCCTCTGGCCATGTGTGCTTTATTGGGGCCAATCCCCTGGGACCATTGTGGTGTCGCTGTGTCTATCTGTGGGAGACCGATCTTGAGTTCCTGTTCACACGTCTGTTTTCTGGCTACGTGCTTCCCCATCTGTGACCTGTCAGTCAGTAACCTCAGGCCTAGGTCTCAGAACCTGTCTAACCACATAGTTTGGAGTCGATGTTGATAGAGAGTTCATGACTGGCGAATTCGCTAATAGAGACGCAATTTTGTTGTGATATGTGGACGTATCATTGTACACATTGACATCAACTTTTTCAATATTAACATTCCCACCCACAATTGAATTTTCAACGACACCATCTAACCCATATTTCATGACAGTCACATTATAGGGGGCTACTTGCTCTTCAGTTTTGCTTACTACTTCTTCTCTAGTTACTTGAACTCTATCAAATTTGAGGACTGTGTTTTTACAGCACGAAACCCCCACTTGCAGGAAACCATACAAAAAAAATAACAATATGAAAATGGGCAACAATGACATGCACAGACCGGTCAGCCACTGGGTGAGCCAGGAGAACCAGTTTGTGAACCACTCCTGCTCAGGGGCACCTTCCTCTTCATGCGTGTCTTTTTGTAGTCGGTGCAATGCTTACAGGGTCAGAGTCCCATTGTCCATGTTATTGCCTTGTATAAACGAGCAGCAGGACTCTGATCTTCGTACACATCCCTCCTTCCATTGCTGTCATCAAGTCTAACACATACCGATGTTACATCACCATGTGGTGGATGGCTCTCAGCTCTTCCTTGATCGCATTAAGGCTGAGCTAAGTGCTGTTCATCATCTTGAGCTTCTCCCACTTGGTTATTTGCAAACATCAGGCGTTCGCTTTTGTCTGCACAGAGAAGAACGTTATGGATCCTTCTGCTGATACTTGTACATCAGAAACATCTGAATTCTTCTGGGATGTCCTTGTACTACGCCCAACCAAAATAATCAGCAGTTCTTGCCTGATGCAACAGTTTTGTTTTCTTCCTTAGTGGGTGTTGACACCGCTCTGATGGGTCTTCTCCAGGAATGACCAGGGTTGGGGTGTGTATGGTGATGAGGGGGCAGAGGCCACGCCGTCTTGGGATGGGCTGTGTGTATGCAAACTTGCAGCATTGCTAGTAAGTGTCCATCAGTGTGGAGGTGCCCCATTGTATGTTCCATATGTGCAGGACTGTGCCACAGTTTTCATTCGTACCCAGTGGAATTGTTCCTTTGCCTTAAAAACATAAGGACTACAGTGTGAGTTTCCGTACAATTAGGGATTG
This sequence comes from Pleurodeles waltl, assembly GCF_031143425.1. NCBI lineage: Eukaryota > Metazoa > Chordata > Amphibia > Caudata > Salamandridae > Pleurodeles > Pleurodeles waltl. Next base: position 439,574,389 of record NC_090440.1, on the reverse strand, counting down.
CCCCTTCCCTTCTATCCATGTATACCTATCTATCTCAATATCACAGATTTCCTGACATGGGATATGTATGCTGTTATTCAACCCTTCACTAAGAAACTCATTTACCTTCGTATCATCGAGGTGGATGGTCCTACACTGAAACTCCATGTCTGTTGTCCATTTGTTTTTACCAAAAACAGCTCCAGATACTCTAAGGGAGGGCGACCCTAGGAAAACAGATGGAACGGGAGCGGACATGTTTTTGCATTGGTTTGGTGGTTTTGCTACCTCCAAGAATCTCTTTTCTGGAAAGTCTTGGGGCCTCCTCCCCTATGATGCTCTTTCTGTGCATCCTATCTAGCTCATTTTGGATATTTCTAGGCTCAGTGAGAAAGTACAGTGCTGTGGGAGTGACCCCTGACCTGCTTTTAGGGTCTGGGCTCGTCCCTCACGCCGCGCAGCTCCTCCAGTCTGTGCCCATGCCTACCACCCCTCCCTTGCTGCTGCCGCGAGTTTGAGGCCCTCCACCACCCGCAGGTGCCCGTCTGCGCCTCATCCTTGGCGTCTAGTGGGGTCCAAAAGTGTTGTGAGTGTGGTTTTGTTTCTGCTCGTATCTTTTGTTTAAATATTGCCATTTCTGTGTTTTTCTGTGTTTTTTTAGCCTTCTTTCCGCTTGCTCTGCTTTGCGCTCCCCTTCCTGCCCGTTTTCAGCTCTTCTGAGCCTTCGTTCCCGCTGCTGTATACCTGCGGCCCGCCCCCCTCATGCCCCATTCTCTCTCACCTACCGCCTCCCAGCTGCTCCTCCCTCCCACCTCCACTTCTTAATGGTGGCCGCTGCGCGGTGCTCGGAGTGACCCCTGAGCTGCTTTTAGGGTCTGGGCTCACCCCTCACGCTGCTCAGCTCCTCCAGTCTGTGCCCGTGGCTTCCACCCCACACTCGCTGCTGACACAAGTTTGAGGCCCTCCACCACCCACAAGCACCGGCCTGCACCTCATCCCTGGTGTTTAGTGGGGTCCATAAGTGCTGTGAGTGTGTTTTTGTTTCTGCTCATATCCTTTTTCTAAATATTGCCATTTCTGTGTTTTCTGTGCTTTTTAGCCTTCTTTCTGCTTGCTCTGCTTTGCGCTCCCCTTCCCGCCCATTTTCAGCTCTTGAGAGCCATTCGTTCCCGCTGCTGCATCCCTGTGCCCTGCCCCCCCGCACCACCATTCGCCCTCACCTCCCACCTCCCAGCTGCTCCTCCCTCCCACCTCCCCTTCTTAATGGCTGCTGCTGCGCGGTGCTCAGAGTGACCCCTGACCTGCTTTTAGGGATTGGGGTCACCCCTCACGCTGCGCAGCTCCTCCAGTCTGTGCCCGTGCCTTCCTTCTCACCCTCACTGCTGCCGCGAGTTTGAGGCCCTGCACCACCCGCAGGCACTCTCTTGCGCCTCATCCCTAGTGTCTAGTGCGGTCCGTAAGTGCTGTGAGTGTGTTTTTGTTTCTGCTTGTATCATTTTTTTAAATATTGCAATTTCTGTGTTTTTCTGTGCTTTTTAGCCTTCTTTCCGCTTGCTCCACTTTGCGCTCCCCTTCCTGCCCGTTTTCAGCTCTTCTGAGCCGTTCGTTCCCACCACTGCAACTCCCGGCCCCACCCCCCTCGTACCTCCATTCGCCCACACCTCCCGCCTCCCAGCTACTCCTCCCTCCCACCTTCCCTTTAATGGCAGCCGCTGCGCGGTACTCAGAGTAGCCCCTGACCTGCTTTTAGGGTCTGGGGTCGTTCCTCATGCCGCGCAGCTCCTCCAGTCTGTGCCCGTGACTTCCATCCTGCCCTTGCTGCTGCTGCGAGTTTGAGGCCCTCCACCACTCGCAGGCATTTGCCTGCGCCTCATCCCTGGTGTCTAGTGCGGTCCGTAAGTGCTGTCACTGTGTTTATGTTTCTGCTCATATCCTTTTTTTAAATATTGCCATTTCTGTGTTTTTCTGTGCTTTTTAGCCTTATTTCCGCTTGCTCTGCTTTCCACTCCCCTTCCTGCTAGTCTTTGGCTCTTCTGAGCCATTCGTTCCCGCTGCTGCGTCCCTGCAGCACCACCCCCCTCGCGCCTCCATTCGCCTTTACCTCCCGCCTCCCAGCTGCTCATCCCTCCCACCTCCCCTTCTTAATGGCGGCTGGTGCGCAGTGCTTGGAGTGACCCCTGAGCTGCTTTTAGGGTCTGTGCTCAAACCTCACGTTGAGCAGCTCCTCCAATCTGGGCCTGTGCCTTTCACCCCGGCCTCGCTGCTGCCGCAAGTTTGAGGCCCTCCACCACCCACAGGTACCAGTCTGCGCCTCATCCCTGGTGTCTAGTGAGGTCCGTAAGTGCTGTGAGTGTGTTTTTGTTTCTGCTTGTATCCTTTTTTTAAATATTGCCATTTCTGTTTTTTTCTGTGCTTTTTAGCCTTCTTTCCGCTTGCTCTGCTTTGCAGTCCCCTCCCTGCCCATTTTCAGCTCTTCTGAGCTGTTCGTTCCAGCTGCTGCATCCCTGTGGCCGCATCGCCCTCGTGCCCCCATTCACCATCACCTCCCGCCTCCCAGCTGCCCCTCCCTCCCACCTCCCCTTCTTAATGGTGGCCCTGGCACGCCCGTCTGCGCCTGGACCACACCCAGCGACAGTCCCCCTGGCCCTCGCACCCCCTACATCGCTAGAAGCTGCTACAGGGCCAACAGACTCTACAACCTCAACCCAGGCTGTTTTACCGCCTGCGTCCAAGCCACCCCGAGGCACACCCATTGACTCTTCTCCTGTCAAATGTGCAGCTTCACCTCTGCCCAAGCCACCAAGCACCACAGCAGCCCCACACACAACCACCTCAGCTGCATTCTCCTCAACACCCGCTCCGTCCCCAAGCACGCCGTCAAACTCTGGGACTTACTCATCTCAGCCTCCCCAGACATTGCCTTCCTCACCGTAACCTGGATGAACCCCTCCTCGGAACCCGACATCGCCATAGCCAGTGCCTGAAGGCTATAATATTACCCGCAGAGACCGCACCAACAAACCAGGAGGAAGAATCGCCATAGTCCACAGGAGCACCATAAGGATCTCAACCAACACCAATGAAACCATTGATGCCGCCGAACACTTCCACTTCTAGGTTCACGTCAACGCCAACACCACTCTCAGAGGAACCCTTGTCTGCAGACCGCCAGGCCCCCGACCACAGTTCTGTGACCCCATCGCCGACACAATCAGCGCCCATGCCCTCACCTCTACGGACTACATGCTCCTCGGTGACCTGAATTTTCACCTAGAGAAGTAGCGCACTTAACTAGTGATTGATTGATTGATTGATTGATTGGGATTGTTCTCATACTTGGTCAGATTCACCACTACTCTATGGGGTTCTGCCTGTACGGTTGGATCTTGGCCCTAATCCTACCTAGGCATCGGTGGAGAAGGTATCTTACTTTTCAAGTGTCTACCTCTTGGGACAAGGTGCCTACTGCATGTAGTATCAGGGAACACACATAACATGACCCGGCTGATGTTTGGAACCCACAGCCGTCATGTGTTGATTCCATGTGTTGTGTAAGAGGGTGTTGTGTAGTGCATGTGAAATGCTAGAGTGGGGTATGGTGTAACTATAGGAGACATGGGAGAGGTCCCTACGCAAACAAGGTGACTTTTTCTGAATGGACTCCATTTGACTAGGCCATTCTTTGGAAATGGATGAATGCAGCAGTACTCATAATAAACAGGGGATATACACATCTGCAAAAATGTATAACTTTTTGAACATTGCGGGTCTTAGGATGAATCCAGGGGAGATGCCTGTAGCCCTCTTGTGATTTCTTAGTGTTAACAGTTCAAACAGTTTGTGGTGCAGTTTGTTGTTCTTGATCCTGTTGGGATATTGCTGTGGTACAGGTTGAGACCCAAAGTTCATGATGCAGTGCATAGGAAGGTGGTCCTGTTTGGATTATTGGTGGGGTTGCTGAAGAGGTGATGACCCCTGTAAAGATGGTGCACTTGGTGGCTCCATTGCAGACCTGTTGGGTAACAGCTAGGTTTGGTTTATTATTTGAAAAAAAAACCAATGTATTCTTGCATGTGTCAACACCAATTATCTCCTACGTTTTCTTTTGCTTCTCTTTGGGGGGTGTTCACTTCATTTGTATCTATTTTTAGTGAGGTACCAGAGGATGGCCCCACTCTGGATACCTATTTTGGAAAAAATGGGCTATTGTTTATGAACATATTAATTTTATGGGTCATTTGGCCGACCCCCTCTGTGTCTTATTAGGTGTATGGTGGTAAAGCATATTTTAAGGGATGATCTCATGAGCATGTGGGTAGTTTCAGTTATTAACTAGCGCTCTGTTGGCTCTACCAGCCCTCCAGTATCCTAATGTGTGCATGAGGGTGTCATCAGTGCAGGCAGTGCCCTTTGACCTACAAGTGCATGGGGCAATGGATAAAGGGGAGGTATGTCACAACTAAACGTTGCTTGGCGACCGCAACGGGCCCAGAGGTCATGTGTATAACTCTCTGGTCTCAGCATGTGGGGTGAATGCTCTTTTTCTGGAGGCTTCTTTTGGGCTAGGATTGGGCTCCTTTTTGTTGGTCATTGGGTGCTCCTCTATACCTTCACATGTTCTGTTATTTCAATTCATGTGAACTGGAGGGGTCAGACAGTTGTTTTACGGCCCCCATGTTCCTCTGATTTGTGGTGTCCTAGACTGGGATGATGGCTTCCCACAAACGGTGTGTGTAAGGTGTTGTGTGCAGGCTGATTGGTAGGCCTAATATGAGGGTCAGCATTTTTCTGTGTTCTGTTCTGCTCTGAGCTGTGATGGATCTTTTCAGATTCCCTTTCCCTAGCACCCCCTTTCCATCAGACTAAGGTGGTCATTACAACCCTGGCGGTCAGTGTTAAAGCGGCGGTAAGACCGCCAACAGGCTGGCGGAAAAAAAAATGGAATCACGACCGTGGCGGAAACCGCCAACAAAGACAGACACTTTAACACTCCGACCGCCAAGGCGGTACAAACAAACAGCGCGGCGGTCACCGCCAACAGACAGGCGGAGGACAATGTTCCGCCCACAGTATCACAACCTACCAATCCACCACCTTTTCCGGGGCGGATTCACCGTGAACAAAAACACAGCGGAAACAGGACTTCGAAGGGAAAACGCTCACCTCTACACACTCCACGAGGAACCAGGACGCCATGGAACCAGAGCTTCACATTTTCCCTGCCCTTATCTTCTTGCTCCTCTACCAGGAGCATGACGGCGAAATCCACGGTGAGTACTGCACCTATGACACACAGGAGGGGGGAGGGAAAAAACAGGGACACACACATGCAACACCCCCACCCTCACCCACGACAACACACACACAAATACAGCATGATACATTACAGTTACACCTCCCAAAACCCCTGGAAGAATGCAAAGACAAAAGGAAATGAGTGTAACCATTGTAATATATTAAAATCCAGTACGCAAAAATATATATACACTATAAACAAATATATACACCAAGAATAGTAGTCCAGGTATTGCTCCAATGAAGTCCGTGGAACACTGGGCCCACACTCCATGGGCGAGGCCCACACTCAATACCCGAACATGACGGAGAGAACACTGCAGGGGCATCAGATATCAATAAACAGGCACCTCAGGGGGAAGGGAAAGGGGGGGCACCTCAGCCGGTTGAGTGCACGATGCCAAATCCACGAGGAGGCCCCATGCCCACTGTTCAATCCTGGGGAGTGGAAAGCCACAGTCTCTCAAGTCTCTACAGTGGGTGGGTTGCCCACTGTTCAATCCTGGGGAGTGCAAAGCCACAGTCTCTCAAGTCTCTACAGTGGGTGGGTTGCCCACTGTTCAATCCTGGGGAGTGCAAAGCCACAGTCTCTCAAGTCTCTACAGTGGGTGGTTTGCCCACTGTTCAATCCTGGGGAGTGCAAAGCTACAGTCTCTCAAGTCTCTACAGTGGGTAGTTTGCCCACTGTTCAATCTTGGGGAGTGCAAAGCCACAGTCTCACAAGTGGATAACAGTCTCCACTGGTTCGGGAGGGGGCTTTGTGCCCAGAGTGCTTCATCCTGCCAAGGACTGAGGTAGTGGATGCCTTTCTCCACTGGTTCTGGAGGGGGCTTTGTGCCCAGAGTGCTTCATCCTGCCAAGGACTGAGGTAATGGATGTGATACTCCACTGGTTCTGGAGGAGGCTTTGTGCCAAGAGTGCTTCATCCTGCTCGTGGTGGACTCAGTAGCGTCAGTGTCCTTGGCGCTCATGGGCCAGCGGTGCTTGTGGCGGCGGTGTTCTGTTCAGCGGTGCTTGTGGCGGAGGTGTCCTGTTCAGCGGTGCTTGTTGCGGTGGTGTCCTTGGCAGCGGTGCCTGCCGCGGAGGTGTCCTGTTCAGCGGTGCTTGTTGCGGCGGGGTCCTTGGCAGCGACTCAGCTGCTGGTGGTCCTGTCTGGCCCAACGGGGCTGGTCCTGGCGGTCCTGTCTGGCCCAGGGGGCTGGTGCTGGCGGTCCTGGTGCTGGCGGTCCTGTCTGGCCCAGCGGGGCTCATGGCGGTGGCCTCCTGGCCAGCAGGGCTGATGGCGGTGGCCTCCTGGCCAGCGGGGATGATGGCGATGGCCTCCTGGCCAGCGGGGATGATGGCAGTCTTCTCCGCTGTGCTGCTCTTCCCAGACTTGCCGGGTGTCTTGTGCCCCTTCCCCACCTTGGAAGGTGTCGCAGCTGACTCCACACTCCCACTTGTACCCCTGGGAGCGGCTTTGGTGGCTGGAGTCTTCCCCCTCTCCTGCCGGGCACTGGACAACTTTTGATGATTGACAGGTGGGGGACTGTCTGTGCTGTGGCTCCTTGCCACACTGGCTGCTCTGCTGCCTGGTGCACTCCAGAATCCTGGCACCACTGGTCCCAGAGATGTTGTGGCTGAGGTGCTAGGTTGGGACCTGGAGAGTCGGGCCCTAGGAGACTGACGGGGTGGGGGAGGTGAGGGAAAGAGGTCAAGGTAGACAGGAAAAGTTTCTTGGGAACACTGGGACGGGTAGCTGGAGGGGGTTTGAGAGTGGAGGAAGAGGTTGTGGTTATAGGAGGTGTACGTTTGGTGACTTTGGGTGAAGGTGCATGTGCTGGAGGCTGTCGTGAGGTGGATGGCTGTTGGGTGGGTGTGTGCCTGCGTTTGTGTACCTTGGGAGGTGGCGTCACAGACACTCTGGGAGAGGACACAGGGGACGTGTGAATGGTAGTGGGGGTGGTGACTGCACGTGAGCAGGGTGTGGTGGTGTGTGTGCTGGTGATGGAAGTAGTGGCTGTAGATGTAGTGCATGCAGGTGTGAGTGGAGACGAGACTGGGAGGGATGAGGGATACGAGGAGGAGGGGGACACAGTGGAGGCAGTGGATGTTGGTGTATCTGCATGTGTGTGATGCTTGCGCGAGTGCCTGTGGGATGTGTGGTGCTTATGTTTGCCTGAGCTTCCTTTGTGTGTTGAGGTGTGTGCATGCTGGTCTGATGGTGTGCTTGGGGTAGGCTAAGGTACAGGGGTGTGGGTCTGGGTGGAGGAAGTTGGAGGGGGGAGGCTAGAGACAGGGACAATAGCTGCCATCAGTGCTGAGGCCAGAGTCTGAAAAGCTCGCTGTTGGGCTGCCTGACCAGAATGAATGCCCTCCAGGAATGCATTGGTTTGTTGAAACTGCCTCTCTACACCCTGGATGGCATTCAAAATGGTAGACTGCCCAACAGTGAGGGACCTGAGGAGGTCAATGGCCTCCTCACTGAGGGCAGCAGGGGTGACTGGGGCAGGGCCTGGGGTGCCTGGGGCGAAGGTGATGCCCACCCTCCTGGGTGAGCGGGCACGGGGCAAAGGCTGAGGGGCTGCTGGGAGGGCGGTGCTGGTAGGGGGGGTGGCGGCTGTACCTGTAGATGCGGGGGGCACAGATGTGGTCACCACCACATGGGAGCTCCCATCAGAGGACGAGTCCGTATCACTGGTGTCAGCTCCTGTCCCCGCCATGGAGCTCCCCTCACCCTCAGTCCCACTGGTGAATTCAGACTCCGTAGTGTCACCCTCCAGGGCCATGTTGGATGCAGCTCCCTCCTGCTCCAATGCCACTGCTCCTCAGCCTGATGATGCTAATGCACACAAGAACAGGGAGACCACAAAAAGGGGTGGGACGACAGAAGAAAGACATGTTGAGTGCATGCATTACCACTACTGTTCGTGGACACGACAGACACAGAAGCCCCCTTCACTACGCCGCGCACTTGGGGTCCACTGTTCAATCCCTGGGACATGTACTACAAGGCTATGGCCGACATCTGCACACATGGGTGTCACAGGAGCCTGACTAGGTGTAGTTGGCACTGTACACAGGTGGGGTGGGGTGCCACAAGGTCTGCCACAAGAAGGGGACCTAACTAGCACACTCGCCCTGGCCTAGGGAAACCAACAGCCCACCTCCCCCACCCAGACACCTCCACTGCGTGCTGAATCAGCTGAATGAGAGTGTACTCACCCCTTGTGGCTGCTGTGATACCCTCAAGCACCCATCCAACTCTGGGTACGCCCCGCCCGGATCCTGAACATCAGGGGGGTCATGGTGCGACGGGCACCCCTCCCACGTTGGAAGGCCATCCCTAGCTGGGCCTCCGCCGTCTTGTTGCTCCAGCAGCGAATGTCCTCCCATCTCTTACAGCAGTGGGTGCTCTGTCTGTGATAGACCACCAGGGTCCGGACGTCCTTGGCGATGGCATGCCAGATGTCCTTCTTCTGGTGGGCGCTGACCTACATGAATTGTATAGGGGAAAAAGAGAAGTTATTACCAACTGCACCATCACAGTCTTTGGCCCCCATCCCTACCCTTGCCATGTGGCACATGCACTCACCGTCGTTTCATGCATGCCTCATTCTCCCCTCCATCTTTCATCCACCCCACTCCAAACATACAGCATGCTCCCAGTGTACTTACCTGTTTGTCTGGAGGATCGTAGAGTAGCGTGTACTGGGGGAGGACCCCATCCACGAGTTTCTCCAACTCCTCCATGGTGAAGGCAGGGGCCCTTTCCCCAGACGCACGAGCCATTGTCTCTTCCAGACTGAGGTCACAGCAGCACTTGCAGTGTAGGTCCTCCCCTGTCGAAGATCAGGTATCGAGTGATTGAACAGATAGAAAATGGGGGTCACGTCCGCGGCAGTGCGTACCGTCACCGCCGGCGTACATCATCATTGACTCCTGGGACCCATAGGGTCCAATGTTAACCAATGCAGAATTGCGCCGCGGTCTTCGACCGCCTACCGCGACGGTGTACAATGCCAGCGCAGTTACCTCACATCCCAATGTCCCACTTTACAGGTCAGGCAGCTGCCATTTCAGGGGCCCAAATGCCTTAATTTTTAACTGCGTCACACATACCTAGGCCTTGCCTCAACACTCATACATGCAAATTTCAGATTATGAATTGTGTTCCGTGTAAACTGTGGGTACGTACCACTGAGTTGGTTGACTCTGTGCTCGCTGTTGTCCTTCATAGGCACCGTCAGCTGGCACATGTGAGGAGATGGCAGCATCCTCCGGTGTACAGACCACTGGTGGACCTGTCGACAATGGAGGAAAGACATGTAATCATCACCTACAGGCTTGATCGTGCCACAATCCTGGAACTGTGTGCCCAGTTGGAGCCAGACCTGATGTCAGCTATCCGCCATCCCACAGGAATCCCCCCTCAAGTGCAGGTGCTGTCAGTACTCCATTTCCTTGCAAGTGGGTATTTTCAAACAACAGTGGCCATAGCATCAGGGATGTCCCAGCCTATGTTTTCCAGCGTGTTGTCCAGAGTGTTGTCTGCCCTGCTGAAACACATGCAGAGCTACATCGTTTTCCCTCAGGTGGAGGATTTGCCTACAGTGAAAGGTGACTTCTATGCCCTGGGACATGTCCCCAACATCATAGGTGCCATTGATGGGACACATGTGGCCTTGGCCCCCCCCGCAGGAATGAACAGGTGTACAGAAACCGAAAGAGTTATCATTCGATGAATGTGCAGATGGTGTGTTTGGCAGACCAGTACATCTCCCATGTCAATGCCAAATTCCCTGGCTCAGTGCATGACGCTTACATCCTGCGGAATAGCAGCATCCCTTATGTGATGGGGCAACTCCAGAGGCACCGTGTGTGGCTATTAGGTGAGCACCTGGAAGCAAGTCAGTGGGAATAGTTGTCTGGGTCTGGGGATATCTCGGCAGGTTAGTGTGTGTCTAACAGTTGTCCCTCGCCATTTGCAGGTGACTCTGGTTACCCCAACCTGTCATGGCTACTGACCCCAGTGAGGAATCCCAGGACAAGGGCAGAGGAACGCTACAATGAGGCCCATGGGCGAACTAGGAGGATTATAGAGCGCACCTTCGGACTCCTGAAGGCCAGATTCAGGTGCCTCCATATGACAGGTGGTTCCCTATTCTACTCACCAAAGAAGGTATGCCAGATCATCGTGGCCTGCTGTATGCTTCACAACTTAGCTTTGCGACAACAGGTGCCTTTTCTGCAGGAGGATGGTCCAGATGGAGGTGTTGTGGCAGCTGTGGAGCCTGTGGACAGTGAAGACGAGGAAGCAGAAGAAGAGGACATCGACAACAGGAACTCGGTGATCCTGCAATACCTCCAGTGAGACACAGGATAAGAATCAAAACCTGCCTTCTACATGTACTTTAACACTACTACCTTTCTACTGTCTGTCTTTTTCACCCAGTGTATGGTCACTGAGTTGTCACTTTCCCTTACGATTTCACAGATGTGGGTCCCACTGTGTGACATCTGCTTTGTTTCCTCATGGACTAGAGCTGTGTGACATAGGTATGTTGACATTACAATTGAAAGAGCATTTTGTCACTGTAATTGCTAATACACTATTTCGAAATCACAGACAGACTCCAGATTGTTTTGTGCTTTAAGGGTGTTTATTTAAGTGCTCAATATTGGAGGGTGCTGTAAAATGGTCAGGGGTGATGGTGGAGGAATGTCCATGGCAGAGTCCAGTCTCTTAGTCTCACAGGTGCATTGCCCAAAGGGGCATAGGAAGTGGAGCTGGGGCAGTTTAGGATGGACAGGGTGACAAGGTGGGACACAAGGATGACATTCAGGGCGGTCTCATTTCTTGGCGGGGGTCTTGGCATCGTTCTCTGTCTTTGTCCTGGATCTCAGGGACCGTTTGCAGGGTGGTTCTCCCTCTGCAGGGGGTGGGGTGCTGGTGTGGTGGTCCTGTTGCGGTGCCTCCTGTCCACTAGCGCCGGTGGAGGTGGTGGGCAGTTCATCGTCCAGGCTAGTGTCAGGGGCCCCTTGTTGTGTCACAGTGTCCCTCCTGGTGTTGAGGACTTCCTTCAGCACCCCTAAAATGGTGCCCAGGGTGGAATTGATGGATCTGAGTTCCTCCCTGAAGCCCAAATACTGTTCCTCCTGCAGCTGGGTCTCCTGAAACTTGGCCAGTACTGTTGCCATCGTCTCCTGGGAATGGTGGTCGGCTCCCATGATGTTGGAGAGGCCCTCGTGGAGAGTGGGTTCCCTGGGCCTGTCCTACCCCTGTCGCACAGCAGCCCTCCCAGTTCCCCTGTGTTCCTGGACCTCTGTCCCTTGGACCGTGTGCCCACTGCCACTGCCCCCAGGTCCCTGTTGTTGTTGGGGTGGTGGGTTAGCCTGGGTTCCCTGTAGTGGTGGACACACTGCTGCTTGACGTGTCCTGTGGACGGAGGCATGGGCCCGCTGGATGGGTGCTGTGCTGGTGTTTCCAGAGGGTGGAAGCTCTGTGGTGGCCTGTGCCAGTGTGAGGGGAAACGACTGTCCAGAGGTCCCAGGTGGGCCGGGCTGGTCATCTAGATCCAGTTGAACAGAGCTGCTGTCATCACTGTGGGCCTCTTCTGTTGGTGGTGTGGACATGTGTGGACCCTCCTGTCCGGTGACGTTGGGTAGGGGTCCTGCAGGGGTGTAAAGGCATGATTATTGCATCTGTGTGTGCCATGGTGTGCAATGGGTGGGTGACCGTGTACCCCAGTGCTTGCATTCCTGTGTGGGACCTTGTGTGATTGTGGTTTAGGGGGGTGTATGGGTATGTGCAGTGGCCATGCTTTGGTGATGGGTTTCCATGCTTTGTTGTTGCATGCAGGGCTTGGTGTTGGGATGTGTGGTTTGTGATATTGGGACATTTTTGAGGAGTTGGAGTGATGGGGGTGAGGGCGAGGGTGGGGGTATGTGATGGTATGCAGTTAGGGTGGGGGATATAGTAGTAAAGCATTGCCTTACCAGAGTCCATTCCTCCATCTACTCCTGAGAGGCCCTCAGGATACAGAATCGCCAAGACTTGCTCCTCCCATGTTGTTAGTTGTGGGGGAAGAGGTGGGGGTCCGCAGCCAGTCCACTGAACCGCAAGGTGGTGTCTTGATACCACGGAACGCACCTTCCCCCGTAGGTCGTTCCACCTCTTCCTGATGTCATCCCTATTTCTTGGGTGCCATACCACTGCGTTGACCCTGTCCACTATTCTTCGCCATAGCTCCATCTTCCTAGCTATGGAGGTGTGCTGCACCTGTGATCCGAATAGCTGTGGCTCTACCCGGACGATTTCCTCCACCATGACCCTGAGCTCCTCCTCAGAGAACCTGGGGTGTCTTTGCCGTGCGATGGGGTGGTGTGAGTGATGTGTGGGGTGGTGTGTGTAGTGATAAGTGGGGTGATATTTAGTGGTGTGTTCTGTGAGGTGCGTGGAAGTTATGTGGGTGATGGTATTGTGTGCCTGTGGATGCTTGGTAGTAGTTTGTAGTGTCTCTCTCTGGCCTTCTTTCTGTATTTTGGTCATAGGGCTTTGTGGGTGATGTAGGTGTGTGTTTTATATTGTAATGGGTGTGTGGGAGTGGTGTGTGTATGTGTATCAGGTATGTGTATTTCGATTTGTCCAATGTGGTGGTGTTTTGTATATGTGTGTGTATTTTGAGCGCGGCGGTGTGTACCGCCAATGGAATACCGCGGTTGAAAGACCGCTGCGTGGATTCGTGGGTCGTGATTGTGTGGGCTTATTCCTGTTGGTGTGATGGTGGAGGTTTTGTTATCACCAGTTTATCACTGACCTTTGGTGCGGCGGACTTGTGTGGGTGTCAGCCCATCTGGGACCTCAGGACAGTCGGTACCCCTGACACTGGCACAAGCCACCACAGAGCCTCCCCCCTCAGGAAACACCAGCACAGCACCTACCCAGCGGGCCCATCCCTCTGTCCCCAGGACACGACAAGCAGCAGTGTGTCCACCACTGCAGGGAACCCAGGCAAACCCACCACCCCAAGAAAATCAGGGACCTGGGGGCAGTGGCAGTGGGCACACGGTTCAGGGGACAGAGGCACAGGAAAACAGGGGAACTGGGAGGACTGCTGTGTGACAGGGGGAGGACAGGCCCAGTGAACCCACTCTCTACGAGGCCCTCTCCAACATCATGGGAGCGTACCATCATTCCCAGGAACCAATGGCAATGGTACTGGCCAACTTTCAGGAGACCCAGCGGCTTCAGGAGGATCAGGGAGGAACTCAAGTCCATCAACATCACCCTGGTCACCATTGTAGGGGTGCTGAAGGACCTTGTGAACATCAGGAGGGACACTGTGGCACAACAAGAGGCCCCTGACACTAGCCTGGATGATGAACAGCCCACCACCTCCACCGGCGCTAGTGGACAGGAGGTACCGCCACAGGACCACGACACCAGCACCCCACCCCCTGCAGATGGAGAACCACCCTGCAAACGGTCCCTGAGATCCAGGAACAAGACAGAGAACAATTCCTAGGCCCCCGCCAGGAAATGAGACCCCCCTCAATGTCATCCTTCTGTCCCACTTTGTCACCCTGTCCATCCATCAACTGCCCTAGCTCCACTTCCCATGCCCCTTTGGACAATGCACCTGTGAAACGAATAGACTGGACTCTGCCATGGACATTCCTCCACCATCTTGCCCATTTTACAACCCCCTCAACTTATTTGCACCGAAATAAACACCCTTGAATCACAAAACAATCTGGAGTCAGTCTGTGCTTTCACAAATGTGTATTTACAATAACTATGGAGTATAGCAATGTCAATTTTATTATCAACATACCGATGTAACACAGCTCTAGTCCATGAGGTAATTTAGCAGAGGTCACACATTGGGACCAACATCTGTTAAATAGAAAGGCAAAGTGACAAGTCAGGGTCCATACACTGGGTAAAAGTGACATACTTAGGATCGGTCAAACAATTGTATGAGATGTGTGAGGCAGTGATATCTTCTTACCTGTGTCTCACTGGAAGTATTGCTGGATAATGTTGTTTCTGTTGTCGATATCCTTTTCTTCTGCCTCCTCTTCTTCACTGTCCACAGGCTCCACAGCTGCCACAAGACCTCCAGCTGGACCATCCTCCTGCAGAAAAGGCACCTGTCGTCGCAAAGCCAGGTTGTGCAGCATACAGCAGGCCACGATGATCTGGCACACCTTCTTTGGTGAGTGGTAGAGAGAACCACCTGTCATATGGAGGCACCAGAACATGGCCTTCAGGAGGCCGAAGGTTCTTTCTATAATCCTCTTAGTTCACCCATGTATCTCATTGTAGCGTTCCTCTGCCCTTGTCCTGGGATTCCTCACTGGGGTCAGTAGCCATGACAGGTTGGGGTACCCAGAGTCACCTGCAAATGTCGAGGGGCAACTGTTAGACACACACTAACCCGTAGGGACAACCCCAGACTCAGACAACTATTCACAGGGTATAGGATCCTTGTCCTCACCTATTAGCCAGACACGGTGCCTCTGGAGTTGCCCCATCACATAGGGGATGCTGCTATTCCTCAGAATGTAAGCGTCATGCACTGAGCCAGGAAACTTGGCATTCACATGGGAGATGTATTGGTCAGCCAAACACACCATCTGCACATTCATTGAGTGATAGCTCTTCCAGTTTCTGTACACCTGTTCACTCCTGCGGGGGTACCAAGGCCACATGTGTCCCATCAATGGCACCTATGATGTTGGGGATATGTCCCAGGGCATAGAAGTCACCTTTCACTGTAGGCAAATCCTCCACCTGAGGGAAAACGATGTAGCTGCGCATGTGTTTCAGCAGAGCAGACAACACTCTGGACAACACGTTAGAGAACATTGGCTAGGACATCCCTGATGAAATGGCCACTGTAGTTTGAAAAGACCCCCTGTCCTGGAAATGGAGTACTGACAGGAGCTGCACTAGAGGGGCTATTCCTGTGGGATGGCGGATAGCTGGCTTTAGGTCTGGCTCCAACTGGGCACACAGATAATGGATTGTTGCACAATCAAGTCTGTAGGTGACTATTACGTGTCTCTCTTCCATTGTCGACAGGTCCACCATCGGTCTGTACACCGGAGGATGCCGCCATCTCATCACCTGCCCCAGCGGACGTGCCCTATGCAGAAGAACAGCGAGCAGAGAGTCAGCCAACACTGAGGTATTACAAAATGTCATTTGCACAAATTTCTAAATCGGCAATGTGCCTGTTACTGTGTGTATGCAAGGCCTAGATAGGTGTGACACAGTTATTATTAATGCCATGTGGCCCCCTGAAATGGCGGCTGCCTGACCTGTAAGGTGGGACAAGTGGATTGAGGTAACTTCGCTGGCGTTGTACACCATCGCGGTAGGCGGTCGAAGACTGCAGCGCAATCCTGCATTGGTTAACATGGGACCCTATGGGTCCCAGGAGCCAATGACGATGTACGCCGGCGGTGACGGTAGGCACTGCCGCGGATGTGACCGCCATTTTCTATCTGTACACTCACTTGATACCTGACCTCCAACAGCAGAGGACCTACACTGCAAGTGCTGCTGTGACCTCAGTCTGGAAGCAACAATGGCTCATGTTTCTGGGGAAAGGGCCCGTGCCTTCACTTCGGAGGAGTTGGAGAAGTTAGTGGATGGGGTCCTCCCCCAGTACACGTTACTCTACGGTCCTCCAGACAAACAGGTGAGTACACTGTGAGCATGCTGCATGGGCAATGCCTGTTTGGAGTGGTGTGGATGGAAGATACATGGGGGGGACTGAGCCCTGCTTGAGCGGACCGTGAGTTTATGTGCGTCAGGGCAAGGGTGGGAACGTGGGCCAATGACTGTGATGGTCCGGATGGTGAAAGTTTTTCCTTGTCCCCTGTACTATTCCTGTAGGTCAGCACCCACCAGAAGAAGGATATTTGGCGTGCCATCGCCAAGGACGTCTGGACCCTGGGGGTCCACCACAGACAGAGCACCCACTGTCGGAAAAGATGGGAGGACATTTGCCGCTGGAGCAAAAAGACAGCGGAGGCCCAGCTGGGGATGGCCTCCCAACGTGGAAGGGGTGCCCGTCGCACCATGACCCAACTGATGTTCTTGAGGGCATCACAGCAGCCCCAAGGGGGTGAGTACAGTCACATCCATCTGACTCTGTGCGCATTTCGAGGTGTCTGGGTGGGGGAGGTGGGCTGTGGGTTCCCCTAGGCCAGGGCGAGCTTTGTAGGCAAGCTCGCTTTGTGAGGCAGGCTATGTGGCACCCCAACCCCACCAGTGGTAAGAGCCATCTACACCTGGTCAGGTTCCTATGACTTCCATGTGTGCAGCAATCGGGCATAGGCCTTGTACCCCATGACCCTGTGAATAATCTAGGAACTATAAGTGCATGGCGTACTGTAGAGGGCTGCTGTGTCTGTAGTGTCCGCCAACGGTAGTGGTATTGCATGCACTGAACATAACTTTCTGCTGTCTTCCCCCCTCTTTTTGTGGTCTCCCTGTTCTTGTGTGCAATAGCATCATCAGGCGGAGGAGCAGAGGCACCGGAGCAGGAGGGAGCTGCATCCCACTTGGCCCTGGAGGATGAAACAACAGAGTCTGAAGCCACCAGTGGGACGGAGGGCGAGGGGAGCTCCACGGCGGGGACAGGAGGTGACAGCAGCGACAGCGACTCCTCCTCTGATGGGTGCTCGCTTGTGGTGGCGGGCACCTCTGTGCCCCCGACATCAAAAGGTACAGCCGCCACACCCCCTACCAGCACTGGCCTCCCAGCATCCCCTCAGCGTGTGTCCCGTGGCCGCTCACCCAAGAGGGTGGGCATCTCCTTCGCCCCAGGCACCTCAGGCCCTGACCCATTCAGCCCTGCTGCCTTCACTGAGGAGGCTATTGACCTCCTGAGATCCCTCACTGTTGGGCAATCTACCATTGTGAATGCCATCCAGGGTGTCGAGAGGCATTTGCAACAAACAAATGCATACCTGGAGGGCATTCATTCTGGCCAGGCAGCCCAACAGAGAGCATTTCAGGCGCTGGCGTCAGCACTGATGGCAGCCATTGTCCCTGTGTCCAGCCTCCCCCCTCCAAATTCTTCCACCCAGACCCAATCCCCTGTACCTCAGCCTATGCCAAGCACACCATCAGACCAGCATGCACACACCTCAACACACAAGGGTGGCTCAGACAAACATAAGCACCACACATCCCACAGGCACTCACACAAGCATCATACCCATGCACACATACCAACATCCACTGCCTCCACTGTGTCCCCCTCCTCCACGTCCTCCTCCTCCCTCCCTGTCTCGTCTCCACTCACACCTGCATGCACTACATCTTCAGCCACTACCTCCATCACCAGCACACCCATCACCACACACCACTCACATGCACTCACCACCCCCACTACCATTCACACATCCCCTGTGCCCTCTACCAGTGTGTCTGTGAGCCCTCCTCCCGAAGTACACAAACGCAGGTACACACCCACCCAACAGCCATCCATCTCACGACAGCCTCCAGCCCATGCACCTTCATCCAAATTCAGCAAACGTACACCTCCTACAACCACTACCTCCTCCTCCACTCTCAAACCCCCTCCATCTACCCATCCCAGTGTGTCTAAAAAACTTTTCCTGGCTAATATTGACCTCTTCCCTACATCTTCCACCCCCCGTACTTCCCCTAGGGCCAGGATTTCCAGGGCCCAACCCAGCACCTCAGCCACCACATAACCAGGCACAGTGGTGCCAGCAACTGCTGGCTATTGGAGTGCGCTAACCAACAGGGCTGCCAGTGTGCCACGGAGCAAGGGCAAGGACATTCCGCCACCTGCAAAAGTTAAAATCCCAGAGGGAGAAGCAGAAAACACCTGCCACCAAGGGCTCAGGGAAAACGAAAGGGGATGGTGGCACGACAGCTGCGCCACCATCCAAGGTGGGGAAGGGCCAGAAAATAAAGGGCAGGTCAGGAGAGGGCATGGTGGCACAGACAATTGGACCAGTGTCACAACTTCTGTCCACGTCGACGCCAACCTGTATGGCGGAGAAGACAGCCACCTGCACTGCCACCTTTACCGCCACCTGCACCACCACAGCACCACTGTCATTGAGCCCGCCACCAGCACCGCAGTCACTGAGCCCGCCACCAGCACCGTTGTCATTGAGCCTACCACCAGCACAGCAGTCACTGAGCCCGCCACCAGCACTGAAGTCACAGAGCCCGCCACCAGCACCGCCGCCAGCCCCGATGCCACAGTGGCCGCCGCAAGGACTGCCGCCACAGAGGCCGCCGCCAGCCCCGATGCCACAGTGGGCGCCGCAAGCACCACCGCCACAGAGCCCGCCGCCAGCACCGATGCCACAGAGGCCGCCACCAGCACCGCTGCCACAGAGGCCGCCGCCAGCACTGCTGTGACTGATCCCACCACAAGCACCACCAGCGGCCCGCGACATCTTGAGCCTGTGGCACCACCGCTGACATGGCTGCCATCCCCAGTGGTCAGTCGTCCGAGGCTGGTGGTCAGTTCCAGGAGTCTGGGCAGCTTCCATGATGCACGACTTTCAGTGGAGAAAGGCATCCACTACCTCTGTCCTTGGCAGGATGAAGCACTCTCGGCACCAAGCCCCGTCCAGCACCAGTGTAGAAAGGCATCCAGTACCTCAGTCCTTGGCAGGATGAAGCACTCTGGGCACCAAGCCCCCTCTAGAACCAGTGGAGAATCACATCCACTACCTCTGTCCTTGGCAGGATGAAGCACTCTGGGCACAAAGCCCCCTCCAGAACCAGTGGAGACTGTTATCCACCTGAGAGACTGTGGCTTTGCACTCCCCAGGATAAAGCAGTGGGCAAACCACCCACTGGAGAGACTTGAGAGGCTGTGGCTTTGCACTCCCCAGGATAAAGCAGTGGGAAAACCACCTACTGGAGAGACTTGAGAGACTGTTGCTTTGCACTCCCCAGGATAAAGCAGTGGGCAAACCACCCACTGGAGAGACTTGAGAGACTGTGGCTTTGCACTCCCCAGGATACAGCAGTGGGCATGGAGCCACCTCGTGGAGCAGTGGCATTGTGCATTCATCAGGCTGAGGTGCCCCCCTCCCCCTGAGGTGCCTGTTTCATTTCGATCTGATGCCATGCAGTGTTCTCTCCGTTTGAAGTCTGGTGTCATGTGTGGGCCTCGCCCATGCATTTTGGGACTCTGATCCACAGACGATGTTTGAGTAATATCCGGACTTGTGTAGTTGGTGTACATATTTGTATATACTGATTTTTGAAATTGCACTATCTGATTTTTATTGATTACATTCGTTCAAATCAATTCCTTTTGTCCTTGCATTATTGAAGGGGGGTGGGGGAGTGTATATGTAATGTTGTACCATGTGTTTGTGAGTATGGTGTTGTGGGTGAGGGTGGGGGTGTTGCGTGTGTGTGTCACTCTCTTTTCCCTCCCCCTCCCCTGTGTTGTAGGTGCAGTACTCTCCGTGGTCATCGCCGCTGTCTTTGGTGCTCCTGATAGAGGAGCAGGAAGACCATCGCAGGGAGTATCTGGAGTTCTGGCTCCATGGCGTCCTGGTTCCTCGTGGGGTGTGGAGAGGTGAGTGTTTTCCCTTCCAAGTCCTGTTTCTGCTGTGTTTTTGTTCGCATTGAATCCGCCCGGAAAAGGTGGCAGATTGCCGGGTTGTGATAGGGTGGGCGGTACATTGTCTTCCGCCTGTCTGTTGGCTGTGACTGCTGCGCTGTTTGTTTCTACTGCAGTGGCGGTCGGAGTGTTAAAGTGGCTGTCTATGTTGGCGGTTTCCGCCATGGTCGTGATTCAATTTATTTTACCGCCGCTTTAACACCAACTGCCAGGGTTGTAATGAGAACCATAATTTTCAACTGGAACAAAGAAAAAACTGACAAAGTACAAAAAAGGTAATGACCAAGTGCATCCGATTCTGTGACCAAGGAAGCTCTGTTCAGAACAAGGGTCTAAGTGAGCCCAATATTCTTGTCAATATCGGCTCTGGGGCAAGTATAACAGCAATTTATGTGGAGAAAGAAAGGATAACTCAACAACCATAGGGTCTTCTTGACCAAACACAAGCTACATCTAATCTCCTAGATCCCTATCTTTTTCTTCCATAATGTCCAAATCACATCTTATATCACACCCAGGGGTAATGTGTACCTTCTGTGTCACACCTAGTGGTCCAAGCGAACAACACCTCTCACTTCTTTCAGATGGCAACTATGTTAAGAAACCGGTAGCATTAAGAAACACTTTTAGATTAAGAATACAATTTAAGTGTGGACCCTATTTCACACCCAGTGCCCATGACTACCATCTTTGTCACACCCAGCGGTCCAAGCGATAGACACTTCACAGTGTGATCAATGTGCCCAATATGACACCCAAGGTCTAAGCGTACCATCTGTGTCACACCCAGTGATCCAAGCGACAAACAACATTCACCTTTCCTAGCGCGCTTACTACAGACAGAAGGTGACTTCTGCTGGTTACACTCCTTCTTAGTTTGCCATACACAAAATGCTGGGATTAAGGCTCTGATGTAGTCTCGTAACTTTCTGACTGTGGCTTAAGGATGGACTCCCACCCCACTGAGTCAGCAGAACATCCAATCAATTGCGGCATCTGCTCATCTTTCCTTGTTGCGCAAATGTGAATCTGTCGGGGGGGGGGGTCCCCTTCTTTTGGTCGCAGTTGGGTCTGAGGAACCAATCAGCTTCTATCTGGCTCGCCAAAATGTTTCTGGATTGTGAATTTACCTTGAAAAAACAAAAGACAAGAGACGTTTGGCAAAGCAGGATAAGTTTGTTTAATTAAATATTATGGCCGGGACAACCGTTGCAGAACTGGGGTGTGAGGACTGTCTCAAGGTAAAGTTGATCTAAGCTGTGTTTTATACCTTTCTATGAGTACCTTAAAACAATTACAGCATTCCTTCTAGGGTACAGAATTTGAAAGGTTGTCTTGTAGTCATAAATAAGGTCCTGATAACAAATGCAGGTGGGTCTCAACTTTGCGTGGACATAATGTGGTTACTGGATAACATATCCAGATGTCCATCCTGAGGGGCACATGATTGTGGTGTGTTACTGTGTGTGCTGTGTTCTGATTAGCTGAATGTTTCTAACTACATGTGGCATCTGATGTGTTTGGGACTGCGGGCACCCATCTGGCCATCTGTGCTTTATTGGGGCCAGTCTCCTGGGACCATTGTGGTGTAGCTGCACCTATCTGTGGGACCAATTTTTAGTTTCTTGTTTGTACATTTGTGTGCTGGTGCATTCTGCCCCACCTGTTACCTATCAGTCAGTAACCTCAGGCCTAGGTCTCAGAGCCTATCTGACCACATACTTTGGAGTTGGGTTGATGGAGCGTTCATGACGGGTGAATTCGCTAATAGAGGTGCAATTTCATTGTTATTTGTGAATGTCTCATTGTACACATTGACATCAACTTTTTCAATATAAACATTTCCATCTCACAGGCCACCAACAGCCTCTCCCACTCACTGTTACCCAGAGAGGCGAATGGTCTGAGAGGCTGTATGCCATGTAGTATGCCCTTTCCACTTCATTTGTGAGGGTAAAGATGTCATCTATTTTGAAGAAAACCCAGTGCATTGCAGAGAAAAAGGAGTAGTTCCTTACCCCCAGATTTCACTGTCACCATAGGTCACAGAGGCCTTGGGAAGCTGCAAAGCGTGCCTGCCAGGGTATCCAAAAGTGCACCTGAGGGGTCTGCTGCTAGGGCCATAATATAATTGAAGTCACCACACACAGTGTGGAAGGTGGAGTTGGCCTCCAGAAGTATGGCCACCACCTCTTCCAGCATGGGAGCCTGAAGACAAGGTGGTGCGTAGATGCTAACCAGATTAGAGTCGTTCCTCCACACAATCTCTGAACTCCAACGTACCTCCCATACTGTTACATCCTCATCCCTATAACCTGGAATGGGTGTTTATTTTTATAGGTATGGCCGCCCCCCCATGATCTAGTGGTGAACCCTTTGTATGGTAATGTAGAATATGCTCCCCTACCCAAAAATCGGCACTGGGTTCCGAACAAGTGTGTCTCCTGAAGCCCACATCCTGTTGGAGATGATGAATGTAGTGCACTTTCAGGCCTTGCTTCATCTTCCTACGCAGTCTGTTCCATCCGAGAGCATAATTGAGCACTGTGGGTTATCCAGAGGTCTACCGTGCATCATCGGGGGTAGTAGGACCATGATCATGCTGTCTCCCACCCATGTAACAGGGAGCATGTGCCTGTGTATCTGACCCTCCATAAACAGTTGAACAAACTTGACAAAACAACTGAAAAATAACACCCATATAATACCCATATAAACACCCTATCCACCTCCCTCCCAACCTCCCATCGCCCCCAGCAAGTGCAAAGAATCATGTCAACTGAACCACTCAGTATTGATGCAACGGAGGTATATCTCCCTCCCACAGACATTTAAAAGACTGAACTGGTATGCCAACCCCTAGGTAGAAAAAACTAAGAAAAGAGCGTTAACACACTGAGGGTAGCCATAACACTCCGAGGATGGAGAATAAAGAGCTAAGGAAACAAAAGAAGGGAAAAGAAGAAACAGAAGAAGAAAAGGAACAAGAAAGGATGGGATGACAACAATAACATCCACCATCCTATATTGTGTATTACAGTCCAATGTCATCTTTAGGCAGTACAACCAGGTCCAAACAGAAGAAGTAACGCCGCATCAACTAGCAGGGGCAAAGTGACAGCACACTGGAGGTCACCCACCACGATGACAGTTTAGTAATCTGTTCAGTGGCTCTCAGATCCCCCCTGTGTCCCCACAGCAAAAGCAGAGATCAACACCTTCATAGTGCTGCAGGAATTACTAGCCGGACAGGCCTGGCATTTCCTCAACCACCTCTGAGCTGCTGTCATCAAGGGAGCTAGTTATAGAGTTATTTTTTTAACTGAAGTGGACAGCTGGCATCAAAACCTTGCTTTCCTTTCCAGGTCGTTACAGTGGTTGTAGAAGGGATATGGCATAGAGTTTTAAAGTGATTTCTGTAAATGACCTGTTGAAGTGTTTAAATTCAATGATATTGTCAAAGGCTGAGAAGTTCCCTGGGGAATATAATTTTCTGTTCCTTTTCTTAAAATTGATTAAATCACAGAAGAACATACCTTAGAGGCGGTGTACATTTGTTTTAATTAGAATGCCGTCACTTATAAAACAGAACTGTTTTGCTGTGCTTGCCACTTTTCCAGAATTGAAAAATGTGTGTTTGTAAATGACATCTTGAAAATTGATGGCTAGCTTCACACCTCAATGCTAAATTCTTATGTTTGCCTGAATACTATTTCTAATAAATCTATTCATAAACTTACAGTAGCACTGAAGAAGATATGAAGAGAGTTTATGTTGAGTTAGTGACTTTTGTAAAGTCAAAGCATTTTTTCATATCTAGTGATAGCCTACACCTTTTAATTTTTATAAAATTATCTAATATACATAGGGGTTTCAATCAGCCTTCTTTAGCCATTTGTCTGCTATTGTTACTTTTCCATTTTTAGGACAAGCATTCGAGACCTCTCGTATATACTTTAGTATATACTTCCATATATTAGGTTGAGCATTCAAGACCTCTTGTATATACTTAATGTATATACTTCTATATACTTGTTTGTGGGCTTTCTGCTTTTTCATTGGTTTGTTTCAGTGTCCTTAAAAAGTCCTTGCTTGCTAGTGGTTGATCCTTCCTCTCTGTCCCACCTTTTCTGGAGTGGTACACTCCCCTGGAGCATGACCCCACTATTTGTACCCTTCCACTTGTGCCACTGTAGCATATGCTTAGGGACTACTTTTTTGTTTGGCTAAGAGCATTTGACCAGAGCGCTGGATGTTTTCAGAGGCTCCAGTCTGGTTCTGTAAAACAGTGCTGGAAATCTTGTTCTTTGGTTACATGTGCTGTCCATTTAAAGACTGAGGTCAAATGATAGAGGCTATTTTATGAGGGCGCCTGTTTCCGGCCCCTGCAGCACAAAGACAATCGTGACCACAAGTATATTTACATCTATATCTGTATACAATGCCCAAGCGTAAAGAAAAACGCTACAGTTACAATAGTTAATGCACATTCCCCCAATTTAAGATGGCCACCTCACGTCATGCGCTATGACGTCATTAGCGTCATGAAGAGGCCGTCTCTTTTCCTTTGCCATTGCTTGTTTTTTCCCTTCACACTTGATGTCTCTGTTTAATTTGCACTAAGACTAGCTTGAGGGTGTAGGTGCATGGTAGTCGAAGGTGAGGATAACATAATGAGCTTCCAAAGTAAATGTAGTGATAATATCCTGGATGTAGGATTTGAACAGAAAAGTCAAAGAAGTATCTCAAAAGCAAAGCGCTGCTGCTTCTGTCTGCTCCTGCCTAAGAAAACCACTCCTTAATTGGGCGGGCCTACAGAAGACATGCCTGACCTGTCCCGTAGGGCAGAGGTCTGAAGATAGCCCAGGGACTCGCACAAAGCAGAGCAGAGTGAGCTGCATGAGAGGGAAGTAGAGTACACACAGATTTTAGGTGATTTCACAAGCCAAGCTCTCCAAGACGAAAAACATGGGCACCAATAGGTCTGGGTGCTGGTTTATCGGTGATCAGTGGTGTGTGCTTATTTACCACTCATAGGCATTCAGCATGGCAGCGGACAAGAGTGATAAGGTGATTCTTGTTTAAAAGTTGTGGACAGGGGTGATACTAGTTTACCAGGGATGACTGTCAGACAAGGGGCACCAGAGGTTGTTAGCAATGTGCTAGAGCAGAGCCAGAAATTATGTCACAAAACGTGTTTCTTCTAATGGGATACTGCTTCCCAGTAGCAGTGCTAAACCCCTCCTGAAAGGCACTTTACGAGGCTCAGTCCGCAGATCTTGGTCACTAAACACCCTGCACTTCTCATGTGAACAGCTGACGATGCCATGTTTGCATAGACATGCACCAACTTAGTCAGTCTGTACAGGGTTTTGCCGTTTTGCCCTTTTACTTATCTTTTTGTCACCAGTCTCATGGCAGCTTAAAGTGTCTGCTGCTTTCTCTTGCAGCCTTAACTCTGGCTGCATTTAACGCTTGGGACGATGTCTACATATGGTATATCTGCCTCTGGACCTGCCTTCCTCCACTTTCTAGTGCAGTGCTGTTTGGCTGCATTTTACCAATGGGCCACTGCTGTATGTTGTGCCAGTTTTTCATTTTAGCGCTTGTTCTAATTATGGTGTCTTTCTTTACACAACCACGTGGTTCATTTCTGTCCCCCCACCAACACTCCAACATCGTTGCTTGTTTGTAGCGCTTAAGCTGCGGTGTTGCAAGAGGAATTGTGGTGCTGGGGCATGAAAAGTCTAACTATGCATATACAATGCCAATAACTCTAACTTTCAGAAATGCGAGACCTATTGCATTGCGAATGCTTGTTATTCTAGCCACTATAGCATAAACTATGGGTTACTGTGACAGCTCACTTCAGCGACTAGCTAACCTCAGTGAGAGTGATGCCTTGCTGCCCTTTCACAACAAGCAAATCCACAATAGTTCTGTTAAGTGACAGGGACTATTATGGTCAAAATTTATTTTTGTTTTTAACCACTTTTTCAGATTGACTAGGGCCCAGCAGCTTCCCCAACAAACAGTGTTGTAAAAACCATTTAAAAAACGAAATGAGGACTGACAAAGCCAAAAGGATGGTAGCCACCACCGGACTTATGGGCTTTGCCAATGTTTGTTTCATTCTACTCCCTCCTTAGTCCCTTCTAGAGAACTGTTCTCAATTAATAACACATACCAGTTAAACCTTTCTAACCATCAGCCACTCTTCAAAATCGTTTGCAGGTTTTATATTTCATAACCAATATTTAAATTTCTAATATCTACTCAAAGCTGTAGGTACAACACCAAGTAATAGAGGACACACAAAATATCTATCATATGTTAATGCGGCCTCATGGAAGATGACAGATATTTACTAAAGACCAAATCAAGTAGGTTCACCACAGTGAAAGACTGGAAGTTTGCAATAACTCCTCTGCTGAGACACCCCACAGACTAACAAGGCAAACTCTGTGAAGGAAGACATAAAATCATAAGAGACCTTGCTTTGATCTAAACGAATACAAAGGAATAAAGCACTAATAACGAAATGACACTAGCATGGTATAGAGAAGTACATGAATGGACATCATCTCTGTTTACAGAACAAAGAGTGATTGTACCTGCTCTCTTTCTATAGGTGTTGTCTGCATTAAAGACTTTAATGGGAACAACAGTTTCATAAGGAGCAAATGCATTGTTTGCAAGGTGTTTGTGCCAGGCCCATGAGAACACAACTGAAAGGTAGGACAAATAGGAATCAAAGCTTTTGTGTTACAATACACGCGTGCTCTGCACCTTGCGTCGGGTGTGCATATGGCATCAAAGACTGTAATTTCAAAATCTGAAGAAACCATTTTTGTAAAGTGGTAAAATGTAGTTTCATGCTTGCGTATATAACATGTGGCTGTTAATTACAGAAACGGGTATCTCAAACATGGGTGTAAAAGTCAGGGATTCACCAGACTGTGTGTGTGTATTCAGCACATCACCATCCTCGTCACACCCAATGAGATCCAAAATGTTAAACGGACCCCGCTGATGGGGTCCCTTAGAACTGAAGCTAATTTAAGCACAATATTTGGACGGACAGGTGTTAGACCTGGCATCCTTGCCAGGTCTAACACCTGTTAGATGCGGTGCATCTTTTTTGACTCTGCTTCTTATGTTTGGGCTGTATGCTGGACTTTGTTTTTGCTGGTTTTGGTACTCTGGGCACTTTATCACTGCTGACCACTGCTGAAGTTCAAGTGCTCTCCGTGTAAACTGTATGTGTAATTGGCATTTCCAAGATTGGCATATTTGATTTACTAGTAAGTCCTTATTAAAGTGCACTAGAAGTGCGCAGGGCCTGTAAATCAAATGCTACTAGAGGGCCGGCAGCACTGATTGTGCCACCCATATGAGTAGCCCTGGAAACATGGCCTAGACCTGCCACTGCAGTGTCTGTGTGCAATTTTAACCTGCTAATTCGACCTGGCAAGTGTGCCCACTTTCCAGGCCAAAACCTTCCTTTTTTGTATATGTAATGCACCCCTAAGGTAGGTCCTAGGTAGACCCTCGGGCAGGGTGCAGTGTATGTTACAGGTAGAACATGTACTGGTGTGTTTTACATGTCCTGACAGTGAAATACTTCCAAATTTGGTTTTCACTGTTGCAAGGCCTATCTCTCTCATAGGTTGACATGGGGGCTGTCTTTAAATATATTTTCAGTGTAGTTTTCCTTTGGGAGCAGATAGAGATTTGGAGTTTGGGGTCTTTGAACTCACAATTTAAAAATATATCTTTTGGCAAAGTTGGTTTTCAGATTGTAAGTTTGAAA
The DNA here is from genome assembly GCF_031143425.1 of Pleurodeles waltl. Taxonomy (NCBI): domain Eukaryota; kingdom Metazoa; phylum Chordata; class Amphibia; order Caudata; family Salamandridae; genus Pleurodeles; species Pleurodeles waltl. The sequence continues at coordinate 439,546,675 of NC_090440.1, read as the reverse complement.
ATGTCACTATTAGAAAGTAAAGAGAACAAGTGATGGACGTAATGCTGAACAATGTCAAACATTCACCCCAAGGACAGAGATCTGGGCTTAAATCCATTGTTTTTTTTTTTTGCTACTCATGCCATTCGAGTTTGGACTCAGCCATATGCAAATCAGTCTTGACCCTGAAACCGGTCCCGAAATGCTTGTTTCCGGTCCAGGGAGGACCTGGCTTGGCAGTTCGTGGAACAGCGCAACTGCGAAAAGTGACGGGGCAAGGAGAAAAAAAATAAAAAAATACATATATATTTTTTTTAACTGCGGCCAATCATGACACTGCTTAGATTTGCGATATGATTGGCTGGAGCACTCTGGCTGGGCGCTCCAATGCAGACTGGGAGCCTGGGCTTGCTTTCTTCAACCAGGCAACACAGTGCTGGGCTGTAGTGAGCCCTTGTACGCATGTGTGTTTGGCCAGGTCGAGACTGCTGGCCAAACATACATGTTGATCAGTATAGGGAAAGGTGCGGAAGACATTGTGACGCGAAGGGTTAATTAGTATGAGCAGTGTAGATGAGCGTGATGCCTGCTTAAGCCCCCGAACAACGTGGAAAAGTTCATGATGTTATTTTCAAGCTTGTTTGTGTAGGAGACTCCGTCTCAACCTTGAGAACGAGAGTACAGGGAGAAGATGGAATGAAAACAAAGGCTGGGAAAGGGCAGAGCAGCCAAGAGACAAGTGCTGATAACATAGCTAGAAAATGCCAGAAAGAGATAGAATCCAAGCTTCGAGTTATTTAAGCACTGAAGTGCGGGTGAGGGATTTGAAGCTTGCAGATGGAGTTGTGAAGACTGTCATCTCCAGACCCAGTGCTGCCTCCCTGTTTGCTGTTCAGAGACCGTGATGCTTGAGAGGGGGAGAGGTCCAAGCGGGCGGTAGAGGGCTTCCTAGCATTTTGTGGACTAAGTTAAGTTCCACACAGGGATGAAAGGCCTTTGTTTCTCTGCTCTATTATTATGATTGATTATTATGCTTGCACTGTGTTTATAATCTGAAGTATTCAGCTCATTTATATTTTGCTTTCTGAACATCGTAGTGGGAGCTTGCTGCAGTAGTTGAAACATGCATTTTGGTATGCAGTTAATCAAAGCTAATCTGAAGTATTCAGCTCGTTTATATTTTGCTTTCTGAACATCGTAGTGTGAGCCTGCTGCAGTAATTGAAACATGCATTTTGGTGTGCAGTAAATCAAAGCTTATCTGAAGCATTCAACTCATTTATATTTTACTTCCTGGACATCGTAGTGTGATGCATTTTGGTATACAGTTAATCAAAACTTATATCTGTCAATGAACTCTTTGCTTATATATATGCATAGATGCTCTTTGTAGTGTACTCATATATAAATAGATGCTTTTCATTGCTATTCTTATTCTACTATTGTTGACGTGCTAAATGCATACATGTACCTGAAATTCTAGTAAAGCTAAATTGTATTCATAATTGGCACGTGGTCCTTCATTGAGCGTCCCTATTGACTTATACCGCACAGGTGTCAACCAGTCACCTGGATAAGACACATGTGCACTGAGGGGAGTGCTCTCTGCACTCCTCTCAGTGCTCTTCACCCCCATGGCCCCTCCCCTTTAAAAATAAAACACTAATAAACATTGTTTATTAGTGTTTTATTTTTAAAGGTTTGCAGCTCCTGCTGCTGGCGGGGGATATGCTCCTCCGCCATAGTGGAGGAGGAGCCCCTGTGAGGGGCTCAATTAGGTTTCTACTGTGAAGCTGGGGAGAGGTATTTAAAGCTAAGGGTTTTGATTTTAGGGAGACACACTGAGTTTTTAGTCCCATTCTTTCCCCAAAACCACAAGTCTAGGTATATCTATACATAATTCTGCATTAAAATCTCTCATTCTCCAAGTACCAGGCTGCTTTCATGGTATTTTCCCTGGTATCTACAAGGGTTTTTGTTTTTTGGAATTGATTAAGAACTTATTTGCCTTACAGTGTTTTTCCAGATTTACACGTGTTCTATGTAAGCAGACAACTGGTTGATCCAAAATAACTGTGATCTCGACATAATGCAAGAGAGAGTAGTGTGCTATATATAAATTAAAAAGCATAGGAGCCAGTATGCAACCTTGTATAAGCCATGCATTAGGATACACCTTTTCAGCGCTAATGAGGAGGGGCCCATCCTAAAACTAACCCAAATCTCTGTTTATAACGAGTATCTTAATTAAGAGTTGATTTGGGATTTGATCTGAGTGAAATGTAAATGACTCCAAGATTATTAGTGTAATTTCAGAAATTATGCCATTACGCCACATCATTTATGACATAATTATAGTGAAGGAAATTGTCCAAAATGCAAAAAAAAGAACACGAACAGCTTTGTTCATGGCATTTGTGATTTTTGCACTACTTTTTGGAGCGAAATGAGTGGTAGTGTCAAAAATCCATGTGAGGATACATTTCCCCCTAAAATATAGAGCAAAATGATGGTTTTGTATTGCACGTAATCACACTGAATTTCATCTGATTTTCCCCAAATTTCTCACAATTATGTGAAAGCAAATTATGTGAATTTCACTCACCCCTATTTAGGGCCCTCTAGCTAGGCTGTTTTATTCATTGCAAGTTCCTGTCCACACTGCCAAATGCTGTTATAAAATGTATAAATGCCTTGTCCAATGTGGAACATGGGGCCAGATTTACAAGGCCCTAGCACCTCTTTGCGCCTTTGTCCTTCGCCATATTTACAAAGTGGCGCAATGCACTGCCTCACTTTGTAACCCCCTGCACCACATTATGCCTGCACCAGGCATAATGTATGCAATGGGGGGGCTTCCACTGCAGGGATACCCGTAAAACTGACACAGTGACATTTACAATATTTCACTGTGCCATTTTTAGTGTCATTTTTAACGCCTCCTCAGAGCAGGAGTTAAAATGACACTCCCATTACATTCAATGGGTCTCCCTTTAGTTTGCAGGATTAGAGCCGCAATTTATGGCGCTAACCCTGCAGAGCACCACAATAGCATAATAAATTCTGATTCTATTGTCCTAACATGCGCCATGGTGCACCGTATTGTAAATATGGAGCACACATGGTGTCATTATTGGGGCACAGGGGGTGCAAGAAAAGTGGGACATCACAGCTGATGCGACACTTTCTTGTAATTCTGTCCCACGGTGTGCATGGTTTTATAGATTAGGGTTGATGATTATTCTCTATGCTAGAATGCTAGATGATTATCATCTATGCGACATTCATGTTGGAATACCATGTGACAGAAAAGTATAATGCTATTATTTTTTTGCCCAGTGTTCGACTTCATAGATTTTGGACCTGGCCCTTTTAGCAGGGTCATCACCAAACATTTTGCCTCCTTCCTCCTGTTTATTCTGATCTGTTTTTGTTGGCTTTAGGACTCTGGACACTTTACCACTGCTAGCCAGTGCTAAAGTGCATATGCTCTCTGTATAAATTGAGATTCTGATTGGTTTTCCATGATTGGAATATTTGATTTACTAATAAATCCCTAGTTGAGTGCACTATGGGTCCCCTGTTCCTGTCAATCAATCAATCAATCAATCAATCAATTTGTTGAGCGTGCTACTCACCCAGAAGGGTCTCAAGGCACTGGGGGAGTGGTGCTACTGCTTGAAGAGCCAGGTCTTGAGGCACTTCCTGAAGGTCAGGAGGTCCTTGGTCTTGCGTAGGTTGGTGGGGAGGGAGTTCCAGGTTTTGGCGGTAAGGTGGGAGAATGATCTGCTGCCGGTTGTGGTACGGTGAATGTGAGGGACTGTTACGAGGGCGAGGTCAGCGGAGCGGAGCTGGCGTGTCGGGTTGTGGAGGTTAAGTCGATCGTTGAGGTAGGCCGGTCCGGTGTCGTGGAGGGCTTTGTGAGCATGGATTAGGATTTTGAAAACAATCCTTTTGTTGACGGGTAGCCAGTGGAGGGCTCTGAGGTGGGCGGAGATGGGTTGTGGTGTGGGAGGTTGAGGATGAGACGTGCTGAGGTGTTCTGTATGCGCTAGAGTTTTTTCTGGAGGTTGACCATTGATCCTACGTAGAGGGCATTGCTGTAGTCCAGTCTGCTGCTAACGAGGGCGTTGTTGACCGTTCTTCTGGTTTCCACAGGAATCCACCTGAAGGTCTTGCGGAGCATTCGAAGGGTGTTGAAGCATGAGGACGAAATGGCGTTGACTTGTTGGGTCTTGGAGAGTGAAGAGTCTAGTATGAAGCTGAGATTGCATGTGGTGGGTGTTGGGGGCGGCCCCAGGGTGGCGGGCCACCAGGAGTCATCCCATGCTGACTTGTTGGGCCCGAAGATGATGATCTCAGTGTTTTCTGAGTTCAGCTTGAGGTGGCTTGCTGTCATCCAGTTGGCGATGGCGAGAATTCCGGTGTGGAGGTTGTTCTTGGCGGTTGCAGGGTTCCTCGTGAGAGAGAGGATGATGCAGGTACATTGGCTACTGCGCTCAAGAATCAGGTCCGCACCTCCTACCCCACCCTTGCACACCTCTATTAGATAAGGATAGCTTTTGTCCACCAGCCGTCTTAGCCATGATGAATTTGTTGCCACACAATTGTTGGGTTTAAAAAGGGGCCGTTTTTCCTTTGGGACTGAATGCCGTTAACATGGTCAAACTTCCAGGGGTCTCACCCGAGGCTGCACAGTGGTACACCTTGGTGGCCTTCTGTTTTGATAGAAATAGAGAGCAATACTGTTGTAGGGTCTTTGCAAGTGCTTGTTCATAATTCCACAACCATCGCTGTCAAGTGGATTACAACTATAAGTGTTCATAGTAACCACTTCAACCTCTTTCACAGGAGAATAACACGGGACAATTCGTGTACAATTAATTTCCTATTTTTATGTTTTTTGATTTTCCGATGTTTTTTAATGTTTGTACTTTGTTCTTGAACGATGTAGATATTTCCTTCTCTTGTTCCTTCGTCAAGCTTCAAAACACTGTTGTAAAGAAATTAGACTTGAAATCCATGGCGGTAAGCACTATCAGTGCCAGGGAATTCCAGGTCTCCCCCTATCCCCCCAACCCCACCCCGCTTCCTCCCCTCACCCCCCCATCCCCCTGCCACCCCCCAAAGGTGGCAGGACCCCCCTCCCCAGCCCTACCCCCAACATCGCAACCCAGACACACACCATACACACATGCATACACCACCAACACACATACCCGCACATATATCAACAAACATCCCAACAGCCACACACACAGTCATACACGCACACCCACATACAGACAGACACGCACACATTTCCAAACACAACACCCCCCCCTCATGCATACACACACTCACACACCCCCTCTACATACTCACAAGCACACCTCCATTCACGCACACAACACACAACATCCCCCCGCCCCCCTCCCCTAACGGACGATCAACTTACCTGGTCCGTTGATCCTCCAGGAGGGGATGGGATCCATGGGGCTGCTCCGCCACCAGCACCCCGTCAACAGAACACCGCCACGTCGAATCACGGAACGTGATTCGGTGGGCGGTGTTCTGTTGACGGGGCGGTGGAGGTGGAGCAACCTCCACTTCCCCGCCAACCGCCAGTATGGCTGCTGGCGGCTCTCCGTCCGGAAAAGGACGGAGGACTGCCAGCAGTCATAATTCACCGAGCAGAAACCCGCCTGCACTGGCGGTCTTCAGCACGGCGGTCCCTCGGCGGTCATGCAAGAAGACCGCTGAGGTTGTAATGACCACCAAAGTAGGCAGGTTTATTCCCTACCTCAGTCATCACAGCAATCCCCCAACGGTCCCTCATTCCCCAACTGCCAATGTCCCAACAATATTCCATGGCGAGCACGAGGTTACACGAACTCACAGATATAGCAGAAATAAAAAAGAGACCACCAACATTACACAACACATACATTCATATTAATATAAGATACCCATATATCAGACAGTACATCATCCCCCTTTCTTCAGAGAAATATACAGCATCACAAAATCCTTGAATTTGGAAGGCATTTCCACATTCCTTTTCTGCCTGCAACTTAATCCCTTGTGGATATCTACCATTTTTCTATGACTATTTGCATTAGAGCCTTAGATAACTGGTGAGGGTGCACGTGCGTTCCTTTATCATATCCTTGGGCACATGCATGTGTGTCAGACAAACTTGACTGTACTTTCTGACCACCACCAGCTCCTTCACTATTCATGGCCTTGGCTTCCCCCTGTATTTTCTGCAACATTGGAAGACATGTGAGTGTCACGTGACATGTTCCACCACTCTCCGTTCTCCAACTGAATGGCTGACCCCGATGTTCTTATACCTCTATGAGGCTCTTCAAATTTAGTTATACCAGCACTAACTCTAGGACATCTGAATATTACATAATCACCTACATTTATTTTAGTCTGGGTCACAGCCTTTATCTTATCGTAATATCTTTTAATTTTGATTTGCTTACCAGCTACCACTTCTTTAACCCTATGTTTCTTAGTCTGAACATCCTCAATGCAAGTACTTTTAGATTTAACCACATTATGGCCCTCATTATGACATTGCCGGTAAATCCCACTTACCGCCATGCTGACTGCCGCCAACATACCACCGCTACGGCGGTTATCTGTTCACCATATTATGACACACACACACCAATCCGTCACTATTCAGCCACACACACAAGGCCACCACACCAAAGGTCAGTGATAAACTGGTGCTATCCAAACCCACACTGTTACACCAACAGAACTACGCCCACCATATTATGACCCACGAATCACCACAGCGGACATTCAACGGCAGTAAACCATTGGCGGTACATACTTCCACGCTCAAAATACACACACACAAACAAAACAACACCAAATTGGTCAATTCAAACTACACACACCTGACAACCACACACAAACCACACCCACACACACCCACACCACTATCAAACACACACCCACATTACGAACAACACTTTATGAATACAAACCATTGCCAACAGACTGACATCACAACTACAGACAAGACCAGACCCACACACCACCATCATCTATACACCACCCACGCACCTCATAACACACACCCCAACACATCACCCTACACACCCTCACCCACAATACTCACACAACACCCATGGCACCACAACACCCCAGATTCTCAGAGAAGGAGCTAAGGGTCATGGTGGAGGAAATCATCCAGGTAGAGCCACAGCTATTTGAAGCACAGGTGTAGCAGATATTCATTGCTAGGAAGATGGAGCTATGGAGGAGGATCGTGGACAGGGTCAATGCCGTGGGACAGTACCCCAGAACAAGGGATGACATCAGGAAGAGGTGGAATGACCTACGGGGAATGGTACGTTCCATTGCAGCAAGAAACCAACTCGCTGTACAGAGGACTGGCGGTGGACCCTCACCTCCTCCCCCACAACTAACAGCATGGGAGGAGCAGGTCTTGGCAATCAGGCATCCTGAGGGCCTGGCAGGAGTAGCAGGAGGACTGGACTATGGTAAGTCAACTTTATACTACTATCACCCCCCTACCTTCATGCCATCGCATACCCTCACCCTCACTCCCATCACTTCAGCAACTCCCACACACCCTACTATCACTTATCACTCATCCCAATGCCAAGCCCTGCATGCACCACCAATGTATGGTCACCACTCACAGCCCTGCATGGACACCTATCACTAAAGCATGCACACTAGAGAGAATCAGCTAGCCCACACATACCAACTCACACAAGTGAAAGCTGCCAGGGTAAAAACAACCATAGAGGGACCCATGCACAACATGTCACACACAGAAACAATAACACTGCATTTACATCCCCACAGGTATCCCAGCCAATGTCACTGGAGAAGAGGTGCCAGCAACATCCAGTCCCCCCCACAGAAGAGGCCCACAGTGATGACAGTGATTCTGCTCACCTGGATCTGTATGTCCAACCTGGCCCATCAGGGACCTCTAGACAGTCGGTTACCCAGCCACAGCCACACACCACCACAGAGCCTCCCCCCCTCAGGAAACACCACCACAGAATCCACCCAGCGTGCCCATACCTCTGTCCCCAGGACACGTCAATCAGCAGTGTGTCCACCACTACAGGGACCCCAGGGCACACCACAAACCCAAGACAATCAGGGACCTGGGGTCTGTGGCAGTGGGCACACCATTCAGGGGACAGAGACACAGGACAACAGGGACACTGGGAGGACTGCTGTGCACCAGGGAAAGGACATGCCTAGGGAACCGACTCTCTAGGAGGCACTCACTGAGATCGTGGGAGCATATCAACATTCCCAGGATACGTTGGGCCAGATCCTGGACAACGTGCAGGAAAACAGGCGGCTGCAGGAGGGACAGTAACAGGGGATCAAAGAGGACTTGCAGGCCATTAACACCACCCTGGTTTCCATTGCAGGTGTGCTGGCAGACATGTCCAACATTATGAGGGAGGCAGTGTCACACCGGTGGGCCCCGCCACAGGACCAACAGGCCATCAGCCCCCCTCCCCTGCAGAAGGAGAACCACCCCACAAACATTCCCTGCGATCCAGGCAGATGCCAGAAACTATTGCTAAGACCCCTGCCAGGAAATGAGACTCTCCTGATTGTCACCCTTGTGTCCCACTCTGTCACCCTGTCCACCTCAAACTGCCATTGCCCCCCTCCTGATGCCCCCTTGGACAATGGACCTGTGTTACAAATGGACTGGAACTATACCCTGGACTTTCCTCCATCATCACTCTAGTCCATTGCACTTCTCCCTTTTCATCATAGCACTGCAATAAACACACTTTGAAAAAATACAAGTATGGAGAATGTCAAATGATTTACGTATGTATATGTTTAACAAGGTTTAAACATTGCAATTCAATTGTACAGGAATGTTAACATAGGAAAGACCTGTAGTTGGATGCAGTGACAACACCAGGGGCAATAGTCGGGCAACAACATCTGCAAAAAGAGTTGCCAAAGGGTACAGTAAGTGGCCATAGAAGTGGAAAATCATAGCCTCCCAGTGACAATGTGAAACAAAAAACTGACAATGAAATGTGAATTAACACTGTCTTACCTGTGTGTCATTGGAAGTATTGTCTAATCACTGCAGATCTGTTGTCCTCATCCTCATCCTCTGCCTCCTCATCTTCACTGTCCACAGGGTCTACTGCTGCCACATGGCCATCTCTATCCTCCTCCTCCCTCAGAAAAGGCACATGGCGTCTCAAGGTAAGGTTATGCAAGATGCAGCATGCCACGATTATCTGGCAGACCTTCTTGGGTGAGTAGCACAGGGATCCACCAGTCAGATGGAGGCACCGAAACCTGGCCTTCAGGGTCCAAATGTACGTTCAATGATCCTTCTTGTTCGCCCATATGCCTCACTGTAGTGTTCCTCAGCCCTTATCCTGGGATTCCTTACAGGGGTCAGTAGCCATGATAGGTTGGGGTAACCAGAATCCCCTGCAAAACTTGTTGGACAACTGATAGTCACAAACTATCCCTTATGGCCCTCACCATACCCATATACAAACATCCACTGGGTGGGAACCAGGGCTCAACTATTAGCCACACACAGTGCCTCTGTAGTTGGGCCATCACATTTGGGATGCTGCTATTGCTCAGGATAAAGCCGAGGATACTTCGCATTGACAATGGAGATGTACTGGTCCGCCAAACACACCATCTGCACATTCACAGAGTGTATTTGTTTTCAATTTCTGAAGACCTGTTCATTTTGCCAGGGGAGGACAAATGTAATATGTGTTCCAACAGTCATCATAATTTTGTTGGGGATACGTCCCATTGCAAATAAGTCAGCCTTCACTGTGGCCAAATCATCTACTTGGGGGAAAACAATGTAGCTGCACATGTGTTTTATCAGGGCAGACAAAACTCTTGTCAGCACAATTGAGAACATTGGCTGTGACATTCCTGCTGCCAAGCCCACTGTCACTTGGAAAGAACCAGTTGTCAAGAAATGGGGCACAGATAGCACTTGCACAAGAGGGGGATCCCAGTGGGATGACGGATATCAGATATCAGGTCAGGATCCAATTGGGCACACAGCTCCATGATTGTGGCCCTGTCAAGTATGTAGGTGAGGATAATGTGCCTGTCCACCAGGGGTCTGTTTCCGGGGGGGGTGTCTCCATCTCCTATTCATCCGTAGTGGTTGCAATCTATGGGGGAAAAGAGTGATGAGCTGGTCATAAAATGTACATTGTGGCCACCACAGTTTAATGCATGATGTGAATTTTAAATGTATTAGTTGCATAGGTCCTGTGTGTACAATTGTAAACTGTGATGCAGTTATGTTCCATGCACTGCCCCCCCCGAAATGGCATCTGCCTGTCCTGTATGGAGGGACAGGTGAAAGTGAAGTAATTCTGCTGACGTTGTGTGCCGTTGCGGGAGGCGGTCTGGATCCGCTGTGCAATGCTTTATTAGATAAAACTGGGCCCTATGGGGTACAGTGGCCAATGGTGATGTACGCCAGCAGTGACCGTATGCACCGCTGCGGACGTCACCGCCATTTTCTATCTGTTCACTCACTTGCTACCTGACCTTCAACAGGAGAGGACCTACACTGCATGTGCTGCTGTGACCTGTGTCTGGAACCTACCATGGCCCGTGTCACTGGGAAAGGGCCCCTGCCTCGACCTCGGTGGAGTTGGAGAGACTAGTGGATGGGGTCCTACCCCAGTACCGACTGTTTAACGGGCCTCCAGACCAACAGGTGAGTACACTGTGAGCATGTTGCATGGGGCATGAATGCATGGAGTGCTGTGTGTGAAGGCCTTGTGTAGGGGGGGTTGGTGGATGGGCCCTGGGCAGCATGCAGCATGTATGCTGGGCCATGTGTGTGCGAAAGAGGATGGGAAGGGCTATGGTGGGCCTTGAGTGTAACAGGCAGGACGGTCTAACTAATACCTTTCCCTGTGTAAATTTTCTCTGCAGGTCAGCGCCCATCAAAAAAAAGGTATATGGTGTGCCATCGCCAAGGACGTGCGAACCCTGGGGGTCTATGGCAGGCAGAGCACCCACTGTCGGAAACGGTGGGAGGACCGGAGACTCTGGGCACAGAAGACGGCGGAGGCCCAGGATGAGATGGCCTCCCAACAAGGAAGGGGTGCCCATCAAACCCTGATCCCCCTGATGGCCCACATTCTGGTGGTGGCCTATCCGGAGCTGGATGGGCACTTGAGGGCATCACAGCAGCCACAAGGGGGTGAGTACAGTGCCCATCATTACAACTTGTACACCTGGTGGGGTGGTATCTGGGTGGGGGATGTGTGTCTGTGGGTGCCCCTAGACCAGGCCTGACATTGCAGAGCACGTCCCATGTTGGGCATGGATCTGATGTGAAATTCCTCTAAACTAGCTAGTAGGCATCCACTACTGGGCAGGGCTGTATGGGTACCAGGTATGCTGCAGTTGGCGGTATGTGTCCCTCCCAATGCCCTGGTGACTAGCATTGTTACTGGTAGTGCATTGCATAGTGCGTAGGGCTGTTCCCTGTGTGTGGGGGTGGTATGTATGCCAGCAGTGGTGTTGGTGCAGCCATTGACCAAGTGTATCTTTTGTCTCCCCCCCTTTTTGTTTTGTCACCCGGTCCTTATGTGCATTAGCATCATCTGGCGGAGGAGCAGAGGCACAGGCGACGGAGGGAGCTGCATCCCACAGAACCCAGGAAGCAGAGTCCACCGATGCTGAGGGCACCAGTGGGACGGAGGGCTGAGGGAGCACCACAGCAGAGACTGGAGGGGACAGTTCGGACACGGATCCCTCCTCCGATGGAAGCTCCCTGGTGGTGGCAGACACCTCTGGGATCCCAGGCACCAGGCAGCCACACAGAAAGGGTGCCTGCCCCAAGTGCTGACAGGAAGGGAAAGCAGCCCTCCCCTGTTGCTGCCATGAATGTCAAGGTGCCACCCCCAGCTGCTGCCAGGAAGGTCAAGGTGCCACCCCAGCTGCTGCCAGGAAGGGCAAGGAGCAATCCCCAGCTGCTGCCAGGAAGGGCAAGGAGGAATCCCCAGCTGCTGCCAGGAAGGGCAAAGGGCCTGCACCAGCAGGCAGAAAGGACAAGGGGCCTGGTGCTGGGACTCAGTGGGAGCCCCCACCACCAACCATGGTGGTGCAGCAGTTTTAGGCTGCAGGGGATGGGCAGGAGCCTCCCCCCACCAGCACCACCAGCAGCATCAGCATCACCACCAGCAGCAGTGGGCATCCGTCCGAGGCTGCAGGGGATGGCTCCCACCACCACCAGCGGCAGCCACAGCAGCACCACCACTGAACAGCCGTCACCGCTGGGGGACAGTCTGTAGTCCTGCATCCATGGGCTGTTGTGCGGTCTGCCCCCTGCAAATCCTGTGGGTATGACACCCACCTGAGAGACTGTGGCCTTACACTCCTTAAGATGTGCATCACGGGGCTCGATGCCCCCTCCAGAACCATTGGGTATGGCACTCCTCACCCCATCCTCTCCAGGATGAAGATCACAGGGCACGATGCCCCCTCCAGAACCAGTAGGTATGGCACCCCACTCACCCCATCCTCTCCAGGATGAAGATCACAAGGCACGATGCCCCCTACAGAACCAGTGGCAAAGACACCCACTTGAGAGACTGTGGCCTTGCACTCCCCAGGACAAGTTAGTGGGCAAATCACCCACTTGAGAGACTGTGGCCTTGCACTCCCCAGGACAAGTTAGTGGGCAAATCACCCACTTGAGAGACTGTGGCTTGCACTCCCCAGGACAAGTCAGTGGGCAAGTCACCCACTTGAGAGACTGTGGCCTTGCACTCCCAGGACCAAGCACAGGGCATGTTGCCCCCTCCAGGACCAGTGGGCTAGTCACCCATTTGAGAGACTGTGGCCTTGCACTCCCCAGGACATGTCAGTGGGCAAGTCACCTACTTGAGAGACTGTGGCCTTGCACTCCTCAGGACCAAGCACAGGGCATGTTGCCCCCTCCAGAGCCAGTGGCAAGTCACCCACTTGAGAGACTGTGGCCTTGCATTCCCCAGGACCAAGCACAGTGTATGTTGCCCACTCCAGAGCATGTGGGCAAGTCACCCACTTGAGAGACTGTGGCCTTGCACTCCCCAGGACCAAGCACAGGGCATGTTGCCCCCTCCAGGACCATTGATGTTATTCCATCTGCCAGCTGAGGTGCCCCCCATTCCCCGTCGCCCTGAGGCTCCTGCCTATTTTCAAACTGATGCCCCTGCAGTGTTCTCTCCATGTTGTTGCAGGAGTCAAGTGGGGCCTTGGATTTTGTAATGTGGCTCTGTGGCCCGCGCACATTGAGGACTGGGCAGTGTCCCTTGTTTGTACATATGTATATGCTATTAGATTTAATTTTTATATTTCCACTATATTTATATTATTACACTCACTTTCATCTATTCCTGTGGTCCTTGCATTATTCCTGATGGGTACGGGGTAAATATGTTATGCTACTGCATCTGCTTGTGTGTATGGTGTTGGGGTGGGGGTGTAGTGTGTTGCGTGTATGTGTCACTCTCTTTTTCCTACCCCTCTACCCTGTTTGCCAGGCGACTGTACTCACCGTGGTCATCTTCGCTGTCATTGGTGTTCGTGGTGGAGCAGGACATAGAAAAGGAAGATCTGCAGTTTGGGCTCCATGGCGGCGTGGTTCTTCCTTGAGTTTCCAATGGTGAGTCGTTTCCTTTCTGTGCAATGTTTCCACCAAGCTTTTGATGTCTTTGGTACTACCCCGGAAAAGGTGGCAGATTGGCCTTTCATAATACAGTGGGCAGAACATTGACAAGTGGCTGTCTGTGTGAGCTCTTTCCGCCATGGTAATAATTTGGAGGTATTTACTGCCAGCCTGTTGGCGGTATTACCGCCGCTTTATTAACGAGGGATGTAATGAGGGCCCATATGTATTTGACTTAATTACAGGCACTCTTCCCTTCAACAACTCAAATGGAGTAACACTGCGAGAAGTGGCACGGTAGGCCTATAAATGATCTTGCAAATCCTTCCTCGCAGGTATCTTTTATCTCAAAGCCAAATGAACAGTTTTCTTAATGATACAGTTAGCTCAACATTGCTTGTGGTAGGATTGTCCATGAATTCCAAATTAATCAGATTACCGTAATAGTCTATACATACAATAGCAAATTTCATTTCATTAGAAAATTTGTACATTGGGCCAATTAAATCGATGCCAAGATTGTGCCTTGGTCCATCAAGTAAAGGTACAGGGGTCAAGGGACATGACCTCATGCATATAGTTTTATCAGCATCTTGACAAACATGACAATTCTGAACCAATCTCTTAAAATCATGGTTCATATAGGGTCACCAGTATTCAGATTTCAATATTTTGTTTGCTTCAGTCCTACCCATCTGAACTTCATGAGCCAACCTGAGAAGTTTGTCTTTGACAATCAAAGGAGGTATCAATTTATCATTTTTCCTAATGACAGTTCGTATGAGGGTTTATTCATCATTAACTTTCTAATAGTGTCTCAAGAATTCCTCTAACATTTTTTATTTAGGATATCTATTAACAATATAATCAGACGCAAAGTGATATTCAACATGTACCTTTATAGATTCAAGCCACTTCTGTTTACTGGCTGCGCACATATAATCCAACTTGTTTGACAAGTAAGCAACAGCCAAGCCATCACTCATCTCATCCTTGTAATCATCATCACAGTCAGTACAAGGCAAATTAGATAAATAGTCAGCAGCAACGTTGGACTTTCCCAATAGATATTCAACAATGAATACATACTCATGTAATTTGATAATTTGTGGAGAACCTTATCAGTATTGCATTTACTCAATATGCTTACTAATGGCTTATGATCAGTAAGAATTAAAATATGTTTGCCCCACAAAAAGAACCTTTGAACTCTGCCACCGCCCACACACAAGCCAGTAACTCTTTTTTAATTACAGAGTACCTTGTCTCGGGTTCTTTCAGCTTATGGGAGGCAAAGGCAAATAATTGATTTTCTTGTTGTTTTTGTTGGCTCAAAACAGCTTCAAGTCCAACTTGACTCACATATACAGTTACTATTGAGCAAAGGGATTAATAAAATAACTTTAATGAAGGTGCCCTCTGAATTTCTTCCTTCAATTGGTGAATAAACTTTTCACATTCATCATTCTATTGAAAATCTTTTTCATTAATTTTCCCATTGGTTCAATTTTGTTTGAGTAGTTCTGAATAAACTTTCCATAAAAATTGATATCTTAAATCAACCTTATTTATAGGTTTTGGAGTATTGACAATTGAAGCAACAAGACAAGGGTCCTCATTACAACTTTGGTGGTCTCACAAAAAGACCGCCGAAGCTGCGGGCGCCACTATTCCCCCAGTGCTGGCGGTATTTGTGGCTCCCTATTATGACTTTTCCGCTGGCCTAGCAGAAAAGTCACATCAACATTGCAGCCAGCTCATGATAGAGCCGCGGCAATGTTGATGTGCAGCAGGTGCAGCAGCACCCCGTCATGCATTTTACTGCCCGAAATTCTGGCAGTGAAATGCGTGATAGGGCTGTGCCTGGGGGCCCCTGCACTGCTGATGCCTAGTGCATGGGCAGTGCAGGGGCCCCCAGGGACACTGCAAGTCCCCTTAACACCAGCCTTTCCATAGTGGTGTTTACCACCATGGACAGGCTGGCTGTTGGGGATTAGGACGCCTGGCGGAAGCCTGGCGGTCAGTTTCAGGGGCCGACGGTATGGCCATGGCTAATGCGCCACGGTCATAATACACTGGCGGAACACCGCCAGCCTGTTGGCGGTGTTACTGCCAGTGTACCGCCGGCCGCCAGGGTCATAATGAGGCCCTAGGGTTTGGTTTGACACCTTCAGCGCTTATGGTGTGGCCCAAAAAAGTCACCTCATTCTTGAAAAACGTACACTTGTCTTTACAAAGAGTTAGACCAATCATTTGTATGCATTTGAGCACTGAGAATTTCTCAATGACTCATCATCCATAAAAAAGATCAAAATGTCATCTTGGAATGCCCTTACCCCTAACATTCCATCAAATACCATATTCATTATCTTCTGGAACACAGCAGATGAAGAACAAAGTCCAAAAGGCATGAATGATCCCATTGGTGTTATAAATGAAGTGAGTTCACAAGAGTTTGGATGTAATAACGTCTGGTGGTATGCCATTGTATAGTCTAATGTGGAGAATACTTTAGCATTGCCCAAGGTTGTCATTTATTTGTTAATAATATTTGGTTAAGGTTGCATTTCCACAACCACTTGGAGATTTAGCATGCTTAAATAGATGCACCAGAACTCTTTTCGGCAACAGCATTTGGAGACAACCAAGACAATGCATCCGCTGGCTCAATTATTTACTTCTTGTACCACTTATCTAGAATGACTTTCACTTCTTCTCTAACAGACCATGGTATGTTGCGTAGCTTTTGCTTTACAGGAATAGCATTATCCTTAAATTTAATAATGTAAAGCAAACCCTTCAAACATCCCAATTCCTCGTTGAAGACCAGCTCAAAATCTTGTAACACTTCTTCAGAATGTACATTTGTTAATGCAAAAACATATAGGTCGTCATTTAGACATTGGCAGCATCAATCACCTACCGTCGCGGTGACGACCACCAAAATACCGCCACCGCGGCTACCATCTTTCTGCCATATTATGAGCACTGACGGACTTCTGCCACAAGAAGGGTGGATATCTGGCAGTGTTCATGGTGGTGGACGGTGGTAAGTTAGCTCTGCTACCACCAGCAAGTCACACCAGTAGAACGCTGCCAAGTATGACAAGTAATATGGCCTGGTGGTGTTCTGCTGATGGGGCTCTGCTGGCGGTAGCAGTGCCCCTTCTAGTTCCCTGACGGAAGACCTCCTTGCTCAAAGTAAGTCGGGCTTCCGACAGGGGAGGGAGGCAGGAGGGTGGGGGGTGTTGTGTGTGTGTGTCTGAATGTGTGCATGAATGTGTGAGTGAGTGCGTGAATGTGTCTGTGTGTGTTGTGTTGTTTGCGTGGTTGAATGCATGTGAGTGAATGCGTGTATGTCAGTGTGAGTGATTCAGTGTATGCATAGTACGTGTCTACGTGTGTGTGCATGTATTGGGGGTTGTGTGTTTGGATCAGGGGTGGGGAGGTTATTGTGCGTATGGGGTGGGGGCTTTGGATGGAAGGGGGGTGGTGGGTGTCAGGTGTGAGTTGGGGGTGTAGGGAAGCCGCCTACCGGTGACAGGGAAGGAATTCTCTGTCACCAGTAGGGACTACCGCCATGGTTTTTGTGGCGTTGCTAATGCCACGAAAAGCATGTTGTTTGTGTTGGTGGGGTGGGTTGATCCTTGTGATCTAATTCATTGATTAGATTCGCCATCAATACCAAGTCTTGCAGATGTTCATCCAAATTATTAAATTTATCATTCTCTTCTCGCACAGTCATCACTTTCTTAAATCGTGACCCTGCCAAGCACACCTTGGCAAAGTGATCCTTCCTGTCACATTTCCTACATTCTTTGACAACGGCAGGGCAATTCCTATATTAAGCAACGTGTTCATTGCGTTTCTGCACAGGTGTATTCACTTTACTTTTTGCTCACTATGTATCATGCTTGTCTCCTTTCGATGTGTGGACCAAATTGATTGCAGTAGACTCCACATCAGGTTTATGTTACATTTTGATTCATTTCACTGATCCTTTATAACTTGTGCTTATCAATG